>NC_137893.1:100906468-101506468 GCF_963455335.1 Martes martes
GCTCTATAGAACTATCCTGATCCCTGAATCCTGAATTTCTAAGAAAAGTCCACTCTCCAGGTTTCTTGCCAGTTCCTCCTCCATATTCTGCTCCCTTTGGCCAAAGTGATAACATACCCTGGATGCAGTAGAAAAGGGAAGAAAAGGAAAGGGAAATGTTTTAAGGGGATGTAGAGACCACAGTTCTCATTTTCAGCAACTTGTCTAAACTATGACTGATATTGATTTCCTATTCCCTTTCCTTTAGCCAGGACCTCTGCTGATTAAACTTCTCCCCCTGGGGGCTTGGGGAGGGGGTGGTGATTTAAACCTTAATTCATTATGAGAGATCAATGTAGGATGCAATGGTCCTGGGTCAAGTCCTACTACAGAATACACTTGTAGAATAAAGAACTCCTGGACACCTCCATCCCAGCCCCTCTCAACCACACTCCCACCAGGGTCTCCAGCCATCCATTCGGTTGCAAAAATCTGTGACAGATCCAACATGACAATGACCAGGAAGTAACCTCAGGCTTTAATTTTGAGTTGATGGGGAACCTGGGCTCCCCACGCTTCCCTTTAGCCTTGATGGGGAGGACTTTACTGCCCAGGAGGCATATTCTTTTCCTCTCTCTCTTCTTTCCGGACTGGGAAATTTGGGAAAAGGAGTCTATGATGCTTTGCTCAACCCTTGGAGCTCTTTCTATTAAAGCAGCACATCTTTAGGAACAGCAGCTCTCCCTATCACAGGGGAAAGCAACCTGCCCCTGTCGGGGGTGCCTGTGCTGGCTCAGGGGTGCCAGCCCCTGGATGGACAAGCCTGTTTAATCAGAAGTTAAGGTTTACAAAGCCCCTTATGACCACACACCTGCACCAAGTCTTCTTACCCAGTTTACTCACCACTAAAATTTATATTTTAGTCTCCTTCGTCTGACCCATGCCTACCTCTCAACTGGCTCCACATTTGGAGTGGAGGGTGTCATGATGGTTAACCCCTTCTAAAACTCCACACTATCAATTGAAAGGACAGGATTATGCCAAAGCAGAGATTTCATTTTCCTTATAGTTAATGATCTAGAAACTTTCCCAAACTGGTTCTACTCTTAGATCCTTATGTGCCATACAAAGCTAAGGATAAGGAAAAAACTTCATTGAAGAATTCCATAATCCTAGAATTTAAGCTAGTCTATAAGGAGATACAGCTGTAGCTTTGTTCTATTTAACATATGCTAATTCCCACACCTTTAGAGATACAACATAACAGCTATATTGAACCACAGCTTTTTTTTTTTAAGTTTTAAATTATTATTTTGTAGGTTGTATAGAAACTCTTTCTTGGTGGCCATGTCCGATAAATGGAGAAAAAGTAATCTTCATTCGGAACACAGACGATAATAACTTTAAGTATCAATCCTAAAGTTTTGAGATCCTGGAGTTCTTAAAATTATTTTCTAAAATTGATTATGGTGTTAAAATGTGGGTGTGTATTGGTTTATATTGTACAGATGAATGACTGAAAACTGAAGAGCTATCTTTAATTAATTATCAAAACTACACTGTAGTCCCTTTTTCAGGGTAATGATATTCTCTAATTCATTTTGCTAAACAAAAAATTAACTGAATATATGTTAACAATTGCCTGGAAAAATGGGTATTATCGATTCATGTAAGTCATAATATGCTTATTATATAAGCATAAGCCATTGGCATGGTTGATTTCCTTCTGTAGCCTTTAGACCCCTGCAATTCAGATAAGAATGTTGACCTGAAGAAATCCAGGCTTAAAATATGCCACTTTGGGGGCGCCTGGGTGGCTCAGCGGCTTAAAGCCTCTGCCTTCGGCTCAGATCATGATCCCAGGGTCCTGGGGTTGAGCCCTGCATCGGGCTCTCTGCTCAGCAGGGAGCTTGCTTCCCCCTCTCTTTGCCTGCCTCTCTGCCTACTTGTGATCTCTGTCCAAAAAATAAATAAAATCTTTAAAAAAAAATATGCCGCTTTGATTTGGAATGAGTTCACCGAAAATTAGATAATATCCAAGCTGTATAAATTGCTGAAGTAGTTACCACATTGGACATAAGGCCGTTAAACCTCACTTTTAAAATAAAGTCATTAAAATGGATAGTTTCTGTAAGTGCTTGACCCAAGTATTTATATTCCAAGAAATTGTACAAATTATGGCTAAGCATATGTTATTAATATCTTCTCAGTCTTAGATAGATGGGTTTTGAATTTATCAGTATGTACATCACCCTTTATTTTCAGTTTTCTGATGACATTTTTATTGATGAACTTTCTCCTGATTTTAAATTGTGGTATTTTAAACATTTGTTGCTCTAGAAGGAAGAACAAATTCCACTCTGATCAAGTAATAGCTCTTTAATAATGAAACGGATACATAAACTAGATCCTTTGGTCTCTAGCTATGAAAATGACTGATGAACCAAAGGCCTAAAGAAAGCTTTGCTAGCAGTCAGAGAGACTGTTTCAATGAAGGTAGAGAAAAATGAGGGGTGAAGGATAAAGCCGATACCTTTATTCTTTCTTTTTCTTGTTAAAACAGTGTGATGGCGGGGCAAACATATGAGGAAATACATTAGAGCTCCAGTTCTATGCCTTTAGGACAAGCAGTTGCTCACTTTTAGCAGTTTATTAATTTATCTAAATTTAATCTTCAAAAAAATACTTCAATTTTAGTAGGTCCTTATTTATTTATTTATTTATTTATTTATCTGACAGACAGAGATCCCAAGTAGGCAGAGAGGCAGGCAGAGAGAGAGGAGGAAGCAGGCTCCCCGCAGAGCAGAGAGACCGATGTGGATGTGGGGCTCGATCCCAGGACCCTGGGATCACGTTTTTTTGTTTGTTTGTTTGTTTTATTTAAGTAGGTCCTTATTTTTATTTTAATCACTTTTTAAATTGTGTCTGTTAGTTTTGGATGCAGTAAAAGTTGATTGCAGTTCTGGGGCAATAACAAGAACAATTTTTACGTGATCCATGTTTTTCCTAATTTACTGTTGTGGTGGAAAATGTTGTTTGCAAGAAAGACTTGCTTTATGTTATTGTTTCCTGTAGACACAACTCTCCAAGCACTAAACCAAAATCTGAGTTAGAACACACAGAAAATTTGTACGGGGCAGCAGTAGAGTGAGAAGAGACAAAAGAGCATGGAAAGAAAAAATCCAACTCGGAGTCAAGACAGAACGACAATCAAATCCCAGCTCTTCCACCTGCGATCCTGGTTTCCATCTGACTTTGGGGAAGATATTTCACATCTGTGAGCCTCACATTTGAGAGCCCTAAGATGGAATCCTACCTACCAACAGGATCGTTGTGAGGGCTAAGCACTTAACATACCTGGGCTTACAAAGGATTTCATACGTATCAGAATACTCCTTCCTCCTTCTCCCTCCAAAATATTTTTTATTAATAAGGATATTTTCAGTAAACTATTGATGTCAGCAAAGACAAAATATAAGGTATAGAGAATTATAAGAATTCTTTCTAATTTATTTTAAAGTAAGAAGTAAATACCTATTACATCCAAACCAGTTTTTGCTGAGGTTTTTTTTTTTCCCATCTGAGAAAACATATCTCGTAACACTTTACTTCATTAGCCAGCTTAACAGTGTACCGCTTCCCTAATCCTCCTGTGAACTGTGATTATTAAAATTCTTGGCAGCTTGATGTGCTGGAGATGAGAACATATTAACTCAATTATAGCCAGTGAGGCATGCTTTATTAGAATACTACCTTGCCTCTTATGACTTGGGTTTAGCTTGTCAAAAGTAACAAATGAAAGACTTAATTTTCCATAACTTTTTCTTCCCACTCCATCCATTATACCCTTCAATATCCTCCAAAGTGCTTTTAATACTCCAAAGAAACCTGGACTTAGATATTCTTTGAATTTGAATGTGGAAATATCCATAATATATTAATTTTGTCAGACAAGGCTTGAGTTAAAAAGTTAATCTTTTGTTAGCTCTCCAGCAGAGGCAAGTTCTGCTCAATAATTTTTAATTTTTTTATAAAGATTTTCCACGAGCAACATTTGACTCTTTCCCACCAACTGGGGAGACACAAAGTCAACTCTAGTGTCTAACCAACTGCCTCAGTGCTCCTTCTTTTAAAACCTCAAATATTAGTTTCTTTGGGTCTGATTTATTTAGAGTGATTTCTAAGTTTCCATACAGAATTCTAAAATTCTGTATAACTATGAGTTGTGTAAGTACTTACTAGGCACCCTCATGGGTTTGCCCTATTAAGTACAAAATACACACAAAATAAAATCACATTACTTTTCGAGAAGCTTAAAATCCAAGTCTCCCTTTAATCTTGGTCCTTAACTAGTAATAAGTGGGTCCACTTGCTCAAAGAAACAAGGCAAGTGAACTCTCTTGGGATTTTTAGTTAATATGTACATTATGCACCAGGAACTAAGGTTGTAAGATAAACAGAATACCATGATCTCTATTGTATCTGAATTTAAAGTCTAGAGTGGGTGTCTTAGTCTGTTCAGGCTGCTATAACAGTACACCACAGACAGAGTAGCTTGTAAACACTAGAAATGTATGCTCACAGTTATGGCGGCCATGGTGCCAGCATTGTCTGTGGAGAATCCTCTTCTGGGCTGCCATTTTCTCATTATATTCTCACTTGAGGAGGAGGAGGAGAGAGCTGTGTAGGGTCTCTTTCATAAGGGCACCAATCTCAGCCATGAGGGCTCCACTCTCGTGATTAATCTTCCAAAGACCCCAGCTCCTAATACTATCATACTGGGGGTTAGTGTTTCAATTTATGAATTCTGGAGGGACATAAACATTTGTCCATAGTAAACATAGGCAGATAATTAAAGACAGCATATGGTCTTTGGTGGGGCAAGCGTTTAAATGCTTCTGGCTTCTGGCTTGAACAAGTAAATGGATGCTAACTGCTGTCAGTCTTTAGAGAGAGCACACTGTACTTCGCGAGATTAGAAGAAAAATAATTATTTCAGTTTGGGATACTCAGCCTGTGACACTTAGTTGAGTTTTAAATGTGTTTCACAGCAAAAGCTTTCAAAAATATATACTCTTTCTCCAATTCTAATATTGCTGATAAACGAAAACCATTTCACCCAGAAGCAAAAACAACTGGAACTTCCTATGAGTATTCCTTTCAGATTTCAATAAATCTTCAGCCTTATAAGAAAGATGGTGACCATGTTCTCCTGCTAGCCAAGAGAGAAAAGTCCCAGCAGTCAAGTTCTTTTTGATAAGACATGGAACATAGAATGTAATTATAATTACAAAGATAATGTGGGGGCTTAAGATATATGTTTCACTCTTTTAAAGAATAAAGTTGGGAATGGGGCTCCTGGGTGGCTCAGTGGGTTAAAGCCTCTGCCTTCCACTCAGGTCATGATCTCAGGGTCCTGGGATCGAGTCCCGCCTTGGGCTCTCTGCTCAGCAGGGAGCCTGCTTCCTCCCTTCTCTCTCTGTCTGCCTCTATGCCTACTTGTGATCTCTGTCTATCAAATAAATAAATAAAATCTTTAAAAAAAAGAATAAATACATTATATGTTTATTAAAATAAAAAAAATTTAAAAAATAAATAAATAAAAATTAAAAATTAAAAATAAATTTAAAAAAAAAGAATAAAGTTGGGAATTACTTCCTACGATTGGAAAGAATCTAACAATAGAATTTTTTTAAGTTTACTTATTTAAGTAATGTCTATCTCCAATATAGGGCTCGAACCCACAATCACGAGTTCAAGAGTCTCATGTTCTTCATACTGAGTCAGCCAGGCACCCCCAGTCATAGAACTTTTAAGCTCAGTCTTCTGTGGACTTGTCTCTTCATTTCTTCTTTAGTCTTATGGATTGAAATACTTGGGTCGAAGGCTGTAATGTAGATTCTCAGCGGTGCGGAGAGAGCAAATTTAAGAGATTTTTTTTATTAGGTTTGAAATAAAGGCTCTCAAAAGGAGAGTAAAAAAATAAACATTGCTGAGCGAAATGAGCCCAAAGCTCAGAGAAGGGCTTTTGGTGACCACCTAAAATTCGAGTTGACTTAACACAGTAAAAATTGAAGATACTATTTTTCATTGATCCTAAATTCAAATTTCTTCTAAAATGGCAACTGATCTCTGAAATCAGTACTTTAATCAGTCATCTTAAAGCTTCATAATTCTGATGGCATTAGTAATTAAATTACACCTAAGCATGCACAAACTTGGAGGTATGTATTTTTGTTGTCATAGGTTTAATAATTCTATGCACTTGGAGTACTTATGTTGCATTTAACTACAAAAGATTGTTATGATTCAGCCCTGAATAAAAAGTTACCAAACATCCAGAAAAGCATGGAAACAGAGCAGAGTAATATAATACAAAATCTGTATCTAACAATTACAAATGACCTTTTTCAATGGTTATAAAAATATTTGGGGGTGAGAAATTTAAGTTCTACTCTCAGCAAATTTCAATTATGTAATGCCATGTTATTAACTATAGTCACCAGGTTATTTATTAGATCCAAACAAAAAAATGAATATGATAATTATATGGAAACAAGGGAATCCTGTCACAATGTATATATACATCAAATCATTACAATGTACTCTTTACATATCTTTCAATTTTCTTTGTCAATTACACTTCAATAAAGCTGAAAACTATTCTAAATGATAAGAAAGCATTATGTTAATGTTTAATTGCCAATATCTTTTACTACTTAGAGGTGTATAAAAGAATGGTGCCAGTTAAAATCAAAGGCATCTTGGGATCAATAAAATGTGGCAAATGAGCAAATCCCAAAGTTTTCCGTTGTCTTTTCAAATATCTTTAATTAGACATCTGTTTAGCGTTATTTAAGCTTAGTTGATAATTTAAAGTTATTTTGAAAACTAGAGTCTGGATCTCAAAGAAGACTTTTTTTTTCTCTTTTAAGGTATTATATTTGTTAGTGCTACCTGATGGCAGGAAATCCTAATTATTGGGAAAGTATTTAAAAGGGAAAACAATTTCTAAAGTGCTGAAACTTTACATTTTAAAGTAATACATTCTGGCAAATGTCCCAGACACTTTTATGGACCCGGAAGAATAGTTGCACTGGACTGTATAAAGGAAGTGACATGGTAGATTTAGATTCTGATTAACTTTTCCCAGGGATTTCAGAGAAACATTCTCCAAGTCAAAGTTTTGCAGTGGGGGGTGGGGGGAAATGTAAATTTCAGAAGTTTAAGTTTCCTGGGCTGGTAGCAGTTTGTTTATGCATGCCGTAAATGCTGAGCACCTGTTTGTATAAGAAACTACACAAATGAATGAATGCAAGAATGAATGAATGCAAGAATAAATAGAGTCCCTGTCTTCAAGAACCTTATAGTCTCCACAAGGAGCTAAAATACGTATACAAATTATTATAATTCAGAATGATAAAGAGCTTCCAGGGAGATGCGGGCTGAGGACACTGGCAACAAGAAGTTCACACCTCTCTATTTTGAGTGAAAGTGGGAGGGAGTCTGGAGATCTGACAATTAAATAGAGTTGTGTGATGTCAGCTGCTTTAATGAGCCACCCTTGAAAATGTAAATTTGCATCTAATATTCTTCAAATTCAACTTAAGGATTTGTTCACTTTAAGATGGTTGTTCTAAATTCTGGGGGGATAAAAAGGAAAATAAAAAGTGTTCACACTGTTTTTCCTTATGATGACACAGTATTGGATTTTAAAACTATCATTTGGATTTGTGTCATTTTTAAATAATATCTTCTTTTTTAAAAACAGCATTCCAAGATTTAAGTAGAAGTGGTTGACAGTTTTATAATTTTCATTAATGATTTCAAGGCTCTTGTTTCAATAAGAAAAAAAAAACTTTGTATTAATGGGTTAATAAAGTGATTTAGTGCTTTTTCTTTTTATGTACCTCGATTAAATACATTCTCGTCTCTAGGTCTTTTTTTAAATTATTTTTTTGCTACTACTTTTGTGGGAACTTCTTTATTTCACTTTCCACCATAAGCACTTACTTATAAGATTGTCTTTTTAGAAAGACAATGAATATTTTTTTTTAAGTATATTTATTTGACAGAGAGAGGGATCATAGTTAGGCAGAGAGGCAGGCAGAGAGAAGGGAAAGCAGGCTTCCCGCTGGGCAGGGAGCCCGATGTGGGGCTCGATCCCAGAACCCTGAGATCATGACCTGAGCCGAAGGCAGAGGCTTAACCCACTGAGCCACGCAGGTACCCCTTAAGGTATCTTTTGAAGAAGTTCTAGCAACTAGAATAGTATCAGGGCCTGATCCATGAATATTTGAAGGCAGAGTCTATATCCAACTCACTCTTCTTCCCACATCATCTAGTAGAGTGCCAGGAAATTAGCAACAATTCAATAAATACATCACGAGCGAATGTATCCATGAAAAATGTCTATAACAATGAAAATAAATTTTAAAATATAAAGACAGCATATTAAAAATATCTTGGTTCTCATGCTATATATGCCACATTTCAATTCCAGAAGACTATTTTAACTTATATCAAATATTTCTGATTTTATAAAATACCTCTTTAAATGGAACAGCTTGTTGTTATGTAGAAGACCACTAAGCAAACAGGATGGTATATGTGACTTTGGAGCAACATGGATTTGAACAGCTCAGGTCCACTTACACACACATTTTTTTTGACACAGTACTGCAAATGTACTTTCCCTTCCTTATGATTTTCTTAATAACATTTTCTTTCCTCTAGCATACTTTATTGTAGGGGTACAATATATAATACACATAACTTACACAATTTGTGTTAGTTGACTATTTATATTATCTCTAAGTATTCTGTCCACAACAATCTTTTTTTTTTTTTAAGAATAATCTTTTTTTTTTTTTTAAGATTTTATTTATTTGCCAGAGAGAGAGTACACACAAGCAGGCAGAGAGGCAGGCAGAGGCAGCGAGAGAAGCAGGCTCCCTGCAGAGCAAAGAGCCCGTTGCGGGACTCGATCCCAGGACCCTGGGATCATGACCTGAGCCGAAGGCAGCGGCCTAACCAACTGAGCCACCCAGGCGTCCCTGTCCACAACAATCTATTAGTAGCTAAGTCTTAGGGGAGTCAAAAGTTATATGAGGATTTTTGACCGCTCGAGGGTTAGTGCCCCTAACTCCCCAAACCCCCATTGTTTGAGGGCCAACTGTATTTGCCATTCCTCTGACTGAAGCAAACTCGGAACTGCAAACCGTAATTTAATTATTTCACCAATGATCTGCTGAAAAAAAAGCCATGAATGAAACCTAAGTACTCTTCGACGTGCTTACTGCAAATTAAACTTAGATGAAATAAAGTTCATTCTTTTCTATGACTCCAGAATTCTTGCTGTTGCTATCAAAAACTGATTATTGGTTGGTTATACAGATAAATACCCAGATAAATAACTATTATTCAGATAAAGAACTCATAATTTATCCTAAAAATGTTGAAGTAGTTGGAATATTAACAGACTAGGAAATACTAACCGTAAAGCAATCTAGAGGTAAGTTCAGTATGCTGGGTTTTTGTTTGGTATAGGCACAAGAAACATCCAAGAAACCATTGTAGTTGCTAATCTCATATACAAAAAGAAAATGGATTTAAGGTTTATTTTATTTAATATCATAAAGAAAAATTATTTTGAATTGCGATATTTAAAAAAGATATCACTTTCCCTCTTGCTACCAAACAACATGAATGATCAGAAATAGTGATGTTTAAAAAAAAAAAAAGGAACAGTGTTCAGATTATAAATAGGTCTTTGTTTTTATAGTTCCACATGAACTAGATATAGGTCTTTAAAATTATGGACTATTTTTTTCATCTCCAGGACCTCTTCTGTTTGTCATTTTAATTGATGAATGAACAGATCTATTACTAACAAGAGCTGCAATCATGATGCACTACAGTAATTCATAATTTAATAATTTATTTATAATGGACTCATTTGTAATTAAAAAACACATTAAGTTTAATTTGTGTATTACAACCTATTTACATGAATCAGAACCAAATAAACTAGGTTATGAATACTTGCCTCCCAATCTTTCTTTCTTCCTTCCCAGAGGAAAACCAGTAACAGTTTACTGAATATGTGTGACCCTATATTTTCTATGCTTATTTAAATACATATGCACATATTGAAACAAAACATATACAAATATTTAAACACAATGATATATATGTGTTCTTAAACAAAACTTGAGTCCTACTTACATAATGTTTTTTAACAACCTAATTGGGAGAAAATTTACTACCGCAACACAATATGTGGTCTTCTGTGTCTGACTTCTTTCACTCAGGATAAGGTTGTGGAAGTTTATCCACATTGTTACATGTATTTGATCTCTTTTTGTTGACCGATTTCTACTGTATGGATTTAACATATTTTGTTTATCCATTCCTCAGTGGACGGACATTTGGGTTGATGCCACTTTTCGGCTCTGATGAATAATGTTAACATGAACATTCATGTGCAAGTCTCCGGTAGACATATGGTTTAGTTTTTCTTGGGTAGACACCTAGAAGCAGAATTGTTGGGCCCTGTTGTAATTCTACGTTTAACATTTTGATAAACTGCCTAAGTATTTTCCAGAGTGACCGTATCCTTTTACATTCCCACCAGCAATATATGAGCGTTCTAACAATTCCTTAGTCTCTTCAATTCTTGCTATTGCTTTTTGACTATAGCCTAGTAGTTATGAAGCAGTATTTCATTGTGGTTTTAATATACATTTCCTGATGACTCATGACGTGCTTCATCCCTGTGTGTGTGTCGATCATTCTTATATCATCTTTGAAGAAATTTCTATTCAAATCCTTTGACAATTTTTAATTGGGTTATTTGTTTCCCTGTTACAAGAATTCTTTATACGTTCTGGATACAAGTCTCTATTTAGATATATGATTTGCAGATATTTTCGCCACATCTGTAGGTTGTCTTTTCACTTTGTAGATGGTGCTGTTTGAAGCAGAAGTTTTTAATTCTGATGAAGTCCAACTTATTTTTTCTTTTCTGGCTTGTGCTTTTGGTTTCATATCTAAGACATCATCCACTAACACAAGATCATCAAGATTTGCTCTTACATTTTCTTCTAAGAGTTGCATGTTTTAGCTCTTGCACTTTACTCATTGATTCATCTTGAGTTTACATTTTGCGTATGGTGTGAGAATAGGATCCAAATTCATTCTTCTGAATGTGGATATCTAATTGCCCAACACCATTTATGGAAAGAGGGTATTGTCCCCCATTGAACCGTGTTGGTACCCTGTTGAAAATCAATTGACTATGAATGCAAGGGTTTACTCCTGGGCTCTCAATCATATCCTATTGATTTAGATGTCTATACTACAGTACTGCACTGTCTTGATTCTTGCAGCTCTGAATAAGTTACAAAATCAGAAAGTGTGAGTTCTCCAACTTTATTCCTTTTGTCAAGACTTTCTGGCTTTTCTTGGGTTCCTTATATTTCTATATGAACTTTAGGATCAGTTTACCAATTTCTGCAAAAGAAAAAAGGCATTAACTGGGATTTTGATAGCAATTGTATTGACTCTGTAGAACAACTTGAGAAATACTGCTGTTTTAACAATATTGAGTCTTCCAATCTGTGAACATGGATGCTTTTCCATTTATTTAGGTATTCTTTCACTTTTTTCAGCTATATATTGTAGTTTTTCGGGTACTGGCCTTGAATTTTTTTTTTTTTGGTAAATATATTCCCAAGTATTTTTTTTCTTTTTGATTCTGTTGTAGTGGGATTGCTTTCTTAATTTCATTTTCAGATTAATTATTGTTGATGTATAGAAATGCAGTTGATTTTTGTATACTGATCTTGCATACATCCTGCAATCTTGCTAAACTCATTTATTAGGTCTAGTAGTTTTTTAAGAGGATACATATAATTTTTAAAATCCATTTTTCACTTCACAACCTACCAATATGGATAGCTTTTCAAGTCAGTTATATATACCTCTGTAATTCCCATTTTAAGAGTACATGGTATTCCACATTATGATATAACAAAATATGCTTATCCATCCCCCTCTCCATTGCATTTATATTAATTTCTCTTATTTTGCTATCACAAAAATACTAAAATAAAAATCCTTGATCAGGTGTAACTACTCGCACATGTTCATATTTTTATATGTCAGAATCCTAAACACAGAATTGACCAGCCATAATACATATTTATCTAAAATTCTAGCAAATATGGAAAAACTGTCCCTCATAGAAGTTCCAAATGTTTCCATCATTAAAAGAAAAAGATAAATTTATTAAGGATGACTATCAAAACAACTAGCAGTTCCTGGTCATAGTCTTATGACTTGGGTAGAAAGAATTCCTCGCCAATAAAGCAGCAAGATTCTTCCTGTGATAGTCAATTTTAACCAGAAAAAAACAGAGAGGAACTAAGAGGATTTACTGCAGTTCAGTCAATCAATCATAGATGCTGTGAAGCTTTCTGACGTTTTTGCTTCCTGATTCCCAGAAGAACACGGTTCACTAGGTCTCAGAATAGGAAGCACATGTTCAGAATGCAGAAACACATGCAGGCTGGGAAGAGCTATTTATTCAACAAGCACTTCCCCAAGGAAGTGATTCCTCTTGTTTGTATACACCTATGCATTGATACACAGATAGACACATGTCCTCCGTATACATTTTGGCATGAAATTGTTAATCAGGAACCCCCTTGCCGCTGCCTAAGGAGTATATTATAATCATATTCCAAAGGAAGGGTGATGGTGGTGCTTCCTACCAGGAGATCCTTCTTAGGATATATCCCAACTTCTAAAGAGAGTTTTAAAGTATTCTTCTGTTGCCTCTGAATGTAAGGGCCACTGACTACAAATAAATGAAAAGTTAAAGACCAAAGCCCTCTCATTCCTTGGAACATCACAGCTTCATTCTCTCTATATTATAAAACTATCAACCAGTATTGGCAGAGAAAACAGAATGGAAGCAAAACCTTCAATAGAAATAGCTTAGCCAAACAACTCTTGAAGTAAGCATATTGGCAAAGACTAAACTCTTTCTGCCTCATGCACATGTGCTCAGAAGCAAGACGTTGATTGAAAATGTGAACTCTTTGTAAGATGACCAGGAGAACGTGGAAAATGAAAACTACAGGCTATCTCAGGTCATAAGTTATAAACTTACCCACGAGATTCATGTTTATTAAGGGTTTTTTTTTTAATCATTATGTTCAGTTAGCCAACATATAGTACATCATGAGTTTTTGATGTAGGTGTTCAACAATTCATTAGTTGAGTATAAACACCCAGTGCTCATCACAATGGGTTTTTTTGTGGGGGGGGGTTGTTTTTTGTGTTTTGTTGTTGTTGTTGTTGTTTTGTTTGTTTTTTACAGAGAAGAGTTCATCGACAGCAGAATCCAGGGTATAGGATTTCTGGTTGATGGGTATGTGTTTGGAGCTAAGTTAACACCAGAATAAAAATCTGAATTGTTATTTGTCAAGATTCCTTTGTTCTTCAATCAAATGTTTTAGCTCAGAGTTTGTCTCACCCCCAAAGCATGTATCTACCAAAAAATTCCTGTGTGAAAGCTCTGGGTAAGGTAACGACAATTGTTAATTCCTTAAAGGGGAGAAAGAGACATCCATATATATAATCAAAACACAAAATCCTATACAAGTCTACTGACCATGGTTTGCAGAGACTCTTCGTGCTTTATAAGTTTAATAGTACTAACATTCTACAAACAACATAGGTCTCATAAACCCTATAGAGCTATTTGCCAAAGTAATTTTAAGTATTTAGATTGTCTTTTTTCTAATTTTTAAAGTTTTGACCCTTCAAAGGCAGGTGTTGTGTTTGTCTTGTTCACTGTATCTCCCGAATTTATCACAATGCTTAATATATAGTAGACACTCAATAAGGATTTGTTGAAATAATAAAGGAATTCAGATTAATGTACAAAAACATTAAAAAAGAAAAAAGTATGATTTGGCCAATTTTATAAACTCCACAGAAATATATATGTGTGTGTGTGTGTGTGTGTGTGTATATGTGTGTGTGTGTATATATATATATAATTTTTTTTAAGATTTTATTTATTTATTTATTTGACAGACAGAGATCACAGCAGGCAGAGAGGCAGGCAGAGAGAGAAAGGGAGAAGCAGGCTCCCTGCTGAGCAGAGAGCCCGATGTGGGGCTCGATCCCAGGACTCTGGGATCATGACCTGAGCTAAAGGCAAAGGCTTTAACCCACTGAGCCACCCAGGCGCCCCTGAAATATATATTTTTGTTCAGTTTTGTGACTGTCTTCTTATAAAACTGCTATAATAGGAATTGTTGTGTTTAAAGTATGTTCACATTTTACATTGTAATGCACAATGACTGTAATCCTCCACAATGTTTACATCATTTTCTACTTCATCACTATGAGATGAGCTCTCATTTCCAAAACATGCCTTAGCACTTTGTCAATTCCTCCTCCTTGGTCATTCTGGTATGTGACAAATAATCTTGCAGTGCTGTCTTCATTGGTATTTTTTTTAAGATTTTATTTATTTATTTGACACAGAGAGAGAGAGCACAAGCAGGGGGAGCGGGAGGCAGAGGGTGAGGGAGAAGGTTCCCTGCTGAGCAAGGAGCCCCTTGTGGGGCTAGATCCCCAGGACCCAGGGATCCTGACCTGAGCCAAAGGCAGATGCTTAACTGACTGAGCTACCGAGGCATCTCTATTGATATTCTTTTAATTACAAAATAGAAAGAACATTTCTTATTCATTTACTTTTAATTTTTCTTTATGAATTGGCTTTCCAACATTTTATGAATGTGGGAGTTCTTTATATAGCACTGTTATATAGCAGCTTTTTCTACCATATGTTGCCTTTTTTCTGTTTTTCTGTTTGTTTGTTAATGCCATCTATTCTGAAACCAAGCCTACAAAAATTTTCCTTTTGATTTCTGACTTTGGTGTCACACCAAAGGCCATCAGCAAAACTAAGATTGTGTAATTATTTATCCGTACATTTTCTAGTTGCATTTTTTCATTGAAATTTCAATATATCAAGAAAGTGCTTTCATCTAAGTTGTGAGGTGTAAATTTAAATTTGTTTTTGCAATGAGCTAGTTATTCTAATATCATGATATGTCGACTTACAGACTTGAAATGTGACATTTGTAAAACCAAAAAAAAATTATGATTATCTCTAGATTTTTGGGTTCTGTGTCATTTGTCTTTCTATTTTAGTGATAGTACTGCCTTTTTAGAACTATAGTATCTTTATAATACCTTTTGTGCTATAATATTTTTGTATTTGTATTTTATCACGAAATTCCCCTTTTTAGGTAGAATATTCCAGTTTCTGGACCATTCTTTAACGTTTATTTTTTCTGATAAATTTTAAAATCCTTTAATCAGGTTTTTCTCCAAAAATCTCACTGGAATTGGTTCTGGGATTCACAGAATATTGTTTAAAACTCTCCAGAAGGTAGGTTTGTTTGTTTGTTTATTTGTTTGTTTTTTATAATTTTAACATAATTTCAAACATGATAGATTTTTTTCAAGAAAACAGTAATAAAAAAAATAAATAAAGCTGATGGTTGCCAGAATGGTGGTGGGTAGGGGAATGTGTTTAAACAAGTGATGGGGATGAAAGAGTGCCCCTGTGATGAGCCCCGGGTGTTGTATGGAAGTGTTGAATGACTATATTGTACATCTGAAACTAATACTACACTGTATGTTAACTAACTTGAATTTAAATAAAAATTTAAATAAGTAAATAAGTCTTAATGAGAAAATTAAGAATATCAAAAATCTCATCATAAAGAAAAGACCCATCAGGCTTTTCAGGGAACCTAGGGTAAACTGGGGGGGGGGTGGAAGGCTATACTTTCGCCACTAGAGGGCAGTACGCTCTAAATAATGGACCCCTATGGCCTTAAAAGGAAGCCTAGTTTCACTTGAAAATCAAGTTACCTAAGAATAACAAGAGACTACAAATTTACTTTAAACTCGATAATAATTACGAAATTTTATTCTGATATTAGCAATATAACAGTTATTTAGAATAGTCATAGAAATATATTCAACACTGAATGATCCATGTTAATATGTCGGTTGCTACCTGCATAGCCACATTGGGAAGACCTTCATGAAAACAGACGATACCTTGTATGAATGAGAACTCCCTGAAAACAGAAACTGTGTCTTGTTCACCAGTTGATTCTTCAATACATGCATAGGATCTAGTTTATAGCAACATATCAAATATTTCATATTTCAAGAAATAAATATTTCTTGAAAAATAAAATTTCTTGAAGAAATATTTCAAGAAAAAAAATGGTCTGAAGTCTCAGCCCTGCCCAAATCTGAATTAATTCACATGAAACTTGGTACTACACTAGGAACTAGTACTGTCCTTAAGCAAGAGTTTCTCCTGTCCTAAGCCCTGTACTTCTGCAGGCCCCACTGGTCTCCTCTAGCTGCACTAGAACTACCCTCTCTCCCTTCCATGGTCAACACAGCATGACCACCTGAAATCTATGATCACCCTTTCACATCATGCTCCGGGTACCTGAGTCACAGAATTAACTGGAATCCACATTCAGAGACTGTGTAGTCTGTTTCTCTGAGCCCATCTTACCTGAGCTGATCATGCTATGAGTATGGATACCACTAGACCCAAAGCCTAGCCAAAGGGAAGCTATTTCTTTGGAATATAGACAGAGTTTCAATGTGCAGGCTGAGATTTATGGACAAGAGAAATGGAAGGAGGATTTTATCTTTTTATTCCTTATATTTCCAAAGTGCATCATTTTTAATAACTAGTATGTATTAATTGTACAATTTTTTTTTTAAATACGGAAGAAAAGATACAGAAAGTAGAATCAATGTGATATGGTGACAGATTGGAGGCAGAAAGTGAAAGGGAATGAGTGGTCTGTCCCTATCTTTCAGGCTTGGGAACTGGTTGTATAATAGTATCAGCAAATGAAATTAGGAATTCAAGAAGGGGAACAGGTTTAGGGATGTGGTATAAAGATGATAAATTCTATGAAGAAAAGTTGTATAGACAACCAATGTTATATTCAGGTACAAATATCTCAAAAGCAGTCAGAAATTCCAGTGGAGATCTCAGGAGGAACATTCAGACTAGACCGTGCATTCAGAGGCATCTATGTATAGTTGACAATACAAGCAAAGAGGCCATCCAGGAAAAGTATATAGAGTACAAAGAGAATAAGGCCCAAGTCATTACCTTGGGAAACAACAGCATTTTTTTTTAAAGATTTTATTTATTTATTTGACAGACAGAGATCACAAGTAGGCAGAGAGACAGACAGAGAGAGCAGAGGAAGCAGGCTCCCCACTGAGCAGACAGCCCGTGGCAGGGCTCGATCCCAGGACCCTGGGATCATGACCTGAGCTGAAGGCAGAGGCTTTAACCCACTGAGCCACCCAGGCACTCCGAAACAACAACATTTTAACATAAGAGGAAAGAAGGTGACTAAGAAAGAGTAATCAAAGAAGTGGGAAAAGAATACAGAGTAGAAACCAAGGAAAACTTTGAATAAGCACAGAGCTCTTGATTATGGAACAAAGCTGAAAAGAATGCAATATATTCTTATAAGCACTGTCTGGATTTGATCTTCAAGAAGTCATATGTGACCTCAGAGACAGTCCTGTCAGTCAGTGGTCAGGGTGACAGCAGAGTGCTGCAGGCTGAACAGTGATGGGAGCTTGGGGAGTAGAGTTTGTGGTGGTGTCCACATGTTCACCTTCTTTTGAGAAGATAAGGAGAAAAAGAGTGCAAATACTTTTAGGTTTGGTGGGAGAAGCTAATCCCAACAGAAGCTGTGGGTTAATAATAAGAAAAATCTGAAAATTTGTCCTCTGGAAGGCTACCCCCATTGGAAACCCAAACGTGACCTCTAGCTCTTGTCTTTTCTTGTTTCTTCTTGACTCCCACCTGACAATATCCATCTGTGAGTGGTGTCAGTTAGAAGCCAAACACTAAACAAAAGGATAATTTTCCACCCATTGGTGAAGGTTCTCTTCTACGAAGATTAATGTTAAGTACTGTTTTTATTAATCAACACCAACCATTTTCTTAGAATATATATCAAGTAAATAAAGTCTCAATTTAGACAACTTCATGTACTAAGCAGTAAGTACTACACTGACAGGCAAATTTGGTAATGTAGAGTTAAAAGCTAATATAAGCATCTTTTTAGACGTAAAAAATATATATATATGTAGGCTACCCAAAGTTTGTTTCATTTGGTATGCTCATTTTGGCTTTGATTTCTATTCTTATGATTAGAATTATAAATAATAAATGTTTCGTATTAATTTATGCCAATTTGGACTTTAATAGATTCATTAATTGGTCTAGTTCAAACATCACTTCCCACTCTTCACAGAGTTACTTTCTGTAGGCACCTACTGCAAACTCCCCTGTCTTGCTCCTCTTTATTCTCTTCTTTTCATACCCATCTCCAGCCAAGAGCCATTGTTGGTTGAGCTTTTTGTATCCTGTCATACCACCCCCACTCCCCGCAAAGTTCCATGAGTAGGCACTGCTGTCTTTACATAGGACCCAAAGGAAACAAGATGGCAAACTACATATACTTTTATAGTCCAAGGGGAAAATTCCAAAAAATTAAGCCCTACTCTCTTCCTCATTTTTTTGGTGTACTCTCCAAAATAACTCCTTCTTGGCTCCCCTTTGAGATTCTCCATCATATTTTTCAAAACACCCAATTTCCTATTCACAATATCTTACCACTCTCCCTACCCATTCTCAACCTAGTAGCACAGGGCCCTAAGTCTGATTCATTCTATCCGCGTAATACTCAAGGAAGGACAGGAATATGGCTAGTGAGAAGCATGGCTCTTCTTTCCCAAACATGGCACTTATGTGAGTTGGAGCCAAAGGCCAGGTGGTACCCCAAGTCCCACAGGGCCCTTATGTCCCAGGCAGACTGTTGGGAAAAGGACAGTCCTCTCCAGGGCAAAGACAAATTCTCAGACTTTTTTTCAGATAGCTTGAATTCATAAAGTAGGTACAAAAGTTTCCCAACTACCTCCTAGCTGCTTTATAATTTGCGTGGTACTTCTGCCCTTTCTGAGAGTGACATTATCAAATTATCATATAGAGCATATCACATTATTAAACAGAGCCATAACTTCTTTGCCAAATACCCTTGTTTTCAACTTCCATCTAGGGGAGAGGAAGAGGGTGGTTTAATCTTCAGTTACTTCTGCTTATTTCATTTTGGAAGAAGACTAAAATCCATTGTAATACCAACCCAGGATACCAACCAACCCATTCAATAGCCTTAAGGAACTATCTATTTTTATAGCCAAAATTGTCTCATCATAGCATCTCACGGTGAGCAAGAGATAAGTTTTTCAAAGTTATTCTTGTGTATTTCTGTAGCACTGTGATTCAAGATTTCCTAAAAGAATTAGCAACATCCATTCAGGTATTCATTCAGCAAAGCTATTCTAGTGTCTTGTGGCAGGTGCAGGCATTGGGACTGACAATGGGAATGGAAATGGGAATAAGATGGGTCCCTGCCCTTAAGGAGCTTACAGACCAGAAGTTGTCAGCCCCAGTAGAATGTGACTAGTGCTATGATCCACAAGGCACAAGTTGCTATGAGGGAAGTGGGAACTTACTCCAGTCTGAGGAAATCACAGATGGCTTCCTGGAAGAAGTATCACAAAAAGCTGAGCCTTGAAAGATGAGTAGGAGTTACTGTGGCCCAGAAGAGACAAAAATGTGTTCGGGTAGAGGGATGAACCAAGGAGAATAAGAGCCTAAGATAGCCTGGCACAGTGAGAGAACCTGAAAACAGTTTACCATGACTGTGCTAGAATATAAGGTTTATTTATTTTTTTTTAAGATTTTATTTAGTTATTTGACAGAGAGAGAGAGAGAGAGAGAGATCACAAGTAGGCAGAGAGGCAGGCAGAGAAAGAGGAGGTAGCAGGCTCCCTGCTGAGCAGAGAGCCTGATGTGGGACTTGATCCCAGGACCCTGAGACCATGACCTGAGCCGAAGACAGAGGCTTAACCCACTGAGCCACCCAGGTGCCCTAAAATACAAGGTTTAAAGTAAGGAATTTTACTTGAATAAGTCAAAATGTGTAGCAAAGGTTTTAGTTTGTTCACATCCTCACATTAATATATTTGTTAAAATTAATGAACAAATACCGAAACATTATTATCCAAAGTCTATGTACTTCATTCAGATTTCCTCAGTTTTTACCTTAATGTCCTTTTTCTGTCCCAGGATCCCATTCAGGATACCATTTTACAGTTCTCTGTTATATCCCCTTAAGCTCCTCTTGGCTCTGACAGTTTCTTAGACTTCCTTCGTTTTTGAAGACCTGTGAGCAGCACAGCTGTGATGGGTCACAGTTGTGAATAGTATTTCTTAGTTATTCTTAGAAAGTCACTCAATTTGGTTTTGTTTGGTATTTTTCTCATGATCAGACTGAGGTTATGTGTCTGGGAAGGATGTATGAAGTTTGTAATAGAAAATCTAGTGGAGGAGCGCCTGGGTGGCTCAGTGGGTTAAAGCCTCTGCCTTCAGCTCAGGTCATGATCCCAGGGTCCTGGGATCAAGCCCCGCATCAGGCTCTCTGCTCAGCAGGGAGCCTGCTTCCCTCTTCTCTTTCTGCCTGCCTCTCTGCCTACTTGTGATCTCTGTCTGTCAAATAAATAAATAAAATCTTTAAAAAAAAAGAAAATCTAGTGGATATAAGGTCAAGGCTGACCTCAAATAAAATTGAAAAGTTTTGATCCATTTCCCCACTACACATACACACGTTTCCACCGCACATCCCCAGATTCAGCAATCAGTGGGATCTCTCCTCCACTTCTTCCAGCCTCTTAGGTTCTTCCTAAAGGGAAGCTCCCTCATCCTCCCTCTCCCTGTCTGCTCACATTGCCATCATAGCCTGCATCTCCCTCACTCCCCAAAGATACTGCACATGCTATTCTCTGCCCAGAAATTTCTCCACACTCTCCGCAGCCTTTGATGCCCATCTCACCCCATTCCACACCGCATCCACCTAATACCTCCCATCCGTACATCTCAGGCAGCTTCCTCAGCAAGGTCGTCTGCCAACCTTGGCCATACCTGGCCTCTCAGAAGATTAAATTCTTTCACTCTGAGAGCAGCCTGAGCTGTTCCCTCCCAGCATGTGTCTCTGACTGTAGCCAGCAGTTCATGTGCTTCTGTGATAAACACCCACTTCCTCCTATCTGTAAGCTACCGAGGGCAGAAAATAATTCTGTGTCTTCTCACCCAGTATTGTCAGTGCCTGGCACGAGCCCTGAAGGCCAGTAGATACAGAAGAAGTCTCCAGATCAACATCCTCTCCATATCTTAAGCTATATCAAGCACTGTTACTTACCTAACAGGGTTCAGGGAAATCAAAATATATTAAAGATGCCTATTATGATAATAACATTTTCTGATTATCAGAAGCCATTATATACAACTCTCAGCTCTGCCTCTAACCAATAAATTCCCAATTGATGTTCATGTTCCACCAGAAATCGTAAACTTGAACTCACGCACATGTACAGATGTGTGGGGATGGAGGGGGGCTATCTCCGAGGGAAATGATAGCAGCAGGAACCAGCATTAAAGCCTCTTTTAAAATAAAGAAGGATATAAATAAACAATTAAATATTAGGGACTAGAATTCAGTTTTAATATTAAAATGTTAACAACCAATAGGACATAAATAAGATTACCCAGGAAAGAAGTGAATAGCATCTAAACGAATAACGTATTTTAGATGAAACCCTACGACCATATATTCTATTACGGCTGCTCTCTAGAATATGTGTCAATGCAAGGACTGCATCATTCTTTTCATGTTTTATTGTTTTGGGAACAAAATGCCTGAGCTGACCAATAACTCACACCTTCAAAATCATGCATTTTTTCCTTACACGTGCACACCTTCCTAACTGCTGATTGACAAAGTACGTTTTCTGGAACTGAATCACTTAGCAATTGTTTGTTTGCTCACGACTGATACAAACTTGGAAAATATGACTGCCCCACAGAAGGGAAGATTATTCATTAGCCATAAAGTAGCAACTTAGATCATTTCATGCATGTCATGAAAAATCTAGCAGGCAAGCCTCTTATATACTTTTTTTTTTTTAAGTCCTATTTTCTCTCCCTTTTCTCCTCCCAACTGCAGCAGAATGGTTCTCAAATAGGTCAACTGACATAATTTTATCCTTCATTTCTCAGTCAACAAACTTTTGTTGAAAGCTTGTTACGTCCTTTCACTGTACTAGCAACAAAGAGACCGATGAATACAGACACAATTCCTGCTCTCAGGGAGCTTACACTTTAGAGGCAGAAGACAGACTAAGAGAAAATAAAATAAATACACAAATATAAACCATTACAATTTCAAATTGGAAGAGCCTCTTTAAGCTGGAAGTGATCTTCAATAATATGAAAAATCCAGCCCTGAAATAGCCTAAGGTAAACATATTCAAAGGGAGAGAAGAGAAAGGACATGAGGCCCTAAGTCGGCACCAAGCGAAACTCATTCAAGAAATGAACCAAAAGCTAGTGTAGCTGGAGCATCCTGAGTGGAGGGAAGAATTATAGAAGATAAAGTTAAGAGGAAGTCAGGGCCCAGATCTCACAGTGATTCCAGCAAAAAGGAAATCAGATTTTTATTCCAAGCAAAGTGAAAGGCTATTGGAAATATTTAAGCAAAAAAGTAGAACCAACAACAATAGCCAAACTATGGAAAGAGCCCAGATGTCCACTGACAGATGAATGGATAAAGAAGATGTAGTATATAGATGCAACGGAATATTACACAGCTATCAAAAATTGAAATCTTGCCATTTGCAAGGATGTAGATATAACTAGAAGGTATTATGCTAAGTGAAATAAGTCAATCAGAGAAAGACTATTATCATATGATCTCACTGATATGTGGCATTTAATAAAACAAAATGCAGGATAGAGGGGAAGAGAGAAAAAAATAAACCAGAGAGGGAGACAAACCATAACAGACTCTTAATCATAGGAAACAAACTGAGAGTTGCCTGAGGGGAGGGGAGTCCGGAGTTGGGGTAACAGGGTGATGGACATTGGGGAGGGTATGTGTTGTCATGAGCACTGGGTATTCTATAAGACTGATGAATCACAGACCTGTACCCCTGAAACGAATAATACATTACCTCTTAATTGAATTTAAATTTTAAAAGTTTAAAAAAATAAAAAAATAATAAAAACAAAAAAAGGGGAACCAAGCTATGACTGGCACTTTTAAAATATTATTCTAATCCAATGTGGTGAATGGATTTAAGGGTAAAATTAGAATCAGAGAGGATAATTAGGAAGCTGTTGCAGTGATCCAAATAAGAGGTGAGGATCACATGAACTGGGATTCTAATCGTGGAAACAAAGAGAAATTGACAAACCAGAGGTATCATTGGGACAGTCAGCTGGGGGGACATGGTGAGGCCCAGATGTGGAAGATGAGGAAGGCAGAAATGAGTGCACGACTGGGCTTCCAGAGGCTTGAAGGTGACACTGTTCGCTAAAAAGAGGCAATGATCGGAAGCACAGGGAGGAGAAGGGAGAAGGAATCGAGTGTTCCTTGTTAAGCATGCTGAGTATGGAATGCCTCATCAAGTGATAAGTTACAGACAAGGAACCCAAAGCCAATGTTTAAGTAACTTGCCCAAGATCATACACAGCTGGTCCATGTCCATTTGAAGTTCAGTCCTTCTTATTCCAAAGTGAGTTCAGATTTGGAGGGGACCTCCAAAATTGTGTTATTCATCTTGTACCCACATACAGACTCAACCTACTGACAAGCCAAATACAGAGTCAGTCTTCTCTGTGTCATTCTGGATACTTGACGAATGGTATTCCAGACAGTAAACACAAAATAATGAAAGCATTATCATAGGAAGTTCTTTCTCAAATCTGCTTAATGTTAAAAATCACTTAACACTTTGCATGTTCATGACTGACTTAGGCAAGTGAAATTTGATTGCAAGAATTTGCAGATCTTCAGAGAGAAATTCACTAACAAGGATAAATGGTCTAAATATAACTTTGATTGGCTCCTGGAACAGAAAAACAACATTAATGGAAAAACTGTTGAAACCCAAAAAGAGTCTGTAATTTAGTTAATAGTACTGTACCAATGTTTATTTCTGAGTTCTGACAAATGGAGCATAGTTTTGTGAGATGTTGATGTGAGGGAAAGAAGGCTAAAGGGCATACAGGAACTCTCTGCAATATCTTTGCAACTTTTGGGCAAATTGAAAATCATTCCAAAGTAAAAGATTAAAACAAACAAACAGACAAAAGGAGATGATGTATCTTATTGATCTCACCCATATTGATGGAATCTGAGTGTTTGGAATGCCACACAAGATATTAAAACCGTAAAAGAAGAATTAAATAGTGCTGATGATTGTGTGCCTGGGTGGCTCAGTGGGTTAAGCCTCTGCCTTTGGCTCAGGTCATGATCTCAGGGTCCTGGAATCAAGCCCCACATCCAGCTCCCTGCTCAACAGGGAGCCTGCTTCCCCTCCTCCTCCACTTGCCTCTCTGCCTACTTGTGGTCTCTGTCTGTCAAATAAATACAATCTTTAGATAAATAAATAAATAAATGATTTGCTAATGATAAATAAGCAAAATGTTCAACTTCACTAGCAGTTGAAGAAACACAAATCAACAGGAGACATAATGTGCTTCCACTGAAATCAGTGAATTAATAATTAATAATGACAACCAGTGTTGAATGGATTTGGGGAAAATTACCCCCTTATACACTGTGAGGAATATTCATTGTATCAGGATCTTAATATTATAGCTAATAGAAAACTTACCTCATAATGAGATAGGAGAGAATTTGTCAGCTCACAGTAGGCCCAGCTTCAAGTAAGAACTAAAGACCCATTGTACAAAAATCAGATTCATTCTGACTTGTCTTTGCTTTCTGTGCTGTTAGCTTTCTGTGCTGTTAGCTTTACCTTTAAAGACTCCCCATACACAATTCCCGTAACTGTATTCTTCCTCTTTCCCTCAGGAAGCCAAGAAATGATTTTCTCAATAGTTCTGAAAATGTAAATATTTCTCACCTCAGTGGCCTGAATTAAGTTGTAAGTCCATCCCTAGGTCATTCACTGTGGCCCAGAAGAAGCGCTTCACAGATGGGGCCAATCCCTCTAGCACCTTCTGGATGAGAATATCAGAGGGAAGGTCCACCAAAGGAAATGGAAAATACTACTTCCATGAAGAAGGGGTATGAGTCAAGAAGATTTTTAAAATAGAGAATTTTAAGGTGCCTGGTTAGTTCAGTTATTGGGCATCTGCCTTCAGCTCTGGTTGTGACCTGGGAGTCCTGGGATCAAGTCTCATTTTGGGCTCCCTGCTCAGCAGGGAGTCTGCTTCTCCCTCTGACCCTGCTCCTGCTCGTGTTCTCTCTCTCTCAAATAAATAAATAAAATCTTTAAAGATAAATAAAAAATAAAATAGAGAATTTCAAATAATTCAGTTTTTAAAATTTATTTCAAATAATACGAGAAAAGGAGTCATGAACAAAAGGTATTCTGGCAATTTTATGCATCAAAAATTTGAAAAAAATCTAAATTCCCAGCAACAGCATGCTTGCTACATTACAATACACTGTCACGCTGCCTTAAATATGATATTTTCAAAGAATATTTACTTTGAGTAAAAGAAGAATATTTACATGAATGAAAGTCATACCATACCAGTGAGTTCGACAAATAATTGTTGATGACTACTATGTGTCAGGCACTGGAATATGTCAGGGAGCAAAACAAAGATACCTGATCTCCTGGAATTAAGCAAAAAAATAATAATATTACAAAAAGAATATAGGTCAATTTTTTAAAGAGCAACATTCTCAAATGCATGCACACACAAGTATCTCCAAAGTACCAACATTTTCATATGCTTATACACACAAATATCTGCAAAGTGATACATCAGTATGTTAATAATACATCAGTATGATAATCAGTTTTCTCTGGCTGGTGGGTTAAATGAGATATTTTTATACCCTTCAGTTGTCTCACATAAACAAATTGTCTATCACAAATATGTGCTTCCTGTTAAACCAGAAAAGAAGTAACAAATTTGTTATTTTTTAAATGAGTGGATACTGGCTTCTGTTGATAACTTGGCATTTGCAGAACACTTACTAAATGTTTAATTCATTTCCTTTCACTCCTACATAGTTGGGGGTTAGGTAATGAGAAAGGAAGAAAAAGGAGAATGTTGAACTTATTTTTCTACACTGAGATCTAATTCTATCTAATTGGTTTAAATTAAACCCTTCTTGTAGCAAATCTCAAACATTTTAGTAAATGTTGATGCTGAATTTATTTTTCCCAAGACAGAATTGCTATTTTTAGACTTGTGAAAAATCAAGATTGGATATAAGGAATGGACTTTACCTATTTTTGTTATCTAAGATATGATTACAGAGAGAATTATTATTTCACATTTAAGAATTCCCACAGCATGACTTCTGTCATGTGTTAAAAATAACTCTAATACTGTCCAAGACATTCTGTATTAACCCTGGTGCATGAATTCCTAAACCATTCCCAGAACAGAGATGTTTTTAAAGAAATTTCCCATGAGAAAACATAGCATCCGACTTTTGGCAATATGAAAAAAATAAAATGTCTACTCAACCAACTTTTCCGTTTTAACCACCCACTACCGTATCATCAGTGGTAACAACCTCCTTGGCATGTATGGGCTAAAAGTAGTGCTTTGAGGAAGTTTGTTCTATAGAATTAGCTCCTATACACAGTTCCTATGACATATGAAGCTGAATGTGCTCAACCTTGACCTTTCAGAGTTGAACAGTTGGTCAACCAAGACTACAAAGCTTCCTTGAAATTTGTTGAGTGAGTGATGAGTGAATTCAAATGGATTCTCAGGAGTGTCATGATTAAGTTACTATTTGTTCACATTCTGAACAAAAAAATCTCTGAAACCCCTGTATAACCAGGAAAATTTAAAGAAGTCTCATGCATGTGAGGTGTTCTCTGAACATGTTGACATCCTGGTCTGAGGAAGAAATGACTCCTTCCTAATTCCCAGAAGAGTCTTTGCAAAAGTGACCTAAGATTTATCCCAGAAAGAAACAAGAACAATTTGCTCATTAGATCTTGGGTACTTGTCCTTACATTATTTTTTTGAATACCATTTAAAGAATCTTGATTCATCAGAAGTACTGTATCAGGTATGTCAATTATTTTCATGGAGAGGCCCTCAATGAAATTATGCAAGTATCAGATACTTCTCATTTCAAAATGTCTTTGTAGATCTTTGGTAATAACAGATTATTGATCTATAACATATCCATAATAATTTAGTATAGGTGACTGGTCAAAATACATAGACTGAACCCACCACTTTCCAGAAAGTTGAAGTATTCATTTATAAGAAATCAAAGAAGTCTGATTTTTCCCTAAGAGAAGTAGCCTCTTTTGGAGCAAAGAATTGTTAAGTGACAGAGGCCAATGACAGCCCATTATCTGTTTGATAGCTGGTATGTTCTGAAAAGAAAAGAAAAGAAAAAGAAAAAGAAAAGAAAAGAAAAATGGAAGGGAAGGGAAGGAAAAAGAAAAGAGAAGGGAAGGGAATGAATTAGAAATAATATCAGGTATTAACAGATTAAAATTATTCCTAGCCAGATTAATATCTTATAAATTTTATTAATATATTTTATGATTTTCTCAAAAATTTTAATTTTTAGTAAGCTATAACCTCAAATGAGATTTGGAGAACAAATTTAAAGACTCTTGAGCACTTTCCAAAATCAAAGTCCATAGAACAAGAGCAGTAAAAACATCTTAAATGTAGTTTTTAAATTCTTCTGCAATATATCCTAATGATACTGCTCAACTGTTTCATCTACGGGTAAACATAGAAATACAGAGTTGACATTCATGACTCAGTATTAAGAAATTCATTCAGCAGAAAACCATGAAGAGCTTCTAATGCCTAATACAAATCACAGCACACAGATGGGAATTAAAACTGGAAAACAAACAAATTAAAAAAAAAGTGTACTTTGGCAGTAAAAAATCACAAATCCTCCTTTTACTCCTGTAACAGAATATGCTATTTGACAACAAAGTGTACAACTGTTTGGCTTTGAGATCAAGAAATAGAATAAACTAATTAAAATAATAATATTAGGTAAATACTTGCTAAGTACTGTTCCTGTCACTGCAAAGGGTAAATTAAACCACCGTGGCCGGGTTCTTCAGGAAATCCCACTCTGGGGCAGTTCATGTTAATCTGCATTTTGCACCTGGAATTATCAAATTCTGCTATTTATAGCTCCCTACCCCAAATACATTTAATATAACACAGTAAACCTTGAACTTCAGGATCTTTCCTGTACATGGGCCTCTTTCAAGGCCCCTGCAAGGACTCCAATAACGTACTTATATGGTATATGGTTTTGATAATTTAACTGCAACCAGATAACTCCCCTTTCATCCCACACAGACTCCTCTCCATCGTATTTCTCTTCACAGTGAGCATTTTGTGGATCTGGCTGGAAGGATTTGCCCTTAGGGATCCCTTTAGTTTTGCTTTGGTGGGCTACATTCATGTAGTTGCAGTTACTCTCATGTAGCGTTAAATACTTGCTGACTATCTCAGTATACCAATGACGTGTCCAGGAACTACCCTACTGCTCCAACTCACCCAGCCTCGAGGCATAAAGATCAAGACACAAAAGTTAACGATACAAAGTGCCTTATGGCATCTTGCCCTGGAAGTATGAGAGTAATGCAGGAGAAACAGAATTACTCAGTTTACCTGTGATCTGATAAATGGATTTCAGATAAATCCATCCATATCATCTAATCTAATGAAATGGTCACATGGTTTTAAATTATTCCTGCCAAAAAAATGTCAAAAGATATACCTTACTAATGCAAACCCAGGAGAACAATAGGAAAGTGTACGGTTCTGTTCCTAGCATGAACTCACAGTCAGCCACATTAAAGGGTAAAATAATGATGCTCTAATGGTGTGTGCCAAGAAGCTATCTACCGTAACAGGTTTACAAACTTGTCCTTGAGTGTACGTTATGCCTTCAGATATTAACTAACACTACTTAAGAGACGTTCTTCACAACAGGCAAAATATTTAAAAGCAAACATGCAGAATAAGAAGATAAAACTCTACTTCTAAGAGCATGAATGTTTTATGACATTAATAAATTTTAAAATATTTTAGATTATCTTAATGTATGACATTATATGTTTATAAAGCACATAGTATGTTAATATGTGTAGCTAACATTCACATTATACCAGGCACTATTCTAAGTATTTTATATAAATATAAATATAATTAATTAATTAATTCTCAAAGCAAATCTATGAATTCGTATTATTATCTCATTTTTACAGGAGAGGAAATTGAGTAACTTACCTCGCCCAACATCATCTAGCTAGTACAAGATGGACTTGAATTTGAACACAACTCCTTTTCTTACTGGCATTCACCTTCCCCTTTCCCATCCACCCTCTCCTTCCACAGCACTTCTCACTTCACAACGTAAGAAAGAAAAGTAATAAAGATAAGTCATGAAATCAGTAGAAAGTATTCTGACATTGAAAAGGATGGATTTTTTTAAAATGAATCAAATATAATTTATTTCTCAATGCCAACAATAAAATAATAGAGCCTTAGAAAGAGATTTAATGTTAAAAACATTTTAATTTGTCCTTTTATGAAATTTGGGGGGTTTTATTGAATAATTGATACCCAATATTGTGAAAAGAAATTTTTAATTAAAAAAAATTAGATCACCCATGGTCTACACTGCTGTAGACAAACGTCCTTACCATCTTTTACCCAGTGGGTAAATTTCTTCTATCTTTCTAAGGAATTTATCTGGCCTATATTGAGATTTTAATTTCAGCTCCACACTTGGCATGACCACGATCTCCCATCCTCTCATAGATATAATGACCTAAGCCAGGGAAGGGCAGAATGGCTAATAGGCAACACGAATTTAGAGGGAGAATAATGAAAAAACACTGCTTTAAAAATGTTAAAATTGTATTCTTTGTAGTAGAGGCTGACTAGATGCTCTCTGATCCTGTTGCCGCTTCCCAGGCAGTCAAGAAAATGACATTTCCCAGTCATCCTTTGCATTAGGCTGAGACCATCTGAGTCATTTCCAGGGAATGAGATGTGGAAGGAAGAGGAGAACTATATGGCCAGGCCTGGACCTAAAACCTCCAGGGCCCAATGGAAGAAGGCTGGACTCCTCAATTACTATCTGAAGGAAACCAACAGAAGTGCCACTTGACCCCCATGATATTGGATTTCAACAGGGAATTAACTTTTATTGTGCTAAGTTACTAAGCTTTGAGGGTCGCTAGCATGAATTATCCAGATAAATGTAATCTCATTTTTTAAATAAAATATTTATTTATTTATTTGGGCAGGATGGAGGGAGAGGGAAAGAGAATCCTAAGCAGACTCTGTGCTGAGCGCAGAGCCCAAAGTAGGGCTCTATCTCATGAGCCTGAGATGACAACCTGAGCCAAAACCAAGAGTTGGACGCTTAACCAACTGCACCACCTAGATACTTCAAGCATATTCTCTTATAGCTATTTGAAACCTATGGTTTTAGGGTGAAATGTGACCTCACCAGAATAAAAATGTGGTCATGATTAAACTGAAAACTAATTTTTCAGTTTAATTTATTGTAGCTTTATGTATCCATTTTTAATTACCTGATTGTTTATTCTAAGATGTCAAAATATTGATTATAATGATTCTGGAAGCTATACATTTATTCATGCATTAGCAATCCCAACAAGTTCATTGTTAAAAAATAATGGTTTTTTTTTTAATCTGAAGTAAATGCTGAAATCCCTGAGTCAATACCAAAGAAAGCAGAGAAGGGAATGCCCACCCATTCCCACCTGGATTTTATGCAGCCCAAGGTATGTGGATATGTAGACACTTCTCTTTACATTCTTTAGAGAAGAACTGATATAAATGCTGTCAACTGCATACAAATAAGGTCTATTATCTGACTAATGTTTCTAACTAATGTTTATTATCTGTGAATTTACAAATGAATTGCTGTGTGTTTTTAACAAAAACAAAATGTTTAAAACTGAATTCATCCTTCATTAGCATTTTTATATATTACAATATCTAGAATTTATTAGCTCTGGAAATGTTTATTCATGAGAAATTTATTTATTTAAGTTTCAATTCAAAATGAAGACTATAAACTTCTCATTTTGGTTTTCTCACATATCACTATGACATGGTAATTGTTTGAAAGTTGTGTAACATTTTGACATTGTTGACAGCTATGTTTCATTCCTTTGCAAGACTTTCTTTTTCATAATGTTAGAGAATTTTCTAACTGGGAGAGAATTCAAAAATTATCATTTTAAGAATGTAGAAACAAAGGCACAGCTAAATTAATGGCCTTACTCCCAAGTCTTAGAGACAGACAGTGACAAATCTGGGAAGAGAATCTTCCATTTCTCTCCTGGTTGAACTCTCCTTATAGATATCTTCTTATTCCAAAAGAAGTCTTAACCTTTTTTTTTTTTTTAAAGTTTCAACAATTTTAAAATAATTTTGTATTCTGCTTTTTGAAACTTACACATAATCATCATGTTTGAGAGCAACTTTACACATCAAAATGTCTTGCCTCTTTTCTACCTTGGGGATTTCCTAAATAAAAATACCCACTAATATTTCCCTTAAATGTATACTTGTAGAAAGCTATGAGTATCATTTCCTAATAGAATCCCAGAGTCATGAAGTCTTTAATTTCAGTGAGAGAGTTCCTGATCTAACCCTTTCCACAACAAAAGTGTCATGATTTAATACTAAGATGAAATGTGAGTTTCCAAATGCGATGCTCATTGTAACAAGAAACAAGCTGGATTTTGTAAGCCAACTCCTGTGGAAATTCTTTTCAAAGGGTTTCAAGTTAGAGTCCTCAAAGATCACTCACACTCAGAAGCTGTTTAATTGTCATCTGAATGTAATTTCTTTCTACAGTTCAATAAACTGCATATTGTTTGGCTGCCAAATGGGTGACTTCCACTCTTTTATCATTAAATCAACATACATTTTAATGACTACCTCGTCATACCAATAACATACTGGTTATTGATGAGGCTACCCAAGAAATGAAAATACACTCAATATTAAATAAAAAAATGTGTTGGGGTTTGAATATATTATTTCAAGGGCTAAACTAATTTGCAGCTTCAAATATTAATAGTTTAAGAAATCAGTTGAAGGCTTTTTGTCAGATAGGATACACCTCATCTGTTTCCTATCTCTTGGATCATGGCCTTTTGTTGCCTTTTACCTATGATCTTGAAAATCTTTGTTTCAGATATTTTGTCTGTACCTTGTTGCTTTGGGGGAGGACAAATATGATCTCTACTCCTTCTTCTAGACTAGAAGCAAAGTGTTTGAACTGATTTTAACAAGAAAGGATTTGTGAAAAGTTTTTGGAAGAGAGAAAGTTCTGTTGAGACAATCATAGAAAATGACATACCAGCCACTGTGGAACAGCATGGAAAATAATCAATAAAAATTTAATTGATTAACTGTTTAACCCGAGCACAGGGAAACTAATTTAGTCTACTCCAGAAAATATGTGGAAATTGACCATCTTAATTTTGGTCAACACAGCGTAACGTTTCCTGCAGAAACAAAGAAATCCCTCAATATTTTGGGTATTGCCCCATCATAGGACCCGGGCTGGTGGAGCAGCCTGCATCTGGGCTTTCTAGTTTGATGGCAGAGGTTAACCCAGTACGTGCTGAAACCTCAAAATGTTTTATAGCTTCTGCTCAGATATGGCATACATCACATTCACCCATATTTTGGGGGGTCACATGCTTATGCTTGTCTGGAGAGAGGGCCCTATAAGGAAGGCCCTACGTGTAAGGTTCTTGAATATTTTCAGCAATAGTAAAATCTACAATGATCAATAAAAATTAAAAACTAGTGGTTAACTTCCTTTGAATTCTTAATACATTCTCTCAGAAAAATACAAATATGTAACAAATATGGATATTTTTCATATAGTAATATCCTAGGCTCTGTGAACTCCTATTGTTTACCCAAGGACCAGACTCCATAGACTCTAGGTTAAAAACCTCTCATTATATGGCTTTGATGTTCTAAATATTTGGGGCCAGGAGAAATCTTAGGTTATTATAAATTTTACAGAGTGGAAAGGTCATAGTTGAGAAAACCAGAATGGACTCCAATTTTATTGATTATAAATTCTAATCTGCCTATGAAAATATTCCATAGAATATAAATTAATATATTCAATATTATCATACATGAGAATTAGAAGGTCATTTAATATCCTAGGACTTACGCTTTATTTTCAGAAGTCCTGGTTGAACTTCTTAACAAAAATATTCTTTAGACTGAAAAAGGTTTGCTAAAGTTCATTTGAACTTTTAACTCCCTCACGTGATTGGGCCTGTGAGAGTAACAAAACACCTGTTGGTCAAGCAGCGTTACTTCTGTTTAAGAAGTCTTGCCAGATTTGTCAGGCTGTGAGACTACACATGCTCCATTAAAAGTCAGAGAATACCATAATAACATTGAAATAAGAAATAAAAGAAGTATTGTTTCATTTCTGTTTTGAAGAATGGAAAAGGATTAAATCAAGAACAAGAAATACCAACAAGGCCAAAGAGTGAAGTATTTCTGTTTAGGGCACAATTTTACCCCATCTCATTTTGTATGTGAGATCTGTATTTTTGTTTATACTGCTATAATTATAAAACATATGAAAATAGGTCAGAAAATATTTATTGGTTTAAGGAAAGCATATTATTTTTATCTTTGTTATATTTACTTAAATTCCAATTATTTGAAAATTATAATTGTGTATCTAAAAACAGTAAACACGTGCCACAAATTATTTAGGGTATTTTTTTTTTAGAACAAGTCAAGAAACAAATTAATAAATAAAACACAATAGGGTGACTGAACATGATAATAATCAGGGTCCCAATACTCAAAATAGAAAAATTCTGGGCATATTTATTTACAAACTAATTTCTAAAGTATAGGCAGAGTGTTGGATAGACCATAGGAACACTGCAGCACTTAGTGTAACACTAAAGCCTGACTAGATGGGAGCTCAAAAGACAGAGATGAGAGCACACGATAGAACCCAGCATCAGAGTCTTGCAGAGAAACCCACCAACAGAAGAGCAATGACTTTTGGTGGAAGGGCACCATCATCCCAGGATGATCACCTAAGGAGGAAGGAATCAATGCGCTGACTACTTTTCTGCTTCCTTCTGATCTGCTGGGCCTTCCCTTTGGTAAAACTCAGCTGGAAAGGCCAGAAATGGAGGAAACCATTTGATGCTGGCAATGGGTCTTGAGGGGCAAATGGAAGGACTTTGGCCCAAATATATAAATACAAAATTGGATGATTTTGAGAAAATTAAATAATATGATCGTGAGTGGATTATACTCCAGATATATCTTTTAATTGCCAAACACCATTAAATTTTGTTTTATCATTATTTTCCTCTACTGCTCCCATAGGGCAGAGGGAGGGATGAAGAGGCAGAACAAGTCTCCTTAGAGACTTACTGTCTCAATGTCTATAAATTGCCACACTTATAAATCTTTTTATCCCTAATGCCTAGCACATATTTAGCACACAGTAAGTATTTATTGAATTAATGTAATGAGTAAGTGAATGATTCATGTTTAAATGGGAAGGAACTGATGTAAGTAAATCCCAACAGTAAAAATGGAAATCTATATAACACAGATTGTTAATTCTAAATGTAACTCCAACTGTGGTTTCTCTTAAATCTACGTGAAACCCAGATACTTTAATTCTCTAACACCCTGGTCTAGGTTTCAAAATTATTCCTTTAGGTACTCTCATACAAGTCTCTGTGTATCTAAACATATAACGGGCCCTATGTTTTCAATTTATTTTATGGTGCAATGGCTCTTGAAATATATCATTACTAATTCCTCTAGTTTTCTTTGGGTGTTATATGGTAACATATTAATCTCTAAATGAAAACAGGATGATTTGTTGGAATGAATCAGTACTCACTTAGGCCACCCCAGAGAAATAAATCTCAACACTTTCAGGAGAGGCAGGGGAGTTTTGTTCTTTTGGCCTCAACTTGGCTCACCCAGAGAGCGATCATCTTTAAATAGCATAAGTAAAATCAAAGTCCCTTAGAGACCTAAAACGTGTAGCTTAATCTATTTTCAAGTCAGTTTTCACTTGACTGAAACACTGTGCCTATGTAATTCACACTCAGAAAGGCTATATCCTCAAGCTAATTATGAAGTCATTCTACTCTGTCCTTTATTTTCCTTCTCTCTTCTTCTATCCCAGGTGTAAAACATTCCCGAGTGACATAAACAATTATATAGAAAAAGAAGGAGGGCCAAAGTATATGACTAATTTGCCAACTTCTTTACTGACTTTATGATAAAATCTGATGGGCTTTTTGTTCAAATTTTATGCATTCCACCTTGAACATAGATGACAAAAAAAAAAAAATTCTCCTGTAGGTGGAGGAAAAAACTGAAGAAATAGGAAAAGAGTAAAGGGAAATAGAAAGGGAAGGAAGAAGAGAGAAAAGGAGAGAAAAATAATCTTCTTTTGCTTACTCATTTGTAATGAGTAAAGCATCTTGTAAAGCATCTTGAATCAGATGCTTCAGATCACCGTAAGTAACAAAATGGAAAAAAATGTGTAAAAGAAACAATACATGTCACTTCAAGTTTTTCAGAACATTAACTAGATCATGGTCATAATTTGATGGACTATAAACTAGAAAAGAAAAGGAGCTATTATAATCCAGAAAGATCTCACTGACTCAGGTGAACTTGGAGATAAAGACAAAGGAATTCAGGGGAGAAGACATAAACTCCAAATAAAGACAGACCATGGGTTTTTGAGTTGGAATATGTTGGTTTCAGTGTGTCTATGACTTCAAATGTGTCTTTTGACAAAGAAAAAAGGATTCTGATAAGTAAGTAGCCAGGACATGAGCTAAAAACAAGCTAAAATCAAGAGAATTTCTGTGGTTGTTTTGTAAGAAGACATTATATGATACAGGAAAGAAAAACACTGAACAATAAATGACATTGGTAAATATAACCTATAAGGATCCTTCCAACTCTTGCACAGTATCCCCAGGACTTTGAGGTCTAGTTGAGTTAGTTCTGGAAATCAAAACATTCATCTGTGGAAAGTTGTGTTCAGCAATCAACCAGTGTATAGCTAACAGTCTCATAAAGCAATTCAGTGCAGTTCATTATCAAAGGGTATATTTTGACAACTAGTTTATCTTAGTGGTCAAAATATGAAATTATATTGTTTAAAGCTAGACATTCTTTGTATGATTGAGGTTTTAATGGTGGGAATTCAATGACATAATTTTTTAAAGTTTTTTCTAAATGTTTTCAAACATACACGTGTCCTAGGATTTATCAGATGCTAATGTGGGTAGAACATAGTGGAAAAGTGGAAGAAACACATGACGAGGATGTCAAAGCAGCTGAGGGCTAGATAATACAGGATATGCTGAGGTTTGATGAGAAATTGTATTTTAGGCTCAGAGCAACATGAAGCATTTAAAAAGGCTTAAGAAGAGGAAAATACGGTCTGAACTATTATTTCTATACTGTTTCTATATTGTTTTGAGTCTATTGACTAAAGTGGTAGACTACAGATTTTATAATGGCCATGGGAAGAATCTTGTCTTTTTCTTAAATCCCCAGTCATTTAACACAGTGCCTCATGTGAGAGATACAGCACTTGCTGACCTAACTAAAATGTCTTTACGGTTGATTAAAAATTGATTAAAAATGCTCATTGTAGACAACACTCTCAGTGATCCCTCCTTGCATAATCCTCTCCCTTTGAGCATAGACAGAACCTGTGACTTGTATCTAACCAACAAAATATGCCAAATGTGATGGAATATCATTTCCATGATTAAGTTAGATAAAATTATGACATCCATCTTGTTAGCAGACACTTTATGTTGCCCTCTTGGCTTGTACACTGTGATAAAGCAAGAGACCATGTTGGAGAGATCCACATGGCGAGTTATAGCCAACAGCCAGCTAGGAACTGAGACTTTCAATCTAACAGCTCTTCTAAAAAGTAAATTCTGTCAGTTTTTCCATCTGGAAGTAAGCCCTCCCTCAGTCAGGCTTTCAGATGAGACCTCGGCCCTGCCTGACATCTTGACTGCTGCCTCACGAGAGACCCTAAAGCAGAGAAGCCAGAAAAGCCATGCCCAGACTCTGTAGCCACAGAAGATATACAATAAATATGTTGTTTAAGTTACTGCATTTGTAGCAATCATTTACAGAGCAATACATAAATAGTATTATGAGGAGGAGATACTCAACTCACATTAACTCATTCTTTTCCTGAGCATTATTTTTGCATACAAGTATAGGTGTTTGGTCTAAAAGACCAGGCACTCTGGTCACACTATTAATTAATTCATAGGTAGTTTCCTGTCTTGAACCAGGCCATTTGGAATCTTTCTCTCAAGAATTTAACACTTGGAAAAGAGAGATAATGAGGTAGAGGTAAGTCACACTACTAGTGCCACTCTAGAAAAAAGGCTGAAGAACTCCTAATGCTGAGGGTACAATTCAAAAAACCATGTTTATGCCAATGACAATGGCAAAATAGGTAGATTCTAAAGAATCTCCTGCAGACTTAGGTAAAAAAAAAAAAAAAAAAAAAACACTAGAATTTATCTATACAAGCTTTTAAGATCATAATACAGGTTTTGAGAAAATAAGTTCAGAAATTTATAATCCTAAAGCCATAGGCCTTCATTTTATATTAGGGGAAGACTGAATTAAATTTATGGACACCATTTTTTTTGTGTATCAGCAATTTTCATTGTGGACAATAAAATTTAGGAATACAGGATATACATCCCTAATCACGGCACTGTGGTTAAAAAAAACTAATTGGTGATAAGAGCTTGAGCTGGAAGTGGAGAATGAATGAAATTATTTATAATTTTGAGAAGGTAATATGCAAAATGCAGAGGTACCATTTTTCTTTCAGGGTAGGGAAGATAAGGGAAGGATAACATGTGATAAAATCCGTATCTCTATTGGTAAAACAAATACATTAGACAGAATGTATCCTAATCTCCCTTAAAGTTATAAATTTTATGACCCTACAAAGAACTCACTGTAAGAGGGCAGTAAAAAAAAGGGAGAGAATTCTCACATGTATACTGCTGCCATTCCAAACTCTTCCAGAAGAGGGCAGTACAAAGGAAGAGATGGAACACAACACAGTAGGGCCTTTTAAGGTCCTGGGAATTCAGTTACATTGACTATCATAAATAAATCAAGTTTAAAGAAAGAGATGCTTTGATGCAAGAAAAAATCAGATAAAACATTTATAAATATGGTGGCATAACAAAATGGAATAAGCTTTAATTATTATTTACCATGATTGATAATTAATACTACATCATCCATCAACACAATTACTAATACACAAAAATCAACAGTCTAATGGGAACTTAAATTAATATCAGTTTCCTTTATAAAAGAAGTAGTATTTTTGGTTCATACACATAAAATGATAACTCAAAATGTCAATGTTAATTCAAGGCACCAGGAGGCAGCAGGCTTTCTGAATCTAGAAACTGTAATCTAATTAGCATGGCATTCCTCATTGGGTGGTGAGTGCATGGAAATTTGAATAGCTACTTTCCTTGTCTTAGACGTGTATGCATGATCACAAGAGATGGAGAAACTGACTTGTAAAGTTTGAATAAGATGCAAGATTGTTTTTTTGTGTGGTCTCTCTTCTTGAAGTCTAATTTAAACTATTTACAATGTCTACAAAAACATAGCAAAAAACAATAGTGGAACACTGAATTATTCCAAATTCCAAATTATTCCAAATTCCAAAATTATTCCAAATTCCAAATTCTTTTTTCACCCCTCGGGCTGTACACAGGCATAACCACTGAGATCTAAATTCTGCCCTTAACTGCAAAGAGGATGCTTTATAGAAAGTCTCATGTGTGGATTTATGATAGAATTTGGCCCAAAATCCTGTGCTACGCAGATCCAGTTTTGTTTGTCACACTTATCTGGTTCAAGAGCCATTAGCCATTATTTGTTAATGTGTCTGTTAGCGTGTTCTGAAAAAGACTAAAATTACAGAAAGCATTTTGAAATAGGAGATATTAAGAATTTATACAGTTTGAGGACATTCTTCTATTGTGTAATGGGTTTGTATGTATTTAGCCATCTCATGTTATACAAATCCATTTTACCTGTGGGTAAATGTTTTAGGATATGCACTTATTTAAGCGATCCATTGCTAAAATAACCCAAGAAGAGAAAAATAATTGAAGAACAAAGTAATTCAAGTGTAATACAAGTATAAAAAGTGCGAGGCAGAATTCTGAATGTGATGACTCCTACCTAAGAAAAAAAGGAGAATTTTTATCAATGAAATGATTATGCTTTGGAAAAGTGTGAATGGTTGACTCTATGGATATAACAAAAGTAGTTTGACTTATATAAAAATTCATTTAGTCTGCTCTAAAATAAAATATCTAAATCATTGGTAGAACAGTGAAAATTGAAGCATAGTAAATATAAAGATACTGGACTAGAATTCAAGAGACAAAGAATTAGAGTAGGGCTGGCAAATAATTTCAACTCAAGTATCAATTCCAAATTACATTATCCACTTAAAACACTTTGCTGAGAATGAGTTATGGGCCACTGCTGGGTTCAGCAGGAAAAAATGCTTATTAGCAATTTTTAGCATAGGTAGGTACGGAAGGAAGTGTGTTTGGGGGTGGAGGGAATGGTGAATGTGTGGGATCTCTGTCCTCGGCAATACTGCTGAAATTATGACTCCAATTTTTTAGCCCCAACTTATTTACAGAATGGGGTTGAGGGGAGGGGTGTGCCTCTATCACTTTGATCTCTCTTTTTTTTTTCTCCCTTAGTTCTTTTATCTCTGGAAAGAGAAGAGTATGTGGAAATACCACATTTTTCTACTTAAAAACTGTTTTATTCAAAATTGTTTTAATATTCAGAGGGATGACCACGAATATTGAAAGAGAAAAATCTGTGCTGCACAAACTAATTTGTAGAACAGCTGGAATTCTGCTTCAGCAAGCCCTTGCCTTTATTTAAGCATGGACAGGAATTAGGATTAGTGTGTTGGAGGTTGGCGGGGGGGGGGGGGGGGGGGGCACTGTTGCCATGGTAACCTTTCCCCACTTCTGAGAAGATCTTCACAAGTTCTAACAAATACAAAGGAAATAATTTTCTCCTCAATCTTTGCTATGAGAAGACAAGTGAGAACATGTAATTGAAAGGTGAATTCAAAACCAAGCCAAACAAACAAAAAACAAAAGAAAACCAAGCCAGAGGAGAGAAGGCGCTTGTGCAGTGGACCATGAAGTTTCCTCCTGGAGAGCTTTGGTCAATAATGGCAGGAGATGCAATGAAGAGACTTATGAAAGCTCTTAATCCTTTTTCTTTGAAGTAGACTGTTACTCACATGAAGTCTTTAAGCCCACTAGGAGCCAGGCACACATACTCTCTGGAGTTGTTCTGTCTCAGATGCAGACTTTACCTCTGAGGTAAGATTAAATGGTAGCCGATAACATTTGTAGACTTGTGAGAAGGAAGAAAATTGCACTTAGGTCTTATTAGATTTTATTTTTTGTAACAGCACTCCTAAAGTCCCTTTCAAAAAGACTGCTAGTTTTTCATCAAAATGCATTCCTCCTTTCTTTCACAGCAAGAAAGTTGTAACTGGGCACCTCATCTGTCTAGGAAGTGCTTGGAGCCTGGTCTGACAATAGACATCAGTTCTTTCTACCATAAGTTAGTAGAGGTAATGTGAACCACTTCCTGGTCTTGGCCTTATTTTAACCTTGCACATCCTTGCTCCCTTTCTAAGAGCTGGGCACACACATACCTGTGATCCAGTTTTTACCATGCAAATGAGGATAATATTCCAGGGGGAAGACGGAGTAATAAGGGAGGAAGGGACTTGAGTTACTAAATGACAATATGGAGCAGATCTACTCCCAAAACCTGGATTGTCTCTCTAAGGATTCTTATACGAGGGAGGAGTAAATAAATATTTTTCTTGGAGCTCGACTATTTGGGAAGCTCTGTTGTAGCAGGTTAAGTAAGCACTAAAAATTTTCTGTAGGTATTTTTACACTTATTAAGCAATGTCATATATATACATACACATATGTATGTGTATATACACACACATATAAACATAATAAAACAGTGACTATCCTTGTACCCTTCAGTCATGATAAACAAAGCATTGCCATATGGTTATGGTCCTGTGTGCTCTTTACCTAGCAAAATTCTTCCTTTCCCCAACCTCTAAAGTAAATATCAGGTAATCTTGAATTTGATGCTTATTATTCCTCAACATATTTTTATATTTTACTAAATATGTATGTTTCCTTAAACAACACATAGTTTTATCTGCATGTTTTATAACATTATATAAATTTTGTCTTTAGCAGCTGGGGATCTTAGTTCCAAATGTGAAAGAATCTATTTTGATGAGTTTAAACAGAAAAGGATTTTATTACAGAATACTAAATGGTTCACAGAATCTCCTGGATTCTCAAAAAAGCAGCCTGAAACTACACAGTCCAACCACATCACAAAAGTTTCTCTAATGAAAACACCAAGGCTTCTAACCAGCAACTGTGATGCGGTGGGATGTAGAGAAAATAGTTTTGTGTTTCTGTACTGTCTGGGCCTTCTGAATGAATTTTTCTGAAAACTTGGGATCCTGGGGTAACATGCTTAGAGAATTCCAGAGAGATTTACCTAATTCTAGAGGTATGTGTTTACATTTCAAAAGAAAATGAGCCCCATGCCCTTGGAGACATCCGTAGGTCATAAAAAGCCAGAGAGCTATAGGAGGCTCATATGGTTCCTGGAGACAGGGATGTATATTGCAAAAGGCTCCAATGAGAACCCAGGGTCCTTTGCATCCCATCTCCACAGAGCAGAGGTTTCTCTTCTTCCATTCATGGGAGGAGAGGGAAAAGAAGTGTTCTGTGTATAAGGATAGAACCCATTTTCCCCTGTCTCTCACCAGGACAATGTCCACTACATACGTAATTTTTCCTACCTGGTTTTCATCACATCACCTCAGGGGTAAGAACTCAGGTAAGGAGGAGTCATATGCTTATTAGTTATAAAGTCACAAATACAAAATCTGTTACTGATCCAGATCACCTCATATACACATTCAGAATAAAACAAAGATGACTAGTAAATCCCAACAAGTGCCTGGGCTTAAATGTTAGACATTCCGACACACCGCTTCCCCCAAAAACACTGTACATCACCACCGTACTAACCAGAGGCCCTGGTCAGGGGATTGGGAAACAGGCTCTGAGGCAGAGATTTCTGTAGAGTATATTTATTGGGAATATTCTTAGGAACAATGTCTATAAGAATTAGTGAGAGAAGTAACGTTAGGTAGACAGAGAAACTGAACCGTAATACACTTTTAACGGAGGCCTCAGTCAATGATGTAGAGAGCTCTGAACATTTAGTTGTCCTAAATTTAGACTAAGAGTTTAGATCCCTAGAAGTGACCAGTCACTTCACACAAGCTGTCTCTAGGGAAAGAGCTACCCTCCAAGAGCAATTCGTGGAAACAGACTCAGCTGACAGCTATCAGTAGCAACATCCTGGCAACTTCAAGATGACTCCTTGAACCTTAAAGGGAAGATCTGAGCAGTGAGCCCTCCAACACCTACCACCAGATCACTTCCTCCAAATACAGCTGGCTCTTCAGAGAGCTCACCTCTGAATCTAAGACCTGAATGTATATATCTGATGGGAGAAAACTTTCAGAAGTATGATGCTCAGGAAAGACATACCTACATCCAAGTATGTATTCCATTAAGGACAAAGAGCTTCCCTGTCCATGAGAGAAGGTGTCCACTGTATACTCAACCTGACGTTGGTTAGCCGCCAGTTCTTTATGGTATGCGATTGCATTTTCACAGGGCAGAGATGGGGGAGCAAGGAAGGGGCAGAGAGAGTTATGTCAGGGTGCTGCTGCTAGAAACCTAAGCACTTAGCAATAGCAGTAGCCTGGTGAGGTTTCATGAAGACACATGCATGTTGAGCTATGAAACCACCACATTAACAATGACCAGTAGTCATTTCAGCAGAAGCAGACACAAACACAGTATAGGTATGTAAAATAAAATTTACTTATCTGAGTAATATATACTTATCTTACTATAGAAAGAAGTTAGAGGGATCAGAATACTGCAAATCAGAACGTAGGATTCAGAATATCACAAAGATCAGCAACATGATCCTTGAACAGAATTTGTATGAGTTTTCATGTTCTTCTGGAAAAGGGAACAATCGCAGGTGAAACATCTTATTGAAAGTTATATCAAACTTTCTGGAAGCTCAAATGCCCCCCTTCCAGCCCCATGTCCTTTATTTAAACCTGGAAAAGTTCTTCACACAGGCTCATCTGGCTCTGTGCCAGAAGCAGCTTCCTATAAGGCAGGTTGACTTCATCAATCTAGGTGCTATACAACATAAAAATATAATAATATAGCTCAGTCATAGAGGCCATTATTACGGGTTCGTTGATCACCCCTGGCCTCCCTGGTTTAAGTGCTCTCCTGAAAGAAAGCTAAGAAACTGGAGCAATGATTCTCTCTGGGATCGTGCTAACAGATCCTATTCCTGTTGAATATGAAGGTGTACAGTCATCTCCACACGCTAAAAGCCAACTCTTTAAGATCCAATTACTGAAGTGAGGGGGAGGCGGGATGTGTGTTCCAGATCAATAGCGCCCTATCAAGCACCAGGGGCTGTGTTGGTTGGCTCTAGTATAAAAAACCTACATCTTCAATGTAGTCATCACTTTATTAATCTGATATTCATAACCCTTATTCTCCAAGGACCCAGTACAACAGGTACCATAAGTGAGCCTGTAATAAGGTTAACCACACCTGCATCTTCCAAGTTTCCCATAGAACTAACCTCTGATTTCTTAGAGATACAGTATTTCTATGGCTTATACTTTGGTAGGGAACTAGTATTCCACATCCACCATTTGGCTCTTCTTCCTTGACAGTCTTCATACCATTTTGGAAATTGCTAAGTATGTCTAATCCAATAATATATTCAGGAAATAAGACAAATAATGGGAAGACTGTGTTTTCATGTCTGATAGACTCACTGAGACATTGTCTTGAGCCAAAATTCCATGTATCACCTGACCCCAACTCTCCTCAGGCCCACCATAACCAGTGAACCACAAAAATGTTCTGGCTGGCAGCACTGGTTTTTTCCTGGTGATGTAACCAAAAAAAAAAAAAAAAAAACAACCCACATATTTAGAGGCTTAAAACAATGCCATTTATTATCTCGCAAACAGTAGGTTAGAATTCTAAGGGTCTCCTCAGGCTAAAATCAAGATGTTGTTTCAAGGATGAACCCAGTTCTTGGCAGATTTTAGTTTCATAGATTTGTTGGACTGAGGTCCCCATTTCTTCACTGGCTTTCATCCAGGGGTCATTCCCGGCTTCTAGTGGCCACCTGCATTCTCTGGCTCATGACCTCCTCACCTTCAAACCCAGCAATGGCTGATCATCTCCTGATGCTTGGAATCTTTCGGATTTCCCCTTCTGATACAGCTTTCTCTATCTTCCTTTTGTGGTAGCACTGCAATGTACTTTCTCAAGGATTCCTGATGTTTTCTCATTTAAGATGGTCTGGGTTTGTAAACCATGGATTGGGAAACTGGTAAAATGACCTATAGGGCCCAAAAGAAGTTAGACTATTGGAAAATGGCTTCATATAAACTTGGTTAAATGAAATCTCTCTGATCCTAATGAAGTTTTCAAACACCAGTTTCCTGTGGCAAAGTAATGTTTCAAGTGATGTTTATAATTTGTAGTAATTTAATTGCACACTTCAATGGTCTTAAATGGGCATTGTATGCATTAAATAGAGATAAGACTATATATAGGCTATTTTACACTTTCATGCACATGTGTGTGATAACTGCATGATGTGTATGTGAGGGTTAATATATAAATAACAAGCTATAGGTATGAGAGTGTACACAGAAAATGTGTTTAGTGTTATATGCAAACTAAATAATGGGCTATGTTTAAAAATGCACACATATTGTTGTCATTCTTGTAAAAAATACTATGGTTCACATAAGAGAATAACCACTATTATTTGTGTATTGGCAAACCAAATACTTTGGTAGTTAATCTGGTGTCTATCAGACAGAAATAGATTCAGTAGTATATAACGGATTTCTAAACTAAGCTAGAAAGTTATTTCTCTGTCTTGGAAGAGGCTAGCCATGAATGGTCCAGAGCTGCTATGAAGAATCTCTTCCACCACGTCACCTTATCTGATGTCCCTAGCATACTTCCCTTCTCTACATAGTCTAAGAGGATTTGCTACGGTGTCCACATTCCAAGAGGCAGGATACGGGAAAGGGACAAGAGAGAACAGTTTCCCTCCTATTATAGACCAACCCATAAATAGCCCACATCACTCTGACCACATTCCATGGGGCAGAACTGTGTCACATGGCCACACCGAGAGGCAAGGCAGATGTGAAATATAATCAACACTGACATAGTTTGCATTTATTAAGCACCTACTTAGTGACTGTAATAAACCCTGGATGCAGAGTTTTGTTTTTTCATTCAATCTTTACAACTATCATTAGGCCCATATTATAACTGACTTGTCCGAAGTCACAAATTTGGAAAACAAGGACCAGAAGTCAAGTTTCACAATTCCTAGTTCTTTTCCGTTTTCACTCTATTATGCATTAGTGACAGCCTGATGACTTTGCAGCCTAGGGCAGAAGGGTCATACACATGTAATATGATGTAATCTTAAGTAACAGAAGAGCCAAAAAGAAATCATGTCTTTTCTACCAAGTACTTTAGGCAGAACACAATTTTAGATGTTTTTAGACTCTTGGAGAAGAATAAAAATGGGAGGTCTTTCGATGGGAGGTTGTCTATAAATGACGCTGCTCAGTGTGAAGATTTTTGCAACTGAATTCCAAACAGGAGAATGAGCATCTCTAAATTTCATGACCCAATGTAGACATGAAGCCAGCTGCAATTGCCCCTGTGGTGGTACCATATACCCCGATGATTTCCCTCTTCCGTGCAAAACAAGCTTCCACTTAATCAGCTCCATTTTGGTGGCAGATTAGCGAAACATTTAACAACAGCAACAAAATACAGTTCTATCATAATACAGAAAGAACTATGGTGCAGAAAGATGGTTTATGGAATTAATCGTATAGTGCAGGAGTTGAAACAGATGACAGTTTATAAAAATAATCATAGATTTTTAAATACCTACAACAAAAATATGGGATCCCTGGGTGGCTCAGTCAGTTAAGCATCAGACCCTTGATCTCAGCTCAGGTCTTAATCTCAGAGTCATGAGTTCAAGTCCCACACTGGCTCCACTGGCTCCACACTGGGTATGGAGCCCACTTAAAAAAAAGAGAAAAAAATTTTGATGAGTGCTGTGAAATGTGTAAACCTAGTGATTCACAGACCTGTACCCCTGGGGATAAAAATACATTATATGTTTATTAAAATAAAAAAATTTAAAAAAAAAAGAAAAAAATCTAAAACAACAAACAAAAAACCCACCGTGAGCAACAGTACTTTGTCACGTTTGTATCTTTTATAATAAAACAGAAAATTTAGCTAAACATCAAAATTCACCCAGGAAAACTCGGTAAAATGGAAACGGGAAACTCATGGCTCTGTGTAGGGAGCTGATGTTAGAACTACATGCAAAATCCCATCCTCTTATTTTTTTCTTCTTTTTTTTTTTTTTAGGATTTTTATTTATTTGACAGAGAGAGAGATCACAGTAGGCAGAGCAGCAGGCAGAGAGAGAGGGGAAGTAGGCACCCTGCTGAGCAGAAAGCCTGATGTAGGGCTTGATCCCAGGACCCTGAGATCATGACCTGAGCTGAAGGCAGAGGCTTTAACCCACTGAGCCACCCAGACACCCCGCCCACTCTCCTCTTAACAGAACTCTATCACTTTAGATGTCTTTAGCTATAGAAATGATTCCACATTTCCAAGTGGCTCCTTCTTCAACTTTAAAAAGAGAAGACGGAGAGGAATAGCAGACTGGGACAAATTATGTTCCAAGGAAGGAACTGTTGCCATGTGACATATCATTGTACTTTGGTAGCCCTTAACTCTGATGGCAGAAGGGAACATAACTATAAGCAAAAACAAGATCTCTCATAACTCCATTTCATGGAAGCATTTCCTTCTTTTACAACACCTTACCCTCAAATAGCAATTATCAGAAGTGGTGAATGGGGTTAAAAATTCATCCAGGGACACAAAAGCCTTCTAGAATGAAATGGAAGATGGAACATTTCATGAGCCTGACTTCTCAGAGTTTATTGGCTTCTTGTGTGAGAGGCAGAAAAAGACCAAAGAGATTTTGTGGTCTCTTAACACAAGGTCCAAAAGTGTTTTTTTAAAGAGAAAGAGAAAAACAAATGATTCTGTCACGAGCAGAGCATGCTGGAAAGCTTTAGATACACAAAGGGCTACTCAAAAGCCTTGTGTATTCTGGTTTTACATCTTGAATTAAAATGTAAGTTCAGAATTCATCTTCAGAGGACTGACATGGTCTTCATCACATAAATGCTTCCATGCCAAAGGCTCTTTAATGGAGAGCAGCTGTGTCAGCCAATGGTAAAGTGGTAGAAACTGAGATGCTGTGACATTATCTTATCTCTATGCCTCCTTTCTTCTAAGGAAATAGGAGACCCTTTTTTCTCCATGAACCATTTATACTCCAGGGCAAATACAGATGAGGGAGAGGGAGATTGGAGAAAGGAAGTGCCCCAGAGCAAACAAACCAGTTTAGTCTCCACGATTTTGCCTAAGTGGGGGTAAAGTGGCCAGCCTGCACGCAGCTAGGGCCAGCCAGCCCCTCTCCTTGCCTTGAGGCCACTCTGGGCAGCCTTATAAAGCTTAAATTCTTGGTTATTTTGGAAGCAATGCTTGTGAAGGCTGTAGCAATGCCAATACTTACTTACACTGAACTGTGTTGAGAGAGCTCCATCGTAGTTTGCACACTTCTGTCTTCCACTGCCGGGGGTCATCATGGTCCCACCAGCTGCGCATGCCTGTTCTTGTTTCAGCTTACATAGGCCAATCTCCCTCATCAGCTACTTGTACCCCATGACACAGAGATCTCCATATTCCATGGAAGGTGTGGTAAACAATGTTAGCCTCTGTAAAGCCATCCATCTGTCATCCATCTATCCATCCATCCTTCCATCTTCCTAATTTCTATCCTTCCTTCCTTCCCCACTTCTTTTCAATACTGTCTCAGCTGCCCACCACATGAGTTTGGAGCATCTCCAATTCATCTGTGTTTTCAGGTTCATTTAGGTTCCTTCTGGCAAACCCGGAACACATATTTCTATATCTAAACTTGAAGCTGTGTTTGTTGAAGAAGGTCCCAATAGCCTCTTGCATTATGGAAATTTTAAATATACACATAATTAGAAGAGTATAAAGAGTCTCCCTCACATATCTATTATCTATCCATCAATAATTATCAGCATTTATATAATCCATTTTTATTTCATTCATAAATATTTCAGTCTGCATCAAGTACTATTTTAAAAACACAGATGCCATACCATCATCAAAATTAACACATTAACAGCATTATATAATACCAATCCATATTTAAATTTCCCAGTTGCCCCAAAGGTATTTTGTTTCAGTCAATATGTCTGAACAAAAGTCCAAAAGGTTTGAAGAAGTGATAATTATTGGTTTACCTTTTATCCTAGCCTTCAACCTTAATTTTATTTAAAAAACCTAATGAATTATAAGAATTTCAGAGGAATTATGAATGCATGTTCTATGAAAGCAAGAAGCTGAAGTAAAATTAGTTCCAAATATGACCTTCTTACAATATCATGATTATTCAGACTATTTGTTGGAATACAGAACTATAGATGATGTGCCAAGATTCTCATATATTGAAAATCCAAGTAAAAAAATAGTTATAATTCCCAGAGTGGGGAGCTTCACAGTTCATACAAATGTGGTACATTATCAAAAATATGTCAATAAAAATAATCAAATACGTTGTGCTACTCATATTAGAAAAGAATATAATGAAGTTCACAATTGAGAAACAAGATTATTTCAAGAAACCAACTCATATACCTAAAATAAACAAATTCTTATTGTTCAAATTCAATGACACCAATTTGTGCTGCAGCAATTCAAAGGCTATTAAAACTACCATGTTTATTGATACTACCTTGGACTCCAACATCAACATAAATTTAAGCAGAATTTGCTGTTATTTTGCATGGTACAGAGTGAAGCAACAGAGTTGAGCAAAAAATATATTGCCCTGAGAATTAAGAGGTAAGAGTTCTGGTATATTTTCTATTCTTAACTAGATACTTGATATTAGGGAAGTCAATAATTATTTTCCTCAGTGTCTTTCTCTAAAATGAGATTTAAAAAAATGCTTGTTCTACTTAGTACACAGGGTTGTGAGCTTTCTGTGTGCAGTAAGACTTCTCTAAAGATACCAATAATATTTTCCTCCCAAACATACCATCCTTTTAACAGGCTGTTTTAAACAAATGTGTCTTAAAGCTTACTCCTTTCCAAAAATGGAAGGCATACACATTTCATTTTGAACTTAAAATAGAATAATTGTATTCTGAAGCTCATATGGTTGAGTTTTCAATACATGATGAATTTGACGGATATAAACATTGAGGGAACCGTGGCCTTCTACAATGGACTAAGGTCATTCTTTCCAGTCACAGCCACATCCGAGTAGATTTCACCGCTCTGTCGACACACTGATTGAAATACAGTGGTACAGTACTTGTAGCAATTTGAGAGAGACAACACTGTCCTCGTTTCAAAGTTCAGCCAACTTCTCTGTTCCTAACTGAAGTCCTCAAATAGGATGGTACTTAACTTGACTTTTAAAAGTACTTTCACTCCACTCCACTCCATCAAGGGAGTTGAGGGAAATTGGAAGGGGAGGAGGACCATGAGAGACTATGGACTCTGAAAAACAACCTGAGGGTTTTGAAGGGGTGGGGGGTGGGAGGTTGGGAGAGCCAGGTGGTGGGTATTAGGGAGGGCACAGATTGCATGGAGTACTGGGTGTGGTGCAAAAACAATGAATACTGTTACGCTGAAAAGAAATAAAAAATTTAAAAAAAAAGAAGTACTTCCACATACATGTTATTCTCCTCCCTTTTTCTTTCACAATCAACTTTCTCTTCTCTCTTTTCTTCCCTTCTCTTCTCTTTCCTTCTCTTTTCTCTTTTCTTCCCTCCCTTTCACTTTCCTCCCCTCCTTCCACTCCTCTCCTCTCTCTCGGCCTCCCCTCCCCTGCTTCCTTTCTCTCTCTCTCCCTCTTCCTCTTCCCCCTCTCCTCCAATTTTCTCAAAAAATATGTAGAAGAACAAGCAGCTGGCTCTTATACAGCTCCCTTAGAAGCAGTCCTGAAGAACACTGTTAGAATGAGATGATAGTATCTGACAATCCCAGTGTCCCTTTACAAATCAATCTTTCTCTGAAATTTTGTTTTAATCATGCACCATCATCTGGGATTATACCTTTTTACATTTATAACCTGCTAGACAATGTAGTATTGCATTTGTCTTCATACAGCTCAAAACTATCTCTTTTCAACTGTACAAGATGAGATTTGCTGTAAATGAACACAGAAGCTATCAGAATACAGCCAGGCTTTAATTTGGAGAAGATGAACCCAATGCATGCTGGGCTAGAATAGGATGCAGATTCAAGGAAAAGAGGGCAACTGAAAATTCAGCTTCCACCACTGGCTAATTTGGTGTGAGACTAAAACCTACTCAAACAACAAATCCAGGGATTCTTTCAAAAGAAAATCAGAGAACTTTCCTTCACATTTTTCAAAAAGTCAGACACAAAGTCTCAACTGAATCTCTCTGCTAGTTGTTTTTTTTTTTAATTATTCCTGTCTTCTCATTTTACAAACATGATCACCAAGTAGTCTTACTGGGTTTTGTGTCATATTTCTCATTTTGATACATATAGGTAAAGTTTTCATTATGAACTCTCTTATCTAAGAGAATCTTCTTCCTCATTTCTTTAATTTAGGATTGTAACAGCCTTATGCTTTGTGGGGTTCTCTAACCCTTATTAATATAATCTGCTAGTCATTTAAAGATTCTTTTCATTACTTTTTCCATTGTTGCTTCACTATGTATAAAATTTAGAGACCAATTGTGAATATTCAATAACATTTTCAAATAATCTGTAAGCTTGCTGTAGCTTTTTTTCAAATATCTACTTTTTAAATTTTCTAAATTAAGTAACTATAAAGTGAATTTGGCCTTTTTTTTAAGCTTTAAGTAAGCCAAAACTATTAATTTTTAAAAGACGTAATACATATACAGAACAAATACATTCTTTATGAAGTACAGATGATTAGATAGATATAGATAGATACAGTAGGCTTTTCTCTGGCTTAACAAAAGAGAAATAGATAGATAGGTAGAAAGCTAGAAAGAAAGAAAGAAATATCCATGTTCTAAACCCTAGAGGTACTACTACAATCATAAATTACATAATAAGTATAGCCAATAATTCAATAATGGAGATAATATGGAACACCAAAATATACTAAATCCATTAAAAGACAAAAATAAAGAAAAAATGTAATAAAGAATAGATGAAACAGACTGAAAACAAATAAAAAGAGGGTAACTATACACCCAACCAGATGAATAATTACGTTAAATTGAAATGGTCAAAATCAGGGGTCAGCAAACCAGGGCCTATGTGCTAAATTCAGCTTGCTATTTGTTTTTGTAAACAAAGTTTTACTGGAACACAGTACTCCTCATTTATTTATGCATTGTCTATGCATTCTTCTGCATTGCAATGATAAAGTTAAGTAGATACAAGGAAAAAAGGTATGACCTGCAAAGCTTAAAATATTTACTATCTGGCTCGTTATAAAGAAAGCTTGCTGAGGGGACCCTGGGTGGTTCAGTTGGTTAGGCATCTGACTTTGGCTCAGGTCATATCTCAGGGCCCTGGTACAGAACCCTACAACCATGGCAGCAGGGAGCCTGCTTCTCCCTCTCTCTCTCTGCCCTTCCCCCTATTTACTCTCTCTCTCTCTCTCTCTCTCAAATAAATAAATAAATAAAAGAAAATTTACTGACCTCTGATCTAAACACTCTAACTGAAAATAGACTGGATACAAAGCAAGTTCCAACTATATACTGCCTATAGGACATCTTTACATCTCTGATGCAAAGATATAGATAAAAGTCAAAAGAAGAAAATGACATCATTATGCAAATTATTTTCCAAAGAGTGCTGAGGGTCTGTATTAACATCAAAATATATTTTATAACAAGACTATTACCATGAATAAAGAGAAGAATTTATAATAAAAAAGAATCAATGCATCAAGAAAATATAATATTCCTAAATGTGTATGCACCATGTAAGAGAGCTACAAAATACATAAAGCAAAAACTGACAGAACTACAAGGAAAGAAAACCACAGTGGTGGTTGGAAATTTCTAAACTCCTCTTTTAGCATTGAGAGAACAAGTATGCAGAAAATCATTAAAAATAAAGAAAACTTGACCAATGCTATTACCCAATATGGTTTAATTTATGGAATACTCCATCTGAGGACAGCAGAATGCATATACTTTTCAGCATAGATGGTGTATTTCCAGAATAGATCACATGCTGCTCCATAAAATAACTCATTAAATTTAAATAATCGAAATTTTCTCCTGAAAATTAAATTCAATTAGAAATCAGTACTAAAAAAAAAAAAAGAAGAAGAAAAAGAAATCAGTAAGAAACTTAAAAACACCCAAATATGTGGAAACTAAATAACACAATTTTAAATAATCCCTCTATCAAAAAAGGAATCACAAGAGGAATTAGAAAATATTTTTATTTTGGCCATTCTAACTAGTGTAAGGTATCTCAATGTGGTTTTGATTTGAATCTCCCTGATGACTAATGATGATGAACATTTTTTCATGTGTCTATTAGCCATTTGTATGTCTTCTTTGGAAAAGTGTCTGTTCATGTCTTCTGCCCATTTTTTTATGTGATTATCTGTTTTTTGAGTGTTGAGTTTAAGGAATTCTCTATAGATCTTGGATATCAGTCCTTTGTTTCTAGTATCATTTGTGAATATCTTCTCCCATTCCATGAGTTGCCTCTTTGTTCAGTTAGAATGGCCAAAATTAACAAGAGAGTAAGCAACAAGTGTTAGAGAGGATGTGGAGAAAGGGGAACCTTCTTACACTGTTGGTGGGAATGCAAATTGGTACAGCCACTTTGGAAAACAGTGTGGAAAGTCCTTAAGAAACTGAAAATAGAGCTACCCTATGACCCTGCAATTGCACTACTGGGTATTTACCCCAAAGATACAGATGTAGCTAAAAGAAGGGCCATCTGTACCCCAGTGTTCATATTAGCAATGGCCACAGTCGCCAAACTGTGGAAAGAACGAAGATGCCCTTCAACAGACAAATGGGTAAAGAAGATATGGTCCTTATATACAATGGAGTATTATACCTCCATCAGAAAGGATGAATACCTAACTTTTGTATCAACATGGACAGGACTGGAGGAGATTATGCTGAGTGAAATAAGTCAAGCAGAGAGAGTCAATTATCATATAGTTTCACTTACTTGTAGAACATAAGGAATAACACGGAAGACATTGGGTGAAGGAGAGAAGTGAGTTGGGGGAAATCGAAGGGGGAGATGAACCATGAGAGACTATGGACTCTGAGAAACAAACTGAGGGTTTTAGGGGGGAGGAGGGTGGAGTGTTGGGAGAGCCTCATGGTGGGTATTAAGGAGGGCACGTATTACATGGAGCACTGGGTGTGGTGCATAAACAATGAATTTTGGAACACTGAAAAAATAAAATAAAACTTAAATATTTTGAACTTAATGAAAATGAAAAACAGCATATCAAAATTTTATGATGCTGTTAAAGCAATGCTTAGAGGGAAACTGATAGCTTTTAATGCTTATGGTAGAAAGTAAGAAAGATCTAAAATTGATTAAACAGTATCTACCTTAAGCAACTAGTAAACAGAGAGCAAACTGAGTCCAAAGTAAGTCACGGCAAAAAACAATAAAAAACAGAAATTAATGAAGTATAAAATGGAAAAATGTACAGAAAATTTATGCAACCTACATCTGAGTTTTTGAAATTCTAACAAATTTACAAAAAGGCTACTTGAACAAATAATAACAAGTACATTTCATAGGGTCCCAGAATAAAAGGGCAATTTAAGAAAAAATCAACAGTATTTCTATAAATTGTATTAGCAAGGAACAAAGAAAATTGAAGTTTAAAACAATGTATTTACAAAAGCATCCAAAAACATGAATTACTTAATGATAAATTTTGTTAAATAACGTGTACAAGACCTATATAATGAAAACTACCAAAAAAATCTCTGAGAGACATAAAACAGATAAATGAATGAAGAAATATACATGCTCAGGGATGGGAAGATGACTTATTTTTTAAATGTCAGTTTTCCCCAAAATAGCCAATAGATTCACTGAATCCCAGTTACAGTTTCAGCAGGTCTGTTTTTGTAGAAATTGACAAGTTGTTTCTAAAATTTTATGGAAATACAAAGCACTTAAAATAGCTGAAACAGGGGTGCCTGGGTGGCTCAGTGGGTTAAGCTTCTGCCTTCTGCTCAGGTTATGATCTCGGGGTCCTGGGATGGAGCCTGTATCAGGCTCTCTGCTCAGCAGGGAACCTGCCTCCCTGTCCCCTCTCCCTGCCTCTCTGCCTACTTGTGATCTCTGTCAAATAAATAAACAAAATCTTTAAAAAAAAAAAAAAGCTGAAACAACTTTGGAAAAGAAAAATAAAGTTGGAAGACTCAACTACCTGATCTCAACTCTCACTCAGAAATAATAAAGGTAGTGTGGTATTGGCATAAGGATAAACATGTTCACTCAAACAGGAAAATACCCTATATTTATGATAAACTGATTTTTGACAAAAGTTCCAAAGTAATTCATGGGGAAAATAAGAGTCTTTTCAACATACAGGACTTAAGAGCTCTTCTGGGGAAAAATGTATCTTGAACCTTACTTCCCTTTTTTTTTTTTTTTTTTTTTACAAAATTTAACTCAAAATAGATGGTAGACCTGCCTGCATACAAAAGCTAAAAAATAAAAACTTCTAGATCTATGTTGGCCAATATAGTAGCACTCGATACATGGTGGTTAAATTTAAATAAATTCAAATTCATTTAAAAATTCAGTTCCTGGGGCGCCTGGGTGGCTCAGTGGGTTAAGTCTCTGCCTTTGGCTCAGGTCATGATCTCGAGGTCCTGGGATCAAGGCCCTCATCAGGCTCACTGCTCAACGAGGGACCTGCTTCCCCCTCCCCGTCTGCATTCTTGTGATTTCTCTCTCTCTGTCAAATAAATTAAAAAAAAAAAAAAATTCAGTTCCTCGGTTACACTAGACACATGACTCGGTAGCTAAATGTGGTCAGTGGCTGCAGTATAGATACAGAAGTTTTCCAATACCAGAAATATCTATCAGACAACGCTATTCTAGCAGAAAACAAAGGAAAAAAACTTCATGATTTCAGGATATGAAAGATTTCTTAGATGAACAGAAAAAGTGCAAACTATACAAGAATAAATTACACATCATAAACATTTTAAAATTCTACTCTTTGAAGGACTATATTAAGAAAATAAAAGTACAAGCCATAGACTTGAAGAAAATACATGCGTTAGAGAACAAAGGACTTGTGTCCACAAAATACAGTTGCTTATAAAGAATATACTTATAATTCAATAATGCTATACCTAACATTCAAGAGAAATGAAAATGTTTCTCCACATAGACTTGCAAATAGGTGTCCATTGCAATGTTACTCACAACTGTCCCATACCAGAAATAACCCAACTTTCCGTAAACAGGTGAATGAAAAATTGAAATGAAATTGAATCATACCAAGGAATACTATTCAGCAACAAAAAAGGAATAAATAATTGACAGAGATAAAAGTGAGATGGATCTCAAAGACATGCTGAATCAAAGAAGCCAAAAACAAAGGATTACATAATGTGATCCTATGATCTGTTTATACAAACTCTAGAAAATAAAATTTTAATCTTAGAGTGACAGAAAGCAGATCAGGGGTTTCCTAGGAAGGGGGTAAGTTATCTGGGGAAAGGCATAAGAAAACTTTACAGGGATGATAGCAACGTTCTATATATCCTAACTGTAGTGATAATTTCATGAGCACATACATTTGTCAAAACGCATCAAAATATACACTTAAAAATGGATGTATTATATCATATGCAATTTATACTTCCATAAAGTGTCTTCTAAAGATATCCTATTATATTTATTAAATATACACATTAAAAATCAAATTTTAGATTATATTTTGGATTTTATGTAAGCAAAAAGGAAGAAAAAGAGAAAAAAGAGAAAGGCAGAAGATAGAAAAAATAAAATACAGATGAATTTTAGGCAATTTCAAAACTGTGAAAAGAGAAGAGGAGAATGGTTATTTGATTTCTTTATTTATTTTCATCTTTTGTCTAATTAGCAATACAAAACCATTGCAATTATTTTTGCTCTCAGAATATTCTTTCCCCGAGTAACATGATGCACAAATTTCATTTCATAGGCATTTATACAGATATTCATGTAAATAACATTATTGGGAAAGAATGTTTCCTTGCCAATTTCCAATGCAGAAATTAGATAATTCTAGGCAAAAAAAGTTATGTGGCTGAATACTTTTCTTTAATTTCCATGCCAAAGACCAGAATCCCTAATATTCAACAAGTTCTTCTAATTTCATCGGCAGTTAGCCTTGTGGAATGCAGAATTTGGCACTAGAAAACCACATTATTCCACTGACAATTGGATAATGTGGTCATGTCCTTAGAAAGCACCAATATTAGATTAGTGGAACATCAGAAAAAAATGAAACCGTGAATTATGATTTTCCTTAGCAACACATGTATTTTTTCCTATTGTCTCCTCCCCCTGCTTTTCCCCCTAATTTTCTATCAAGTGTTCAGTATTTTCAAAGCATTAAATTAGACTGAATGCTTAAAATTCTTTAAAGCCTCATATTCCCTATTGCTATAAAATGACATGGGATTTGGGGATGTGAAAAAAAGACAACACAGTGCTTGTTCTCTACATATCTGAAAATGGAAAAATATGTTGAGTACATTATTTGTTATCTAGAGTAAACTTCATTCAAATAATAAAAGTCAGTTTTGCCAGAATCACAGAAGAAGGTAAATACTTTCATTACTGTCAAAGAGTTAGTCAGTGATTGAATTTAATGCATGAGTAGATGAAACAGGAGCAATAATTTACAAAGGATACCTTAAAAAGTCCTGAAAATTCAGTTAGTTGCAATTCTCTGCAAAAATGAGGCCTGATTCCACACTATCTTAGTCAGATTGATTTATTCAATAAAAAGATGGAAGGATATGCCAATGAAGAGGCTTCACTAATTCTAATATAATCTCTAGTAATAGTCTCCTAATATAGAAGACTAGAGAAAGATTTAGGATCAAAGTTTGAGGTGAGATCTGGTAACTGTCTGAATGGGCAAAATTTATTATTACTTTGTGGTGATAAACCACACACGACAAGGTAGTAGCTAGCCTGAGAACACCAGCCCCACTGGTAATCATAGTAACAGCTCACCTCTACTGGGTGCCTACTAGGTGTTGGGTACTTGCTGGGTATTTTAAAGTTAATGATCACATTTAAAAACAAACCTCTGAGATCTCATTGCCCTTCTCATTTCAAAGATGAGACTGCTGGTGCTTATCATGACTAGATTCAAGACCACACAGTCAGGAAATCACATTTCTGTCTAAAACCTGTGTGGCAAAAGAAGTTCCTGGTTCCCCTGTGTTTTCCTTGTCATCACTGCAGAAGTTTAAAAGAATAAGCCAATCATCAGAAAGTTCTAATAATGATAACCAGTAGTTATGGAGTACTGTGTCCCAGATACTCTACTAAGAATTTTACTCAACTCACCAACCTTCTAGGCTTCTAGATACCACCATTACCCTTCCTTACATGATCGTGATACTAGCAAATATGGTTCAAAAACAAGTTAAATCAAGCCTTGGCAAGAGGTGTACTTGGAAACTTATTTTGAAACAGTGCAGGAAGCTTGTCTTTAACAAGCCCACATACTCATGGGGGAGAGTGACAAAGAAAAGTAGCAAAACAGGGTTAAAAACAAACATGCCACCATGAGGAAATGCACAGAATATTAGTGGAACACCTGGGAGAGGTCCCAAAATTGACCTAGGACAGTCACTCTGAAAGAAACCTGCAAATGACAGTCCAAAGGACAGAATAAAAGCAGTGCAACATCTTCCAACTGAACGAGATAAATTGTAAGGCTGTGAAAACCTGTGCCAGACAAACACTGTTGTAGAATGATTATATGGCCTCCAGTCACCAACGAAATACTGTATTGCAACACGTACTATATAGAGAACACATTTTAGTTATACCCAGACTGAAAACATGAGCCTTGGAGCCTGGCAGATCTGGACTTAATCCTGGATTCATCACTGTCTACTCATACGAAGCTCAGCGTTTTCATTTATAAAATGAAAATCATATTACCTAGTCCTAAGGACGCTATAAATACTAAAGGATGGATGTCTTGAAGTCAATGAATCAATAGTAGCTGTTATTATTAATGTCTCTCTTCTGGCTTCCTAATGTAACTGTCCTTGACAGAACCCAAGAATTCAACAGATCCTTGTTTCTTCCCCTTTTGGCTTCCAGAACTCTAAAACATGCCTGGGGCCATTAACATTTCATGGAGACAGACAATAGCATTCATCTTTACTCTCTGGGTGTTATTGGAGACAGTGATCATTCCTTATGTGAGCTAATGCCTCTAAAATTTTAACTAGTTTGCTTTAAAATGAACAATGGAATCATGGCATGATGTGGCATAAAATTCATCAGAGCCAAATGTCTTTTTTTCCTCCCCTTTTTCCTACATGGGTGCAACTTATTCCTATGAAAGGCTTGAAAAGATCTTCCCCACTTCCCATTTCTTTTTTTAAAAAATATTTTATTTATTTACTTGAGAGAAAGAGAGAGCGAGAGAGAGAGAGAGAGAGAGCAGGAGTAGGGGAGAGGGGCGGAGGGAGAGGGGAAGCAGGCTCTCGGCTAAACAGGGAGCCTGACATAGGGCTGGATCTCAGGACCATAACCTGAGCTGAAGGCAGAAGCCTGACTGACTGAGCTAGCCAGGAACCCTGCACACCCCCTCACCCTCCTCACCCCTGCCATCTCCGGTTTCTTGGTAAGGTGTGAAGGAGTGTTTGTTAATTAAATGAAAACTAGGACAGCTGCTGATACTTAAGTTCAGAGAATCTTTTAAAAAGGAAAAGTTTTCTTAAATGGAGATACATATATTAATATCAAAGAGATCCCTGGGCAGGTAGATAAAAGAATCTTAGTTGTTTCTGAAATTTTAAAGAAAATAAATTTAAAAAATGTCTGCGTGGTTCTTACCATTCTTTCCTTTTATCCTCACAAACACCGTCTTTAACCATAGACTTCCTTTCTCTTCTGCATTCCTCATTCGCATAAACAAAACGCTACTTAGCATTAACATTTTTCATCTAAAAATGGTAAGTTAACTCACAAGATGTGTGATCAAAGCAATCTCTCAATATTATACTCTGTTCTTTACCCTTTTCTATTCTCCTCAGTTTTTAGAAGATTTTATTTCTTTAATGGTCAGAGAGAGAGAGTGTGAGCACAAGCAGGGGGAGCAGCAGGCAGAGTGGAAAGCAGGCTCCCTGCTAAGCAGGCAGCTCGATGCAGGACTCAATTCCAGGACCCTGGGATCATGATCTGAGCCCAAGGCAGCCGCTTAACCAACTGAGCCACCCAGGCGTCCCTCCCAATTTTTTCTCAACTAAACCTTTTGTTTCCCTGGACCCACAGAAACACAACATGGGGGAATATTAACTAGCTTTCAATCTTTTCACTTAATGTGGTATAAAGGGGTTCGTCGTATGAATACATGTGCACCCACTGCTATAATGAAAATCTATTCTCCACGGCAAGGCCACCTCAGCCCCAATCACTACCATTCTGTGTCCTCTCTGTTCCTTTCTGAATAATATTTGAAGCGAACACTCCCTGGCTGTGGTTGATCCTTGCCCAAGCTACCTGGGAGAATACACTCTTCCCACTGAGCCACATGCTACCCCTGCCATATTGTGTCTCAGCTGTATAAGGACCAACCCCTTTTTTTTGTTTTTCCCAAAGCCCTGAGCAATCCTCAAACGCTCAACTGTCCAATAAATTCTTTCTATTACAAAATGTAATGAGTCCTGAGAAAAGGGAATATATTTCTGACAGCATTTTTGAATTACACCTAATATTCCTGATTTTCTTAGTTTCTATCACTTTTTCATTTGTCATTTAGACTGAGTTATTAAATTCATTTCTTAATCTCTGGATGTGGAAATATTTGTTTGAAATATGGCCAGAGAAAGAAGTTTCTATTAGGAGCCTTATGGGTTAGCCACTGTTAAATTAATTAGATAAAGAGACCATTAGATTGAGATCTAATGGTTTCGTAGCTCACATAAGCAAACCAAAACCTAAAAGTGAAATGCCTCAAGATTAAGAAATTGAAACCTAAGGACAACCAATCACAAAGAGCCAACTAACCTTTCCCAAATAACGCACCTGGGTCAGCTATAGCCATTCAAATACTTTTCTTGCTTTGCTTCCACCTCTGTCTATAAGTCTTCCCCCAGCTCCTGCCCAGTGGAGAACTGCTAACAACTTTCAGTTAGTTACAGACTACAACCTATTTTTGTTCAAGCCTTATCATTTTTACTATGCCTCAGTTTACCTTTTAACACACCAAATAATTCTTAAGGAAATATAGAGGTAAATTTTATTTTAACTATTTCTGTTACCACTAAATTCATCATGAGGAGAATAGGGGATATCAGTTAAAATAAACAGGTGAGTAAAACACTTCTAACAATTTATTTAGTTTTTAATTCTCATAGGAGTGGACAATATGATGGAACATGGCCTTGTCTTTGGAGACAGAAGGATTTAGGTTTGAGTCCTTACTGTTCTCCTAAATCCTATGTAACTGTGAAAAATCTGCACCTGAGTTTAACGTGTAGAAAGTATAAAATTCATAGTTCATACAGTTAATTCTAAGATTAATAAAGGTATTATTCAAGTTTACGGAATTCAAGTTTGTTTCTGAAAAGTCCCTAAGAGAGGTCAGAGATGGAAAAACAAAAAACAAAAAAACCACGGTTTCAAATTGATTTCCCTCTAAATCCAACCCACATGCTCAGATACTCCTTTCTGTCTACTCCCCAACTCCCTTGACCTTACCACTTCAGCCGACGGCAAGGAAAATCACATCTAAATTAGATTTTGCTTTCCTCCAGGCAATCATTAACAATTGCTGGGATTTGGCTCTAAAAACTTCCATTTCCCATTTCTGGTTTCAGGGCTTTTTCCTCTGCAAGGTGTTTCCTTCTAGAATTTAGGCTGACTGCAGATGACCTGGGGAGACTGGAGTACAACATTTTATCTAATCAGCTACGTTGATTTATGGAGCATTTCCAGATAAGATGACATCCATTTCATAGACTTTCAGCTCCTCATCAAATAGGCCCCTCTACCTTAGCATCCACATGTTTTGCTTTGGGGCAGCAAATTAATTCTGAGTCTGAGTTTGTCTTTGCCAGCAGTTTATTTAACACAAGTTCACTGCAGAAATTTCACAGCCCATAGCATATAGGGTAATGTCCCTTCAAGAGCCAATGAAGAAATAACCTACTTCAAACCAATGACAGGTTAATGGCACTGTTGTCCCAGGTAAGGGGAGGTGAAAAGAATAAAGCCTACATTTAGTTGAGGTCTACCCTTGTAGGAGTTAGCGCTTGAGTGAGCCGGCTTAGCCAACTGAGAGCTTATGTCCAGCTGTCAGCTCAAAAAGCAATGTGCTAGAGCACATTGCTAGGCAATGATGATGCCAGTGTTGATGGGCAAAAGAAGTGCTCTACGGTTTTCTGCACTGCTAAGTGAGTCGTCTTTACTGCAGTGGTAGCTAATGGCCCCAAGCTCTTGGGAGAACTATTTAGATCAGCGGTCACCTTGCCTGGACTAAATGCTCTCAGGAAGTCCTCACAAACACTTTTTATAGTCTACAAGTCCCTTGGCCACAGTTGCACCTTCATATGTTTTTTATTGGTAAACCCTGGTGGGGCCCTCAGCAACTGAGCTCCTTAAAGCTTATCAATGACAACAGATGAGATGAAACACCCTGACCCAGTCTACTTCATCAAAACTTACTTCTAAAATCAACTGCATTTTCTTTTGGTCTTTGTCATCAACACATGGATTTGAAATTATATCAAACCAGTACACACCATGTTATAACAAATGAAAACCTTACCCATTACGTTCCTACACTTGTGCAGATGACCAATGCCACAGCAGTTATAACATCAGATGTTCCTAAAGGGTTACAGCACATGTAAAGTCATCTTTTCTGGAATCCTGAGCATCAGAGAGAAAAGAAAAACAGATAGCTTTTACTCCTATTATCGGTGAAAGGCTGGTGTGAATAACACATAAGTGTGGAGACTTCTTGTCACAATCAGGCCAGTATCAGAAATAGGCTGGCAGGGCGCCTGGGTGGCTCAGTGGGTTAGGCCGCTGCCTTCGGCTCAGGTCATGATCTCAGGGTTCTGGGATCGAGACCCGCGTCGGGCTCTCTGCTCAGCTGGGAGCCTGCTTCCCTCTCTCTCTCTCTGCCTGCCTCTCTGTCTACTGTGATCTCTCTCTGTCAAATAAATAAATAAATAAATAAATCTTAAAAAAAAAAAAAAAAAGAAAGAAATAGGCTGGCATGTTTTGCCCCAGTGGAAGCCTGAAACGAATACCTTTCCATTCACATTCTAGACCACGGTTCTCACGCTAACCCTGCCAGCATTTGCAAGAGAGGCTCCTAGAAGATGCAGCCTGAGCCCTACAAACAAACTTGGCCTATGTCAACAGCCAAGTGGAAGTCTGGAAAGTTTGGTTCATACCCTAACTTGCACTGTACCAGCAAGCCCTCCCTTTCCTGGGGTCACTGGGTACATTCTGGAAAATATCCGTGATTACTGTAGAATAAATTAATGGCCTTTTATTTTCCCATCCCCTCTGCTTCTGTCTTATCCTCCTTTATCTTCACCTTTAACCTCAGTGCCACGGTGATGGCATTTAATTAGTTTCTCCACTTCCAATCCAGCCTGGTTTCGTCTACTCTCACTCTTGTTAGAGAGATCCCTCTGCAATGCAAATCTCTTCCCACTATTTCCTCCTTAAAATTCTGCAAGACGCTGTAATATCTTCTCCTTCCCTCTCCATCCCTTTTCCCACTCCCAATATCTCCACCTTGATCTTTTGTCACCTTCTACCATCAGCCTTCTAAAACACACAAATAGAGAATTACTTCTACTTCCATTGAGATATATAGTCTCTGGCCCCAGGCCTCTGTACGGCTCCTGCCTCTGCTTGGAAGACAAACCAATTACACCAGAATCTCTCCATAAAGCCCAAGTAAGGAAATTCTTTTAAAGTTCCCTAGGTGATTGTGATGTACAGTCCAGGTCGAAAAAACACAGTAATTTAAACCCTTTGTTTCAGAGACAAGAAAACAAATTCAGGGAAGTTATCAGATCCGTCCAACATCACATGTCACAGGACTCTACTTTTTTGTTGTCAAAATGCGTTATTTAAAAATTTCACTTTGAATTTCACTCTGTAAGAGCCATAGGCTCTTTTCAAATTTGATATTTTTCATATTATTTTGAAATGTTAACCAAACTGGGGACATGATGGAAAAACACTATCCAGATAGGATCCTCCAGTCAGCGATTTCAAAAGGGTCCTTTTCATCTAGGACACCAATATGGGACTTTTAAAGTCTGCTTATTCAAAGTTCCTTTGTGAAAACCTACTTTTAGAAAGGCGGAACCCAAAAATAATTTAGTGAATAGAAACAGCGATGTTCTTTATTTCAAATGTGTTCCTTGAAGCAAGATACAATTTTTCTACATACCTTTTAAGATAAGGTTTTGTTAAGACATTCTGGAGAAACATTTATAGCTCAATTTAACTAAATTATGTGCTTATTTCTGGTCTTTTCCCTTCCTTTTTTTTTTTAAATTAACGCATAATGTATTATTTGTTTCAGGGATACAGGTCTGTGAATCATCAGTCTTACATAATTCACAGCACTCACCATAGCACATACCCTCCCCAATGTCCATCACCCAGCCACCCTAAAGTTACTTTTAATTGGACAAACTTTTAATTGAAGTTTCCCCCATTGTGCTCCCCATCATGTCCCACAGTCCTTGGAGAGCAGGCTCTTAATGCTTTAGCCACAGTACTGATCATCTCTTGTGCTGACATTTTATAAAATCTACTGTTCCAGGATTCTGGGATGTGTGGTTTACTCACCTGTAAATTCTAGATAGTGCTAAGGGCAGCTTTCTGTCTGCCCTGGGCACAAAAAAGCTAAAACACCAGCCAGCTGGCCAGATCTGTAACTGAGGAATACCAAGTCTGAGCTTCAAGCCTCTCCTTTGACAACAGAGTTATCAGACTGAAGATATAATCAAAGCTCCAAGCCAGAGCACTTTAATTAGATGACCTGTATCATACAAACATAAAACAGATAAGCAGTACATCAGATATAAAGAGCTTCATTAACTGGTTTAGGTGTTCAACTTTCAAAAACGTTATGATTTTTTTCTTCTTCTTTGGAATCATAGTTTTGAGGATATAAATCTAACCAAGCTTGCAAAACTGAGAAAATTTTCACGTTAAATATATGTAGTGATTATTTATCATGGCTGGTTCTGTATGAGCAGATATATGTATTTTGCTGCCCTCTACTGGGGATTAAAGAATGATTTTTTCAGTTCCACCTCAAAAATTTCCTCATGATGAAAATTAAATAATTACCTGTAGAGTTCTAAGAACTAGGGAAAAAAGAGCTAACAAAAATACAGAGTTAATAAGATACAGATAAAACACCCCAAAACTATAACCCCCCCAGGGTTTGTTGGGGTTTTCCCCTCAATTGTTCCCACTTTACATTTTTGACCCAGGTGACCAAAATCTGGTGGACAGCTTTTACTGAGAATTATTTTTACCCTTCAGACTGAGAGTTTCATTCTGAATTGCAATGAGGCATATTAATCAGTTTTAACAGTCTAAGTTACACAGATCCAAATCTTTTGACTAGCTAAAATTTCATCGAAAGATTGCTAACCTCACATTGTTTGTATGGTTCTGGTAAATTAGCAGACTTTATTCCATGAAATAATTTTTCATTTCATCTCTTTTAATCCTCAAAATACTCATTCCTACTATTAGATAAGTACTATTAATATTCCCCATTTAACATATGAAGAAATCTTGGCATGAAGAACTAGATAAATTTTCTGAAGACTCACTGGAAAACGAAAGTGGGGGTTTGAACCCAGGCAAACCCACTACAGAAGCCATGCTCCTGTAATGACAATAAAAGGGCTTTGCCTGTAACACAGTGCTGACACACCATTACAATGCAGAATGTCCCCACAGGACAAACTCATTCACCTACTCATTTGTGAAAGTCGGTGTAAAACAGTTAATCTCAAATTTGTCCAAGGGATAAATATATTAGGACAAAACATATACCATGATATATTACAGAAATATTTCACCTTGCAATATTAAAAGTAGGGATACTAAAAGTAACATGGTTTATTTTCCACAGGTTTTACTCTCAGAATTCCCCATGTTTTTCTAACTCCCCCAGCCTTTGCTTGTTTTCATTATCTTGACATGACTTGGTTATGCTAATGCCACCTAGCCTTTCAAATCTCAGTTTCTAATCTTTGCTTGCTTTAGGGAACTTTTCCCTACCCTCACATCTTTCCTATGAGCTTGGGCAGCAAATAACAAAATACTATTTTGTTATGGCAGCATAAGACTGGCAGGCTTAAACAACAGAAAGTAATTTTCTCACAACTCTGGAGACTGGAAGTCCGAGATCAAGGTGGGCTACCTTCCTGGCTTGTTGACAGTCATCATATCACTGTGTGCTCACAGGACCCTTCCTGTATGCATGTAGAAAGAGAGATTTCCCTCATCCTCTTCTTATAAGGCCATCAGTCCTATAGGATTAGTACCCTACCCTTATGGCCTCATTTAACCTGCATTGCCACCCATAAGCCCTGTTTCCAAATATGGTCACAGGGGAGTTAGGGCTTCTACATATGAATTTAGGAAATACACAATGTAGTCCATAGCGTTTACTCCTTTCTTAGAATGACTGTGTTGGAATTACCTGTTTACTTACCTGCACCTCATTACACAAGAGCAACCTCAGGCCAGAAAGTGCTGCTATATTATCATTGTATCCTTGGCACCCTACCTGCCACTTAATGGCCACATAATGGTTGAATGAATGGTGATATTTACTACCCTGTTCCGCTCCTTTACCACTGTCTTAACAGATATTGCCATAATTAGCTGGGGGTTAGGCATAAGCAGATACACAGGGCTTTGCTGAAGACAGAACAACAAAACAAGCCTTATGCTATGGCTGGAACATAAAAGTCAAAAAACCAAACCAATACAAACAAACAAAAGAAAAAAAAATATGCGTAGGCAAGAATGTGGAGAAAAGGTACCCCTGTATACTGTTGGTGGGAATGTATACTGGTGCAGCCATTGTACAAAATAGTATGGAGATTCCTCAAAAAATTAAAAATAGAAATACTGTATGATCCAATGATTTCACTATTGGATATTCACCCAAAGAAAACAAAAACACTAATTCAAAAGGACATATGCACCCTATGTTTACTACAACATTATTTACAACGACCAAATTATGGAAGCAGCCCAAACATCCGCTGACAAATGAAGGGATCAAGAAGTTGTGGTGTACATATATACAATGGACTATTACCCAGCCATGAGAAAGAACGAAAGCTTGTCATCTGCAACAACATGGATGGGCCGAGAGCATATTATGCTTAGTGAACAGACAGAGAACAGAGAGAGAACAACAAATACCATATGATTTCACTTACGTGTGGCATCTAAAAAACAAACAGAAAGCAGAAACATACCCATAAATACAAAGAACAAGCTGATAGTTGCTAGAGGGGAGATGAATGGGAGGATGGGAAAAATGAGTGAAGGAGAGTAGGAGATACAGGCTTCCAGTTATGGGATGAGTAAGTCACGCCGATGAAAGGCTTGGCATAGGGAATATAGCCAATGGTACTGTAATAGCATCGTAGGGTGACAGATGGGAGCCCTCCTTGTGGTGAGCATGGCATAACATATAGACCTGCTGAATCACGATGTTGTACACCTGAAGCTAATGGAACACTGGGTGTCAACTCTACTTCAACAACAAAAGCAAAAACAACACAAAACAAACCTTGCACTAACTCTGCTACTGAACGTTATGAACATCGGTCTCCCCTGAGGTCCTCACCAGAGTGGTAGAATGACATGTCAGTTAAGCTAAACACTGATCAACAAGCCATTCCTGGGCCAGGAAGCAGGTTCTGCTCCTCTTTATGTGAGTAGCACAGCAACTGAATTTCTAAGTTCTTATTTCAGATGAACAAGTTCATAAAGAATAGGGTAAATAACTCAATAAAGTATATCCATTGTATAAATGACCATGGGACAGGATACTATACTCAACTCTCAGTTAAAATTATGTATAAAAAAGAAACCACTGCAAACAGGCCTGTACAAAGCTTTATTGTACTTTGAATAACAAGCATGTAACAAAATATAAAGCACGATTAGGATGAAATATCTCACTATGTTCCTTACAAAAGCAGTAAGTACAGTACACAAAGACTGTCCATAATATTTTAAAGTCTGCTAAAAATATCAAGACATACTAGGAGCTGTGGGGTTACCTTCCCTTTCAACTAGAGCATTTATTCCCATTAGCTTTGCTACAAATGAAAGTTAACATATAGGAACATACACGTAAAATAAGTGAAATGGAAAATGAAGGCATACAACAGACGTTCCAATTACTAAGCAAATGTGAAGAATGAAGTCTTTTTAGAATTCCAAAAACTGCATTTCCTTGGAACATACGGACCAGGTACAATGAAACTTTTTTCTGACGTGTTTTTAACATGTTTTTAACAACAATTTTGACCGTGCCCAATGTAATCAATAATCTTTCTTAGCATAATTCGAGGATTTGCAGATGTACTTAAGAAACACATTCGCCTCATTCAGAGGTGATATTCAAAACCCTGAATGCCCACCCGTCGTCCACTGTCCCTCCCCAGTAAGCACAGACACTGGAGGAAATGACTGGTGTGTGGCAACACGGTCTGTCCTAGCTGAGTATCAGCCCAATGTTCTTTCCAGCGACACCAGACACGTGTTTTGGCTAATGGACAAGCATGTGCTAGGAAATATGAAAAACATGAAATTCACACAGACATGAAATTGAACTCAATTACTCTTCTGCAGGGAAGCTGAATGTGAAATATTTCACAGTGACTGAAATTGACTGGCTAACAGGCAATGGTGGTTTTTTAATATTCAACTTTGATTAAAATAAATGGACTTACAAGAAACCCTTGAGATTCAGTTAATGCTACTAATCTAAAGGCTCTGAATTACTGCAGAGCCTTTAAAATCAGCATATGTGACCTTTTATATAGTTTTCCTTAAGAAAAAAAATAAAAATAAAAACACCGAGGTACTTTAGTTTCTTTTCAAGGGATGACTGTTGTTATCTTCCTGAGATGCAAAAGACCATAAGAGAAAAGCACCATGCCTAGGTTGCTGAATGAGGCATCAGACACTAATAGTTTGGTCCTTTTCTAAATGGATCTCTTCCGACAATTACACTAAAACATAGTGATGGATCGCAGATGCCTGGGGGTCCTGGTTGGCCTTGGATTCCGGGTTTTCCATGATCTCCATCTTTGCCTGGGAGACCTGGGTCTCCTGGAGGACCTTCTTTGCTTGTTCCAGGAGGGCCCTCTGGACCTAAGGTGGGACATGAGCAATATATGAACAGAGCAGTTTGGTTTTTGATGGTGACAGAGATGATTCTGTAAGAAACTTAAACTGAAAAAAAAAAATTTAAGTTTTACATATTTGCACATATGTGAAAAGAGGAGGGACTCTTTTGATAATCCTATATACCTTCCATGCAGAAAAGAACTATCCAAAAATAATCAGCAATTTTTATAAAACTGGGCTAAGCTCTGTTAATACAGCAGTCATGCTGCTGATTGAGACACAGAGCTAATATTCTAACATTTCAAATGGTGGGTTGCCCAAACCCATTTCTTCCTTCCAGCGTATCTTCTGCCAATATTATTATAAATTAGCAAGTGAATAGATCAGTAAGCTAAAACTTTACTGATGTCACTTCTGTGCCATATTTGCAGTGAAATGACTATTTCCATTAGACATATTTCTAAGTTTCCACATTTAAATACACTGTCATTACCATGCAAAAACTGTGACCAACAGACACACAAAGGTGTTACACCTCTCATTTGTGAATCACTGCTGAATTAGTTCAATGAGCATGCTCAAAGGAAGCAGAGTTAACTTAGGGTTTTGGCCTTCTAAGAAGTTGATGACTCCAGGTGCCTGGGTGGCTCAGTTGTTAAGCGGCTTCCTTCCGCTCAGGTCATGATCCCAGGGTCCCTGCTCTGTGGGGAGTCTGCTTCTCCCTGGGCCCTCTGAACCCCATGTGCTCATGTGCTCTCTCTCTCTCAAGTAACTAAATAAAATCTTTAAAATATATATATATAAAATAAAATAAAAAATAAAATAAAAAGTTGATGACTCAAAAGAACAAAATAATTCAGCTTTTGAAATGGAGCAGAGGGGTCTGAGGTACTTTCTATGAGTAATTATTCCTGCTGCTACTACTAAGAAACATTTATTTAACACTAACTACAACTGTAGATATACTTCCAAGTATTTTACACAAAGACTGTTGAATCCTTTGATCCACCCAAAAGCTTCTTGAGGTAATAACATCTAGAATGATAACAGGGGCCACCTGGGTGGCTCAGTCAGTTGAACGTCTGACTTTGGCTCAGGTCATGATTTCAGGCTCCTGCGATCGAGCCCTGAATCAGGCTCCTTGCTCACTGGGGAGTCTGCTCTCTCAACCTCTCTCTCTCTCTCTCTCTCTCAAATAAATAAAGTCTTTGAAAATAATAGTACACATTTAATTGAAAACATGATTGTTATGCAGTATTCCAAACACACTACACGTATTAACTCAGATCATTTTCCAATGTCATGATGCACATACCATCTCATCACCATTTCACAAAATAGGAAATGGAAGCCTCACAAAGTTAAATCACACAGTAGCAGAGAGTGACTTAAAGAGTCCACTGTTTCAGTTACTTTGCTTCCTTGAGAATCATAAAGACTGAACAGTGATATACACCAGATAAACATGGGTGACTAAGACCAGTCAAAAACTACTCTACGGCGTTGTCTTCTAAGGCTTGCCAAATGATAAACAAGAGAAAATCCCAAGTGAGTCGTGAATATGACAGAGGAAGAAAAGTCTAGGAGTTAGAGCTCAATATGTTGAATGTGAATCATTCAAAAAAGTAAACAAATGTCTTGATTTTCAATACTTCGACATAGGTTGGTGATGATTATCTTTTTTTTTTTTTTTTTTAAATTTTATTTATTTATTTGACAGACAGAGATCACAAGTAGGTAGAGAGGCAGGCAGAGAGAGAGAGAGGAGGAAGCAGGCTCCCGCTGAGCGGAGAGCCTGATGCGGGGCTCGATCCCAGGACCTGGAGATCATGACCTGAGCCGAAGGCAGAGGCTTAACCCACTGAGCCACCCAGGTGCCCCTGGTGATGATTATCTTAAAGCCAAATATGCAGGTACACTTATGAGCATATAGCAAGTCTTACCTGGAGGACCAGGAGGACCTTGATCTCCGGGGTACCCAAACCCTTGGCTCCCCTTTGCCCCATTTCTTCCTGGTAGACCTGCAGAGTGTCAAAGATGGGAGCACACTTACTTTTCCTATAAAATCACTTCCTCCTAGATTATTTCTTTCAAAGCTGTTAATACACATTGAAAGAAAAATCTTTTAAAATAGCTTGCCATTTATTATTTCTCATGGGAAACAGAATTTTTGAAGCAAAAATTTCCAAAATTATCACTGATCTAGAAAGATGTAACAAGGATTAAATATTAAAAAGGAAAATGGTTTGGTATTATTAGCCCTTTCTGTTAATCATAGTTGTTTATTTATCACTGTGGTTGAACATCTAAATTGTTCATATAATAGTAAATAAAAAGGAAAGTATTATCAAATGACATTTCATATAAACACTCAAAGAGAAGTAAGTTGTGGGCCATTAGTAAGTTTGGTTGCAAAACGTAATTTTTCCTATAAGAGAAAAAAACCTTTCCAATAAGGTAACAGAAGTTACTGATATCAAAACAAAGGAAATAGTGTCTATGACTATTTAAAGACCTTCTTATTAAAAACTCAGTCCAAATCTCTAAGTACAATGTCAACATTTTCTAATTTGTCATTTCACAAGCCTCAGACTTCAACCTTGCTTTAGTTTAGAGTATTGCTTTAAGATAATAGAAAACTTGCTTTTTAACTAGTTGACAAATTATTTAAGACTTAGGCGTACAAGAGCTTTTTGTCATCCTAAAAACAAAGATGAACCTATGCCTATTAAATCAATTTAGAGGATGAACACAAAACATACCCTTTTTTATCATTTGTTTATGCACATAAAGTGAAGTACCTTTTAATCCTCTGGCACCTGGACGTCCAGGAGCACCCACTAACCCAGGAACGCCATCTCTTCCTGGCAAACCAGGAAATCCTCGAGGACCCTCTGGGCCTATGGGACCAGGCGGTCCAGGAATGCCAGGGGAACCGTGTTGGGACTGGCAATGATCACAACTTTGAATTCTTCCACTCTGAAGTAAGACTGGTAGCTGAGCTTAAAAACAAAGAAGTGCCCCCCCCTTATATTTAAATGGCAAATGAGCATTAGTAACATCTTACTCATTTTTTATAATGTACAGATGCCAATCTGTTGACCAATAATTTCGCTTCTAGGAATTTAACTCTGTAGATACTCATTGGTCTGTGTCATCATTTTATTGTAGCAATTGCTTAAAATGGGAAGGAAAAGTGAAAGCAAACCCCAAAAAAGAAACTGGTAAATTACAGACATCTGTATTTATGAACTAAGTTTTCAGAATTATGTCAGAAAAGAAAATTTAATTCGTGGTGAAATAATGATAAATTGCTTTATTAAAAAGATTACAAAAGATTACATATAACTTTCATCTTCATAAACATACTCACCTAGACAAAAACAGGGATTTATAAATGTCCTTTATTTTCTTATCTTACTTATGTCTTTCATAATTTCTATCAAGAATGTGTATCACTTTAGTAATTTTAAAGTTATTAAAATCTGTTTGAGACTTACCTCTTAATACATCGGTGCAAACTTGTCGAATATACTGTTCTGAAAATTCTCTCCCCTGCATCAAATTATTAGGGGTTATAACATGTATATACCAAGTAAAAAGCAATGAAAACACAAGAACTAAGGAAGAAGCAGAATACGTACGGGCTTCCCATCCAGTCCTGGAGGTCCCTGAGGACCTGCTTCCCCACGCTGCCCCTGGGGACCCACAGGCCCCATTAGGCCGTCCACCCCAGACTCTCCTTTTGGTCCCGTGGCACCTCTGACACCAGGCTCTCCCTTTTCACCTCTCTAAAATCAGAAGAAATCCTTAAAAGTTCTATTTATGTATTTCAGAAGGCAAAATTGCATCAAAGACTTCCTTACAGATATACATATGAGTATATACATACATGTATATATAATGTACATTATACAAGGAAACTTCATATCATATTCAAGGGCTACTCATCCATCCATCCACCCATCTACCCAACTCCAAATATCCTCTCTTCATTGAGTGTATTGTGTAGGTAATACGTCTAGTGCCAGGGAAACAGCAAACATGACCCAGTCCTGTTCCCAAAGAGTTTACATTCTAGAGAGACAAATACAGAAACACCGTGTTCTTTGTTGAAATCAGGAAGAAAAAAATTTAGCTCTTAATCTAGAAGGAGAACCATTAACATTCACAAATATGTAACATTTCATAACTAATTCAATGAATCCACATATTACAAAAATCGCTGTTTAAGAACTGAAGAACATGAAAGGCATTTTCTGTTGTGATGCCCATAGCTAGATTTATACAGCACTGAAAACTCAAGCAATAAGGACTGAAAAGAGAGCATACGACGTGAAGCAACATACCTCTCCTTTTGCACCATGATGGCCTTGAATTCCCTTTGAAAATTAACAGGAGAAAAAACTATAATAACTGTGCAAGGTATACTACTAGAAATGTGGCATGCATCTTTTGCTACATATTTAATTAGACTTTAGGTTTTTTTTTCAAAGATTTATTTATTTGACAGAGAGAGAGAGAGAGAGTGAGCGCACAAGTAGGCAAAGAGGCAGGTAGAGAGAGAGAGGGAAGCAGGCTCCCTGCCAAGCAGGGAGCTCGATGTGGGACTCAATCCCAGGACCCTGAGATCATGACCTGAGCTGAAGGCAGAGGCACCCCCAAACTTCAGTTTTTAATTTGAAAAGTACTGATAGAATCAGTGAAAGAATTATTCTTGATACCTTTTTTTGCCATTTCAAAGGAGATTAATGACTATGCAATACGTTAACTAGATAATAGAAAAATGTGAATTTATGTAACTGTGTCATTCTTAGACATGAGGATTTTTACATGCAGTTCAAATATGTAGGTTACAATGGGATTCCAGTTGAATTCTATTTAAATTCTATTCTGAATTTTAAATACACTACTATTTTAATGGAAATTAAGCTCAAATCAGGTAAGATACATTTAGTCTTTTATTGGCGTGATTAAATACTCTATTTCTCCAAGTTTTTGTCTTTAAAATTAAATTTCAATTGAGTACTACTTATAAAAGATGAGTTAAAGCAATGATGCCATTCAAAGTGATTAACAGGGAAGAAAATACTCATCTGTCCTATGCCTAAGCCACTCACGGGTGGTAATTCAGAGATTAGAAAAGCAATGTGAGGTATAAATGGTATTTTTCCCAAATGATACACACACTGGGGAGCCCACACAGGGAATTCACTCACCATTAAAATGAGTGCCTCTGGATGGCTATATTAAATTATTTCCCACTCATCTCTCATGTATTCATTGCAATGACAGATTACAGGTGATAAGAACTTTCAGGAAATGCATTAAAATTTCCCATTTTTGAAATTCCTCATACACTCACCCAGTACCAGTTCAGGGATCTGGGTAAAGCTTGTACACGCACAGGCAGGATTTCATGATACAACTTTATAATTAGCAATTGGTATTCCGAAATTCAACACAAAATTTAGCGTATAACACTTCACACTATGAATTTTGAGTGTGAATATTTATTTGGCATCATCTCTGGGTTGCTTGGACACGGATACCCAGATTAGACAAAAGGGAAGACAAGTTAGGTAAAATTCGTGTATGGCATAGAGAAAGGACGATTCTCAAAATGAAAGCATAAAAACACTAAGTTTTTATACAAAAATATATTAGCGAGTAAAATACTATAAGACTATTTTTTAAATATTGAGGTTTCTGAAGAAAGGCAGGGGTGTTCCCTACCAGACGTAAGCCTACAACTAGAGCTCATGTAAGAGGAAAGACAGAGGAGTTAAGTTCTCAGGACTAGAACTGAATTCGAGCTGCAACTGAAAACAGCTGTCATCTGAGAATCCACCAGGATGATTTCACGAGCGAAACGCAACACGAAGGCCAAGAAATCACACACTTGCAGCCCTTGGTAGGATGACAGGTAAACTAGGACTGTTTATTTAAAGAGCTTGGGACAACTATTCAGCTGCTGAAAAGCAATAGTTGCTTTGACCCCCAGGTGCTCCCTAAGGGCTCAGAGTTCCTGGTGGTGAGAAATGCAGCATCTGACAAATTTAGGGCAGAGACTTTCTAGGGAACTCAAACCCTGCCTGGGGAGCCGATCATTATTTTCCTTGAGAAGTGTGGAAAAAATATATATATACGTTTAGGGCACTGTGTAAGCCAGTGACTTGGCAAGGTTGTGAGCTCAGACTCCACAGGAAATAGCCTTCTTTTCAGACAGTTATTGTAAGAATTTGGGGGAAAGGCTGGGGTTGCAGAGGTTGAATGGATGAAGAGGTGAAGGTCCTCCTAGGAGAACAGCTGTTTATATATATTGTGTGATTAACTTAGGGAAATCAAGGGGGTCAGTCTGTGTTGCCAGTGAGAAGAATGGGGACAGGGCTGGCTGTGTCATCAAGAGGATCGGAGTCAAGCGGAGGAGCACTAAAATTAAAAGACACAATTGACTGAACATAGTTGTATGCAGGCAAACTCGGGCCATTTCTCCTTTTAGTTACTTTTGCTCTTCGTGTTAGCTTCTAAATTCTCAACTCTTCCTAATACCAGCACTGACCTTCCACCCTCTATTATAAACAACCTTTTGACCATATGCTTTCAGACCTGACCCCCATGGTCTCACAGATTTCTCCAGGTGAGGGACAGAGACCCCTCTCCTCAAAGACATCACTCACGGTTTTACCCCCCTCTCTCCAGAACCAGTATAATTACTGAATCTCTCTTGAATGTCATGTTTGAAAGAGGTCTATCCCACCAAGGGACTCCCTGTATGGACTGCCCTTCCAAGGGTGGACCGAGTTGGATCTGAGCTTAATTATTGGCAAAGAAGCAGCACACAAGCTATATTAGGTACAAATCACTTGTAAGCCTCTTTTGGTTCAGTTCAGCTCTGACTGAACTTGCAGGCCATATGGCAATCTCACTGGAACACTACTTAATGAGGACAGTTTAGTCAGGGAAGAAGCAAAACAATTTTATTATGAATCTATTCCATAACACAGTCCCTCAAGATAGCATTTAATGAATCTCTAGTGTAGTAAACTCTATCTCTGAACACGTAAGAGGGAAACAAGTACATTTCTCCACACCTAATAGGCTTCACCTACACGTGTTTCAAGAAAAAAAAAAATCAGGACTGATCAATAGATAAGGAGATACTGCCACTGTATGGCTGCCTTTGGCCAATAACTATTCTAAGATATAGGTGGAGTTGCCTACAGTCAGCCATTCATTTGACCAGAAAAAAGCATGGGAAAGGAAGTTTCACAGTATAGAAAAATGAAAACATAAGGCAAAAGATTAAAGCAAACCATCATCAGAAAAATGAAAACATAAGGCAAAAGATTAAAACAACCCATTATCACCACCACCACAACCTGACATTTTCTTCCTCAGGTGCTTAGAAGGCATACTGTATCTGCCCTTCTTCCCACTCTTTTCTATGCGCAGGTAACACTCTCCCAACACCATCCAGTTATGTGATTCATTACTTCATTGACCATCAGAGAAAACAAAAATACCTGTTGCCCTGGGATCCCTTGTCTTCCATTTTCTCCCTTTTGGCCCTTTAAAATTTAATAAAAATTACTGATTAGCTTGCACACATATAATACAATCACATATAAGACACAAGCTATGTATTAACCTGTGGTGAAGAAGAAATGTCACCAAAGCAGTGATGCAAATGTATAAAATGACGTAAGAAAGAAGTTAGTCTCTCAGAGGAAGAAAAAAGAGTCAACCCTCACATTAACAACATGAAAATAATTTAAAAATCCAATAGCTGTGGACATTTGATTAATTTCAGTGACATAACCATGTTCAGGCCTAGCTATACACATGCAAAGACAAGAAGACATCTTTAAAGGAATTTTTAAAAATTAAAAATACACTACAAAAGTGGAATACTACTCATACATTTTGAAAAATGGAATCTTGCCATTTGTGACAGACAACATGGATGGAACTCAAGGGCAGGACACTAAGTGAAATAAGTCAGAGAAAGACAAATATTGTATGATTTCACTTATATGTGGAGTCTAACAAAATCAAACAAACAAACCAAACCAAAAAACTTAAGATCGTAGATAGAACAGAATAATGGTTTCCAGAAACCATAGGGGGTGGGTGAAATAGGTGAAGGGGGTCAAAAGATATAAACTTCCTGTTATAAAATAAAGAGGTCCAGGGGATGGGTGTATAGCAATGGTTACTACAGTGGTAGTATGGTAATACTGTATATTTGAAGTTGCTAAGAGAGTGATTCTTAAAAGTTCTCCTCAAAAGAAAAAAATTTCTAACTATGTATGGTGATAGATGGTAACTAGACTTATTGTGGTGATCATTTCACAGTGTATACAAATTTTGAAGAAATTATGCATAACAAATTTGTACACCTGCAATATAGTTGACTCTTGAAAACACGGACGTTGAGGGCACCAACCTCCCTCAAAGTCCAAAATCGGTATATAACTTTTGACTCCCCCCAGATTTAACTACTAATAGATCATGGTTGACTAGGAGCCTTACTGACAATATAAACTATCAATTAACCCATATTTTGTATGTTACATGTAATATATTCTATATTCTCATAAGTAAGCTAGAGAAAAGTAAATGTTAAGAAAGTCATAAAGAAGTGAAATACATTTATGATACTGTACCATATTTATTGAAAAAAAAAACCTGCATATAAGTGGAAATGGGGAGTTCAAGCCAACATTGTATAAGGGTCAACCATATACTGTTACATGCCAGTTATACTTCAACAAAAGAAGTACCATAAAAACATTTTTCATGAAGATATTTAAGTCAGGAAAAATAAGAAGAGAGGAAAAATAGTAAAGACATAAACACATTTGTCCATTTAATAAATATTTTTGGATATCCATCATATATAATGCATGGTCCTAGCCCCTAAAGCACTACTTCATCCCTATGTTGGACAAGATAATTAGCAATTTCTAGGAAAACCAATACCTAAATAATATAATCAATGAATGATCTAGTGACTTAAATTTTGAATCACTCTTGCATCATGATTTATTCATTAATTTACTTAAATGGACTCCCAACATTTATTGAATGACACCTATTTGCTATCCCCACAGAGACACTGAAACAAAGATACAGTTACCTTCAAGTTGCTTACTGTGTGGTGGGAAAGATAAGCCATTAAATCAAGAATGATGAAAATGCATACAGAAACATCTGGGCTGGATACCACCAGAACAGGAAGGTGTATCTGAGAGAAAGGGGTCCTACAGGGTAGGGAAAATAACTCTACCCTAAATGACCAAAAAGAGTTAGTCAAACATGGAAGAATTTTCCAGGACAGACTTTATCTTGAAACATGTGGGACACCACGGAAGAATTCCTGAGTGGGTCTGTAGCTTCCTTATTGCATGCTGGTAGGAGCATGGGAGGAAGAGAGGAGAGTGCACTCAAGGGGAACAGTCAGGAGGACACTGCAGTAATTTGAGACCCATGACAAGAAATGATCAGGACACTGTGAATAGGAAGAAGGGCCCAAGTTCCCGACAGACTTAGAAGCGAAACTGCAGGTGAAGAGAGAAGAGAATGAGTTTTAAGATAACTTTCTAGACTTTTTCCTTGGGTTATTACATAGTGCTACCAATTACCATGACAAAGAACAGAGTAGGAGATGGTTTATGGGGAAAGGTGACAAGTTCTGTTTTGGACACACTGACGTGCACATGAGACATCCAGACTTGGTACGAAGAAGGAAATTGTAATATGTGGGTCTAGAGCTCACAGATACTTCCTTAAAATTCACCTCACTCCTCATTTCAAAATTAACTTAAAGAATCATAATAATACTTGAATATCTCAAGTAAAACAAATGGAATCAACAGTAGAAAAGCAATTTTTGAGACTCTGAACTTAGTAGATTCTAATTCCACTCTTATTTCAATTTGTAATTTCCTTTTATGCCTCCAGAAATTCTAGAGCTCTTCACCTTTGTTGCTAAGACACCCAAATGAAACGTCCTTCTAAATCATTAGATGTCCTCAGCCTGATTTAATTTTTTGGTATAATTCACCTTCCATCTGTTAGTTTGAACATGTCTTATAATTGGTGTTAATGATTTCTTATCAAATTTATTTTTGCCATAAGCCATTTCAAATCATTTCTGGAAACATACATGCTTTCCATAAATACATAAAGATATTAGAAGTATGTAGTAAAATCTGTATCTGTCTTGTTGAACCCTTTGGTTCCCAAGTTTTCTACAACATTGGAGTGGAGAAGAATCTTAAAATGAGATTTGACATTGACCAAACAGTTTAGAAGACAAGAAGAGAGCTGGGACGTAACAATTAGAGACTAATGGCAAAACTGGAAGGAGCCGGAATAGCCACGTAAGAACTAAAAAGAGCAAAGCCCTGATTTTATTGCCAAGCAAAAATAAAAAAGCCAGCAACATACCTGAATGCCTCTTTCACCTTGACTTCCTTTGTCCCCCTGCAAAAAGGCAGTTAAATATCTATCATAATCTAGGATCTTCTGCATCCTTTCAAATAAACATTTTTCCACAGGGGGAAAAAAAAAATATTTGGTCTCATACAGATTCCACAAGTGCTCTATAAGCAGAAGCTGAGTCCAAAACAGTATTTGGGAAGAGAGTAAAATCATATTATGTCAAAATGATGTTCTAAATGAACTCTGTCTTGTGCTCTTACATTTGAGAGGAAAATTGACTACAATTTCTATTTTACCAGGAATAAGACAACTTTTCTCTATCAATCACCATCTGACGGTAAACAAACATGAGAAAACTCATTTTGACAACTGTAGTTTTATGAAATCAAAGTGAAAATCTTCCACTGAGCCAGTAGTAGCCATGCATTTATAGGACACAGTGAAGTAGAACATAATGTTAAAATGGTATTTTAGAACACATATGCTTCAAAAATGAATTTTGGGGGGAAAATCCATATTCCAGGATAAAAACATTCCTAGGATTTTTCAGCTAGAAGAGACATTCCTGACCAACTCCTTCAATGCCCTGGTTCTTACAAGGACATGAATATGAATATGAATGACTATAATGAATCTGCAAATCAAGGAAGATAAGCACTTGCCCTGAGATGAACTTGGACACTGTTTCCAAATTTCTTTCCTACCTTACCATGCTCTCTAAACACAGAGAGTTTTGTGTTTACAGCAAACAATATATAGGTGATCTTTAAAAGGGCAACTTTTGAACAAGAAGTTTCTCCAATTCCAAACATATATTCACAGGTTTACTTAATATGCACTAAGTCTCTAATACTTCATTGCTGCTATGAGGGTCATTCCTGTCTCCACAAGGGTTACCAGCTACTCAGGGGAACCAAAAGGTCAAGGATCATACCGGTTCTAATAACCTAGGGAAGAAGTATATAATACATGAGAAACAGAAAAATGAAATGGTAGAAAAACTAAAACAGCAAGGGATGTGAAGATGAAGACATAATTCTCTATCCTTTCCAGAATAAAAGCCAGTGTATTTACTTTTAGCCTGAAATGTGTGTATTTGCAGGGGCATTGGCTTCTCTGATGAACAAGCAGTCAGTCGTGACTTAAGATCCCACCCAAAATAATATTTATATAGATACAGCATCAGGGTTCCTTCACTTGAGGAGAAAGAGAGAGACTACGAATCTTAAGTGTTGCTCTCTTCTCTCACCAAAACATTTTCTATCAGTATACCTGATTTGTATTTTAAACTCAAATTCATTTTAAATGAAATTCTATGTCATATCATCTTTCATAAATAGGAACTTCGTGGTCAAATACTCTGGCTGTAATTTTCATCTTTTTTAGACTTTTGCCCCAGTTTTGATAAGAGTTATATTCACATTTTGGTAAGAGTGCCTGACATGGAAGACTCTTCCTATAAAATTCCTGACTCATGTGGACTGACAGCAAAACAATCTGAATTTTTAGGATATTACTTGAGGCTATGTTTACATTTTCTGAGCTGCATGCTTCATCCAAGACCTTCAAGTAGGAGACCACACCCATGTAGGGACCACAGCTATGGACATGGGGTAGCTCAGATCATATATAAACCAAATATAAAAGTCAGCTTATCCTTAAAAATATAATCAGTCCTGCTATAATGCTTTCACAAAAGGAAGATTTACGTGCTAAAAGATGATTAAAAGTCAATTATATCTCCTAAACAATGCATACCTTTTTTCCTTGAATTCCAGGTAAACCCAGGTATCCTGGTTCTCCTGGGGGACCTACTGCTCCTTGTTCTCCCTAGGTAACATAGAAATTACAAGGTTGCAGATCTATTGCTTATGAAAAACACCACTGTTTTCATCTCTACATATATCTCCAATTTATAATCCATGGTTTCAAAATTAGTTGACATTTAGAATTATTACTTCAGACAGTAAAGAATGAAAAATTTACCACAGCCCTGATAAAACTTCTTATATTTTTCCTATCTTTGCTAAACTATTCTGATAGCATGTTTTAAAATTTTATAAATACTTATCATTTTTATTTTATTTTATAGCTTCAACAATAAAGTAGATAGTAAGGTAGTAACAACAATAAACATAGGTATCTTTTGTTTTCTTTACTAATTTTCACTTCCTCCTTGAAACTGCTTATTCTCATATTGCTACTTTAAAGAACTTACTTTATTGTTAAAAACTGGTGAGTAAATAGAACTAAAATCACTGACAATCTCATTACTCACTGTTTTCACTTTGTTACAGATTTTCTCTCTACCTCTCACAAGCACACAATAAACAATTTGGTTACTAAGATTTACTCAGTATGCATGCATCATTTTAGAATGTCTTTTACCACAAAATATATTAGTACTATGATGTTCTTCACATGCTGTTTTGTTTTTAAAACGTAATTTTGAATTACAGAATAGTACTTAACTGTATTGATTTATATTTGTTTTAATAAAATGCCAATTGTTAAACATTCGTTTTCATAATTTTTATTTTTATCAACAATATTGGGGTGAACATCTTTGTAGCCAAATAGTATACATATTTATGGTTTTTTTCCTTTATAAAAATGGAATACTGTTTTCTTAAAAGTAAATTCTTATTTCCAGTACAGGTAATATTCCATGACTTAATTCCTCCGCTCTCCTTCATCCCATAGAGATTATTCCCTTAATGAAATAAAGATTTCTTAAAAGTCTTACATAAGGAAATTTCTGAAAGTTACAGTGATATGGGATGGAATCCTGAACTTGCTTCATGTTTTTTGGTTTGAGTTTTACCTTCAGTCCCAGACTCTACCACATTAACTAAAGCCTACTCTCTTTTGTAAAAACAGTTTTGTCCTCTTTACTTACTACGCCCATTCCTGAGCTATTGAATATTACTGTAGATTGTTAAAGGCTTGAAGAGAATTGAAAATCCTATTGAAATAAACATCAACCATTTGGTTTGGAGGAAAAAGATACAAAGGGCTGTGAGAGCCCACGCTAAAGTCCCATCAATCAGCAAACAGAGGAATAGCACTACTTGTGCGGGAGCCACACACACTTTCCTTCAGTTACGGAAGACAGTGATATTCTCCGGACCAAAGAGGAGGTTCATGTTAGCATGTGGCTTCTACCATTTCCAGAAAAATCAAGCCAGAGGATATATTATGCCTGTTACCCAAACTATGATAAAGCATCCCCCAAAAATGAAACCTTGCATTAGCCATTTTCTTACGTGTTTGTTATATCTGTTATAGAGATAATCCTTCATTTCATGTAACTTCTCTTAAGGGATGCAAAACAATAATCTTAACAAACAGCGAAGGAGACTTATAATTCTTTGAATATATTTCCAAATGCCTCAAATGATAATTACCTTTAGTCCAGAAGCCCCAGGCAACCCTTGTAGTCCAGGTTCACCTTTATTTCCCTGTCAATGCATCAAACAATTAAATTTTTTAAAAATGCAGTCACAATATATCTGATATAGACGCTTAAGGGAAAAAACTTAAAATAATTTTTACATTTTCAACTCTCCAACCGTATGAAACATAGACTCTGTATGTTAAGCCTACTTATTCAGAAAGAATGAGTCCCCATATTTATAAAGCTTTCTGAAAGCATGTTTTAAAGCTAGCAGCTACAAGTAAGGGATGAGATTTGAAACCTCAGAAACCAGTGCTAATTGGCTGGGTCTCCATACTCTATAGGCCAGAGCCATGTATTGTAACAACATCCCATACACCGAGAATCTTCACCTTTGCCCTGTTTCATTTTCTCAGGATGACTCACCTTCAGCATGCAAGGAAAGAAAATTAGCTTCAAATGTACAGTGCCTTTTTTTAAAAAAAATATATGAATCAAAAAATGTTTACTTTGTGCTCTTTTTCAGAATTTGAGTGCCATCCTTTCTAACAAAAGCTTGGAGGGCAAAACCAACTTGACAGGGCAAAGAATATAAAAGTATAAAAGGGGTCAGGCATATAGCGAGAGAGCACGTCTGCTGGCTAATAAGGAGTGACAAAGACAGTGCTGGTTTTCAGAACTAGAGGGTATTATGCTAAGTGAAATAAGTCAATCAGACAAAGACAATTATCATATGATCTCACTGATATGTAGAATTTGAGAGACAAGACAAAAGGATCATAGGGGAAGGGAGGAGAAAATGAAACAAGACCAAACCAGAGGGGGAGACAAACCATAAGAGACTCTTAATCTCAGGAAAAAGAGGGTTGCTGGAGGGGAGGTGGGTGAGAGGGATGGAGTTGCTGGGGGATGGACACTGGGGAGGATATGTGCTATGGGGAGTGTGGTGAATTGTGTAAGACTGATGAATCACAGACCTATATCCCTGAAACAAATAATACGTTATATGTTAATAAAATAAATAAAAATAAAATTAAAAAGCAGTGCTGGTTTTCAAATATACCTTGATACCTAAAATCCCAATCTAGTCAATATCAGACAAAAGCAAGGGCCGAACTAGGTGTACTAATAAGTAAAGGTAACCAACTTCATTTTCAGCTTTTGAAAAGTTTTCTAGGTTACTCATGTTGAGAAACATATGAACCCAATACTTGGACATAATTGAAGCATTCAGCACATAACAGCATTATTAAGCCATAGAACAATGGTTCTGTAAGGACCTATTTTATGTTTATATTTTGTCAAGAGGCTTTCATTGAGGTTAAACAATACCTTGTTTAGCCCTTGAACTGTCCTCGCTCCCCTTCCCCCAGGGGATTCACTTAAAGGTGGGTCCCGGAAAACAGCTCCGGGTAACAATGCCCAGATACAAAGGTGGGTCAGGCCAGGTGGAGACATCCGATCAGTAGGGGGTTGCATACTGTCTCCCTAGCTACCAAGGAGTATGGGCCCCTGCCCTTTGGGTACCCTTTTGGCGCCAATCCTAATCAAGGTGTAATAGGCTGATTCAAATGTCTACTAGGGTAAATTATAGTTCAATTGGTCACCTAACATCACTGTGGAGTTTCCTGGGTGTGTTACAATCTCATTGGCCACCTGTGCGTGGCCAGGCCCGACCGCATGGTCTTTGCCCTTAAAAGCTAGACTGTGAAACAGACAAGGGTCGCCCTCTCTTGTAAGAGGTGCGGCCCCGAACGTTCGGTTAGATTCTTGATGCTTGGCGCGAAATAAAGCTTTGCTTGACCTTCGCTTTGTATCAGTCTCACTCCTTTAATCACGGACCCGTTATTGGGGCATAACAGGTTCTTTAAAATTTTTAATTTTGTGGGGTGCCTGGGTGGTTCAGTGGGTTAAAGCCTCTGCCTTCGGCTAAGGTCATGATCCCAGATTCCCGGGATCGAGCCCCACATCGGGCTCAGCAGGGAGCCTGCTTCCTCCTCCCTCTCTGTCTGCCTCCCCGCCTACTTATGATCTCTCTCTCTGTGTCAAATAAATAAATAAAATCTTTAAAAAAATAATAAATAAATAAATAAATAAATAAAATTTTTAATTCTGTAAGTGACTAAGCGGAAATTCAGAGGTGACAAAACTTGCTGCAAGTTACTTGATTATGTTAACATATCCTAATGCCATTTAGATAATAATTTTTAAAACTGCAATCTAGTATGGTTTAATGGCTTTAAAAAAGAGGTATCATAAACCAAGTTAGAAGTTTTCTAAAGATCCACCACAGAGTTTCAGTCTCACCTTTGCCCTATTTAATACAGCTTTTTTTTTGTCCCACCCTAAAATTCATACTAATTGATATTGAAAGCATAGTTCACAAACTTATCACAGTTGACAAAACAGGCAGAGAGAAACTAACATAGAGCTAGGTAAACTATGGCTCACAGGCTAAATGCAGCCCAGTGCATAGTCTTGTAAATCAAGTTTTGCCAGAAGGCAGGCACATCCCACACAGCCTATGGCTGCTTTTGCAATATAATAGCAGAGCTGAGGAGCTGCAACAGAAGCTACATGGCCCTCTAAGACTGAAATATTTACTATCTGGCCATGTGTAGAACACCTGAGCTAATATACTACATGAGAAAAGAGTTGAAGTGTCTCACTGAAAAGATTACATTCAAGAGGTATAATTTCAACACTCTGAATCAACTTTTAACAAAATAATTGCACAAGTACAAGATGAGAGAAAACAAACTTTACAGTAATTCATGTAAAAATAGACTGATCCTGGAAACAGCCACCTGCTTTCCCAGCTGTAACTGTAGAAACTACTCAACTGGTGGATGCCATAAGGGGTTGTTCTAAAACCTTTTATGGAAATTCCAGCAGATTTAATGACCCCCAGCTCAGTGTGAGCTAAGGATGTGAAGCAGCTGATAAAAACAAGGTGAGGAAATCTTAGGCTGAATTCTTAAGAATTAGAACATCCAAAACACCGTGGGGGGAGTCCACTGTACCCTAGTTCCTTAGGAGTCTATGACTACTCTGTATCTTCTCAGAAAATGACTTTGAGGGGCATCTGGGTGGCTCAGTTGGCTAAGCGTCTGCCTTCAGCTCAGGTCATGATCCCAAGGTCCTGGGATCCAGCCCCAAATCTGCTCCCTGCTCAATTGAGAACCTACTCTGCCCCTCACTCCAGCTCATGTTCTCTCTCATTCTATCTCAAATAAATGAATCTTAAGAAAGAAGGAAGGAAGGAAGGAAGGAAGGAGAGAAAGAGAGAAAGAGAGAAAGAGAGAAAGAGAGAAAGAAAGAAAGAAAGAAAGAAAGAAAGAGAGAGAGAGAGAGAAAGAAAATAAATGAGAAATTATGCAGAATCTCTACTTGGTAGAGGTTTTATACCAATTCAGTACACACTTACTACTGCTAGGACACACAATTCTCCAACAATTCAAAAGGGTTCACCACTGGTGGAAGGGCAGTAGCTACTTTTCCCTGATCACTGGGCTCCCATGATTTTTTATCCTATTTCTTTCTCTAAATAGTTTTGAAATTAAAAGTAGAATAGATTAAATCATCTACTCATCCACTCATTTTGTATGCCAGAGTCTATTCTTATGGGACAATGTCTAGTTAAAAGTTTAATTCTTTCAAACAGGAATTCCACCATTTCCTTTTGGATGGTTGTCCTACATTCTACTCATTAAATAGTTGAGAACAGTCTGAGTATAGCCAGAACGTACTTGATTTGAGCCTCTAATAAACCAAGAAAAAAAAAACCACAATAGTTTCCTTAGCACAGGATTCCATCACCTAGAATATGGTCAAACCATGGTATTCAGAGCTTCAGTTCTATCTTGAGAATAACCTAACCTGACATTCTAAACATATTTGTCAGGCTTGCCTGACATTTCTTAAAAATGAAAGTAAAGATAAAGTACTATCTTACCCACAGTCCTGAAGGAGAAAACACCTAATAAAACTCACGACAAGGCATTTTACAATAAAAATTCCATATACATACTACCAAATAAAAATATCAAGACGATGACTTAGGAACTGGTAAAAAGTTATCCTCAATCCTAACTACTAACCCACTCCATTGGTGGGGTTTGGAACCAAACCCTGTGCAACTCTACACAGTCCTCGATGCCCTTGGGATGACAAGAGAGGAAGAGGAGGTCAAGTAGTCAGAGATTCTGGACACTTTCCAGCTTAAACCAGACCTGCTTTACATCATCCTGTTTTTATATGCTTAGTTTTTGTCTAATATTTCATTCTTACAAATGACCATCCATAGAATTAAAACCACATTTTAAGTAAAATCAGTAGAGTTAGGTTTTACTGAGTACATAAGTGGTCATTTTCCACAAAGTTTTCTATCTTATTAATTTCATTTTATTTACCTTAGATCCTGGTGTCCCAGGCTGACCGGGCGAGCCATCACGTCCCATCAAACCCTACATTTTTAAGTGGAAGTTTAGAGAGTAACTTAGAAAACATTATTTTAAAAATATTCAATCCATTTCCAAGGCACACATTCTCATAATAATTAATCTGCTAGAAAATAATACAATATGAGGAAAAGTTCCCCACAGACATCCAAATAAAGGAGAGTGAAAAAAGCAAAGCCCTCCTAACATGGTTGCTCAAATAACATACAAATAGCAAAAATTCCTGGAATGCTAGTAAAAGACAAATGTAAACAAAAGTTGGTTTTCTTTCCTACATTCTTACTTTCTCCCTTTTGCCAAGATGGCTAAGAATTAGGTTTCTTCACAGATGTCATCCTGGTCAACTTTACATTCAATTTCTGTATTCTTAAACAATATTTTGAAAGAGTTACAACCTAATAAATTCCCTGAATATAACAATCTCTCTTCAAGTTACAAAATGGTCATATTTGTAACTAACCATATAATTCAAAATATGACAATAATTACTCTAGCAACAAGGAACTAATTTAATTTAGATTCTACTTTAAATACCGTTACATACATTGAAAACATTTGCTTTCTCTTAAATATAGCCAAGAAAACATGATGAGCAAAAACTATGCAATTAATATCATCAGAAAACGTAATCTCAGTAGGATCATCCTGAAGATTCTATGTCATCAATACTATGATTTGCTATTAATTTAGGATATTGTTGCAACTATAAAATGTAAAATATAGTGGTTCACTGAATCATGTATGAAATATTAGATATAATAAGTATACATATTCTCAAAGTTCAGTGAAGCTCTAACTAACATAGATCCTGGTAAATAACCAAGTATATTATTTCAGTGAACAAATGATGTGGTAGTGACAGTGGAGATAGATTACTCCATTTTAAATGGAAGAATCTTCTTTTAATCCTCCCCTAAAGTCAAATTCATATTTCAAGCACAATATTTTTCTTTCTTACTCTTATGTGCAAAATTCACCAACTCTTTCACCAAACAATGGATAAAATATCTGTTTTTAAGTGACATAAAACCTTTAACTGTTAAACATTAAAGATAACCATTTTACTTAAAGTTATTATAGGCAATTTGATTCATAGGTTAAAATCAACATCACTTCTAGCAATTTTTATACAATCTTGCACACATACAATAGGATTTTCATAATTTCTAATACCAAACTCATATTTCCCTTCCACTCTCAAAACTTCCTAAAATTATTTGTTTGCTAATTTAGGATCTTGCTATACTATGTCTTCTGAATATATTCTCCATTATTAGTGTAAAAATGCGTAATTTTTTAAAAAAAATTATTAAGTTTCAGACTTTTTATGGCATGTAGTTTTTTAATGAATGGATAGAATATTTGTTTTCCTTTTTATCTACATTAAGAATTCTTGATCTTTATTTGCATGGGAAGAAATGTGGAATCCTCTAGAAAAATGGATATAATTATTTTCATACAAATGGATTTGTGGATCCCCCAAAACTCACTGTTGAATCCCCCCCCCCAAGTTTTATAAACTCCAAAATAAGAACTCCTGGTACATAGAAACTATATTTCAAACACCCTGATAATAATGACATTAACATACAGGAATTCCCGGAGCTCCTTTTTTCCCTAGTGGTCCTGGAGGTCCAGTTTCTCCCTAAAAATCAAATACAGATCAAATTTAAAATTTTGAATTATAAATCCATTTCCAGGAATTTCCTACTGAAGCATTATGGAATGAAAATCCACTACCAATCAGCCCAGTCTGCCTTCTCTTTCTCTACTGTAAACCAGAAGCAACATAAGATAGAAAAATTAGGACTAAAACACCTTAAAGAGTTGGGCATAGGGTCTGTGAAATCACTAAGTCCTATATCTTTATGAGAAAATCAGGAGTGATACTATCATTGTTTCAAACGAAGACCTGGAAGTTCACACAGAGTTGCTGAGGTGAGACAACAGTTGGTGGGGGGGGGGGGGAGGTCACCTGAAAAATTTTATTTATCATAGATTAACAAACATGATAGTAAACACAAATTAAGAAAATACAGGACAGGGGCGCCTGGGTGGCTCAGTGGGTTAAAGCCTCTGCCTTCAGCTCAGGTCATGATCTCAGGGTCCTGGGATCAAGTCCCACATCGGGCTCTCTGCTCAGCAGGAAGCCTGCTTCCTCCTCTCTCTCTGCCTGCCTCTCTGCCTACTTGTGATCTCTGTCTGTCAAATAAATAAATAAAAATTTAAAAAAAAGAAAAGAAAATACAGGACATAGAATAATAGCATTTATACTTCAATTTCTTGGATTGTGGCTAACTAGGTACTCCAAGCGAATCTTTGAATCCTTAACAACAAGAACAAAAACCTGGAAAGAACATCCTCTGGGATAGAGTGTTGGTCTTATAAGAAGTTGAAGAGGTCTTCAAAGATCCCTCATTTTAATAAAATATACTCTGGGTTGACACTGTGATTATGAGGATTTGGATCTATACAGAAATCTTGCCAGAGGTAGAGATACAGGAGCCAAGAAGGCTGGAGGTATCTAGAGTGCAAGGGAAAGTGAATGGTGGGCTAGCCATGGGAAGAGGGTGGGAATCTTTAATCCCTATAAAGACCCAAGACTCTTAGAGGGGGCTGACCTGATATCCACGGCTACTAGTAGGAGGCAGCTTTCCATGGTCTGATTAGGCTGCCAGAACTCAGACCAATTAACATGAAACAATGAGCTCATATTTATCAAGAAAGAAAGAGGCAGCAAGCCACAAGACTGAGAGTTAACAGAAATAACAAATTACAGATACTGGAATTGTTAGAAAGAGAATTTAGAACAATATAGGAGGTCTTTATATATTAAAGAATGGAATCATGAAAGATGATTAGGACTGTAAATGGAACAAGATTCTATCAAGAATAAAAAGATGTTATTAAAAAGTTGAACTTTTAGAAATGAAAACTATGATTGTTTTGTTTTAAATCAATTGCTGGTTTAAAAAGCAGAGCAGACATAGTAAAGGAAGAATAAGTACAATGGGAAATATATCTAAAAAATTTAACCAGAATGTTAGAATCAAGAATATGAAAATAAGAAGCTCTTCAGAAACATGGAGGACAAAATGAGAAGGAATAAAATTCATCTGACTGTAAAGATTGAAAGAGGTGTAATTTGGAAATAATGAGTGATATCTTCCAGAATTAATGGAAATAATTCCATAGAGTCAGGAAGGAAAGTGAATTCTATTCAGGGTGAATAAAGAGAAATGCTCATCTAGATACACAGTAATGAGTTTTAGAACACAAAAGAACAAATAAAATACCTTAGAAGAATCCCAAAGAAAGGGACAGACCACTTACAAAAGAACAATAATTAGAATGAGAGCCGATGTTTCATAGTTAACAATGGGACCCTGAGGACAATAGAAGAAAATCCTCAATGTGTTTCAGTGTAATAATCATCAACCTTGAGCTGTATACCCTACAAAATGATCCCTCAAAACCAAGAGTAAAATATCTAAAATTAGATAAAATCTGAAAACTTGTTACCTAGATATGTGCAATAAGAACTGATAAAGATATAGTTCAGGAAGTAGTAAAATTATCCCAAAAGGATAGTCAAAGGGCATTAGAAAAGTAACCATGTAAAACAGAAAGCACATGTATAAATCCAAATAAATATTATCTGTATAAAACAACAAAACAAAAGCTAATTATAAGGATAAAATAATAGCTTCTGAAATTAAATCACATTTGAACAATGAACTGTTGCTACAAAAGTGGGAAGAATGTGTTCTATGTGAAGTCATCACCACTTTGCCCTTTTAATAAATACATCTAGCCCCAAATCTTTCAAGTTTCATTAATACTCACCTTTTGTCCCATTAATCCTTGGTTTCCAGGAAATCCTGGTATTCCCTAAAAAGTAATAAAGTAAAATTTTAATTTTAAAAAGTATGGACTGTATCATTAAAGAAGAATAAGTCCTAATTGGATTTTTTTACTTGTAAATAATGCATAATTTCAAACTTCTGTCATCCACTTACAACATAACACTGCTACTGATAATAGTCCAATTTGGAAAAGAGAAAATTTCTGAGAGTCAATGTTATATGAACATCTACTGATAGTTCAAGTTTTAAATACAGTCTTCCAAAAAGAAAAACTTATGAAATATTAACCTGGTTCTTCTTTCAGACCAACATAAGTGATAAAATAAGAAGGATACTTCATTTGAATATATTCCTTTACTATTTAAAATGAATAATGCAAGAAAACCTGTAAAGTCATAGGAGTTCAGATTTAGTACAATTCCAAAGGGCCCCACTGCCTCACAACCATAATTAAAAACTAATAAGATTAACCAATATCCTCCAAACTGAGCCATGAAACACCCAGGAACTTAATTCCTTATATAAAATACAATCATTCTCCTAATGATTCCCTTATTGATAAAACCACGAAGAATATGCAGGTCACAGTTTCAGGACAGAAGGAAAGAGAACTCTTTCACATGGTACAACCTAGATGTGCAAGTTCTCTAGCAAGATTCAGAGAATATTAATGTTCATTGTATAAATTTGAGAATAACATTAGCCCATTCATTAATGGGGAAGCAGCTCTACTGTTGGTCCTTCAATGCATTTACCAAAATAATTTTTTACCAGCCAAAGCAAACAGTGATGGTACTCATCATTTTTCATTTTTTATTCATTCTTCTTGGTTCCTTTCTCGACGGCACTTCAGTTAAAATAAGTAACATCGGAAATAAACAACATAGACAGATGGCAGAAAGAGGAATTTGGAAGATGAGGAAATCGGACCCCATTGGTATTTCTTTGAAAGCCCTCTGCACTATCGTGGCCCTCAAAGAACAGCAGCACTCCTGAGTAAATCAAGGCAGGTGGTAGAGAGGCCACTGACAATGAGAGCAAGTTATCTTCTACTACAGGGAGAGTAGACCATTATTTTTATTTTCACATCTTGACTTTATTAACACAATACTGGTCAATGTGTTAGCCACAATTATAATGCAAGACACATGCATATAGTTCTGGTTTTAAAATCTGAACTTGAATCATAAATTGGATTTCATGATGATTTTATTTGGCTCCATTCATCTTGCCAGGGCACTACATCCTTCTCAGAGAACAAAAGTTGTGCGTGAGCAATGACTATCAATGGAGGGATTGCAGTCTAGTTGAAAACACAAGCTTTCATAAAACATATGAATTAGAAGATAATAAAAAATGTAAATTTTAAAGTAGCATTATAAAACATAGCATAGTATTCTCTAAAACATAAAGGAAAATTAAAATAACTGAGTTCTACATAGAAAGAACACAGAATGATATGAATTGTATCCTTCCAAGGCAGAAAATGCATATTCTCAATGCAATCAATTAAGATCAATAATGTTCCAAATAAAGCCCTCCATTTCATAGACCATAACTTGGCATGAAACCATCTGTAATCAACTCCCATTCAAACACACATACACACAAACTCACTAAAGGTTTACACTAAGTCCGGAATTTAAATAAAACCCGCCTGTAAAATCTTACCAGATACAAGACATACATACATTGTTCTATGCTGAAAGTGGTGCTAGACACTGGACACTAGTGGACACTAGACACTGCTGTGGCCATGCAGTGTCCCTTGGGTCCAACAATCTCTAACGGGGGTCATACAGTTGCCCCTGATACTGTCACACCTGAGAAGCTTGATTTCTTGTTGCATTCTGTCTTTTATTGCTTAGAGTTTCATCACGATTCAAGTCTCCACGCCCTCACACAATCTGTGACATTAGTACCAACCAGTTAACAGACATTCTGCCTCTACTTCTGTTTCTGAAGCCGATTCCAGTGTGAGATAGGCGATGTACTCACTGTGGGGGCAAAAGGAGTTATGCCCAGGCACCCTGACGTCCACCTCCCAGGAGCCCTTGAGAGCCCCCACAGTTCACTCCCTGGATCTGATCTGATGTCCTATTATTTAAATAATTATAATACTGAGCTTGGTCTATATTAGGACATAACCCAAATCTTATGTTATTTCAGCATATCAGATACTGAGAGTATTTGGGGGGAAATTTCAGATTTGAAAAAAACCAGATTCCTTTTCTTATCATCTTAACATGTTAGTAAAACATGAAAATGTATTTCAGAGATATGAAGTCATATATTCTATGTCTAATTACGCCAAGAACTATTGCTTATTTTATAAATATCAACCACAAATATATAAAACTACATTATATTAAAAAAGAAGATATAAAGCTGATTTATAAAAGCAATTCTTGGCAAAACTAACATGATACCATGGGTATGCATGGAATAAAAGACTGTTGAGAAAGAAATTAACCAGAACTGAAGTCAGTCAGAGCTATATTAGTTAATAAAATTCCCCTAGATTTTATTTTTCTGGGCTCCCATTTATTGAAATTCACTAAACTTTGCCAATTTTACACTAGCAGAAGTATTATTCAAAACCATTTGAAATTTACCAGTTTGTCGATCCAAAGTATTTAGTGACAATTACTTCATACAGCAAATGTTTTCCAAGCAAACTATTTTATATTTCACTTTTGGCCTGTGTGGTTTTGGATTCAGTCAACTGTGAGAATGTGTAAATAAAGAAAGAAACAAGCATTTTATTTGGTAAGAGTAAAGGGGTATATTTCCCCTACTTCTGTGATTTCAGTTTGGGTTTGAGAAAGAGCAGAAAGTCAACTGGAAAATCCTGCATAATGTTGTGGTGAAAAAATGTTGACATAAAAAATGTTCTAGAATTTTCTCTGTAACCATTAAACCATTGATGTGTAACAAAAAGTCATTAAGAATAGAAATACATAATTTGGTATAAGGGGTTTGGCCTCTATTTCCTAAAGTCCACTTTGCAATGAAGGAAATGTGCCCATGATACATTACTTAGAATACACAAAAAATATCACTTGATACTTTCTCATGTCCAAAGAATTCAGTTACCTTATCCCTGAAATCAGAGCATCTTGGAGCCAATCTGCCTGTAAGTAATGCACTATTTTCAAAGTACTAAAAACAAATCTAACCCATTAATGCTATTTTTATATCAAAATTTTTAACCTTTCCACACAATGGTATAGATATTTAATATACAGTTATCAAGATATCAGAAGAATGTTACATTTTCTATTGTATCAAGAAGTGATTTGTTTGTTCCTAAAGATTCATGAAGAAAAAGCACCTATACATTGGAAGTACTGTTCTTATTAGCTACAAAAATTACAACTGTTATTACAATGATTATTAATAAAAGCCCAATGGAAGCAGTTACAGGTTTAGACAGTGAAGTCAGCCATCTCATTATCCAGGGGATGATGGACTCCAGGCCTGTTATTTAAACTGTGGAATCTCAGCATCTCCATTTTATATGGGGCAAAATAATAAAATCTACCTCACAGAGTTGGTACATTATATAAATTAACTCTCACAAGTGCTTAGCTCAGTGCTGGCACTCTAATGAACAAATTTTCATGACCGTCTTTTCACAGCTCCTCCCTGACCTTTGAAAGTTGTGAAATAGATGAAGTCAATTTCCCACCCCCCCCCATCTCAAAATTTGTCCTCCTCCTCCGTTTTAAAGATGTCTTTTTTTTTTTTTTCCCCCAGTGGTTGGGGGTGGGGAGTGGGGGTGGGGTCTTTCTACCTTGCATTTCTCTATCCTTGTTTCCAAAACATCCCCTTGCACCCAAGAGGACTCCAGCAATCTAAGGCTTCCCACTAGGCGGCATCATATTGGCAGTGCCCTCATCCACTACCTTTGTTTGTTCTATTTGGCTAACTTTGACTACAATGATTTTTGCTTTTTAAACATTCACATGTATTCCATCACAATTCTTTCAGGAAAATATAACCAAAAGTTTCAAATGTACTTTCAGTTGAACCCCACGATGTTTTTCAATCCTTTTTTAAAATTCCACACTAACTGACAGATCATTATGAATGATGTATAAAGATTACGCTGTGGTAAGAGAATGCTAAAGAGAAGTAACTCACAACCACAGCTGCCAAACCTAAAACAAACCAATATATAAGTACTTGCAGTAAACCCATAATAAGGAAATTACCAGCTTTACTATTCCCTTTAATACTTTAACACAGTTTTACTACTCCCTTTAATCTTTAAGAGGGGAAAAAAGTAATCTGAGTAACACTGGATCAATTTCTTCTTCCCTAGGCTACAGATCAGGACCCACATGGGACTGGACGCCAAAGTACACAAAGGTAAGTAATTTCAATAGAAAATACTTTGGTAAATATTTCTGGACTACTTATGTTTATACACATAATAAGTTGACATAATAAGTTAGAGAGAGAGACCAGGGATAGCATCAAAAGGAAAAGCTACCTGCGAGCCCTTATAAAGTTGCTTCAAGTTACTGGCATTTCTCTTCAGCATCTAAAAGCATTTCAACATTTTTTAAAGGCCAAAAAGATACTCTAAACAATTTTACTGTTGTCAAAGTATCTTTTTCAGGACAAAACAAAAAAAGACAAAGGTTTAGCAAATTAAAATAACATACCTGAAAACCCAAAAGAGGAGGGGAGGACAAGATTTCAATCACGGATAGTCTCTGCACTACCACATCATGGGAAAGTCATGGACTCACCATGAACCCAGGAATCCAGAAAATAACCTGTCCCTCTACATTAACAAGTGAGATCATGCACGAGAAATATATTAGAGAGCTAAAGTAATCTTTTTAAAATTTTTTTAAAGAGATTTTATATATTTATTTAATAGAGAGAGACACAGCTAGAGAGGGAACACAAGCAGGGGGAGTGGGAGAAAGAGAAGCAGGCTTCCTGTGGAGCAGAGAGCTTGATGGGGGGCTCTATCCCAAGATTCAGGGATTGTGACCTAAACCTAGGGCAGATCTTAACAACTGAGCCACCCAGGCTCCCCATCAAGGTCAATAATTTTAATCATGTCTGCAAAGTCCCTTTACATTGTGAGGTAAATAGTTGATGTTCTGGGAACTACGATGTGGATCTCTTACAGGGCAAGAGAGGAGTCATTATTTTGCCTACCACAGAAATATTACCTAATATCCAAGGACCAGATAGTTTCTTTGTTATTTAAACATCTCTAGGGCATTAAAGATGGAGATGATGTAAATTCACATTATGAGGCCATGATACCCTAAACAAATCCAGTCAAGAATAATACCTAAAATGAAATCTACAAACTAATCTAATTTGTCAACACAAATGCAAATGGCTTTACCATAATGTTAGTAAATCAAATATTGCTGTGCATTAGAAAAGCAGAACATGATTAAGAGGACTTGCTTCAGGGTGCAATGATTGTTGAATGTTAAGAAATATACCCATATAATATGTTCACACAAGTTTTTAATAGTTTAGAGGAGGAACTATACAAAGTCATCTCAAAAAATACTAAAAATGCATTTTGCAGAATTTACCAGGAATTGTTAAAAACTCGTACGATTCTAAGTCTAGAACTTTGTAAACCTGAATCTGAATCCATCAGAAACCAACTGTAAACATACTTGGTGAAACACTAGACATTTTTGTTTAAAATCAGGAATAAAGCATAAGCTGGATTCTGAAGCAGTAATTCCACTTAGAGGAAAACATCCTTCCCTCCAAATATTGCATAATACATGGAAATATATGTAACATCAATAGGGGAAGTTAGACGAAATACATTCATGCTATAAATAAAATGAAATGAGATAGAGGTTATATTCTTTCTTATAACCAGATATGGTAAAACATCTATAATACTGTAAAGTTAAATAAAATTTCAATGGACAAGACTTTTTACTTTAAAAATGTGTATGTGTTCTGTTTATGTATTTGTATATTCAAGAATATGTTTGGAAAGAATCTCATTAAATGAATAATTATTATCTCCAGGGATGGGATTAGGATTCAGGTAGATGAAGGCAGATTTTGAAATTTACAGCACAACTTCTACTTTTGTCTATTTGAGAGAAGTTAAATAAAATGTATAATAAATGAATACATGAAGTAATATAATAAAATATAATTAAAATGCATATAAATAATACATGAAAAAGTTGGCCCATGTAGTTTTAGATTTCAAAAATTTCTCAGAAAAAAAAAAATCTTAAGATTTTTCTCCCCACATTTTAGTCATTCAAGAAACTACTGCTAAATACCTGTCTTTCAAAATAAAAAAAGTAAAAATATTAATGGTTGTGGCTATTATTTCATTAAAAAAACAACAACAACCCTAGGGGGCGCCTGGATGGCTCAGCTTGTTAAGCACCTGACTCTTGATTTTGACTGAGGTCGTGATCTCAGGGTTTTGAGATCAAGCCCTACATCGGGCTCTCAGCTCAGCATGCAGTCTGCCTGAGAGTCTCTCTCGGTCTCTCCCTCTGTCCCTCTCCCCATTCTCTCTCTAAAATAAATAACTAAATCTTACCCCCCCCCCCCCCCACACACACACAAAACTAAATCAAGAAAGAAATATACTGCAACCTCATGGCTGTGAGCTCAGAGGGTTTTGCTTAGCTTTCATGCCTTGGTAGGTTATTCTCACAGATAATTTTTCACACACTGCTAAGGATATACTGTTAGACAAAGGCATCAGTCTTTCCACCTAGAGAAGAACAATACTCTGTTTAAGAACCAATTTCTTTGATAAAACAGCCAGGAATTTGGCATTTGACAAGATTTGCCATACCATTTCCCTATAACAGAAGGAAAGGAATAATTTTATTTCTAAAATTAAAATGGTAATAGATCAGATCTAAAATTGATTTAAAAATACTATATATATTTTCAAAGTATATTTCTAGGAAAATTAATAACCTAAAAATTTCAATGAAAATGTAACAAAATGAATAAATTTCAGTGGCCAAATTCCTGTCTTTGTGAGTATTTATCAATCTTCATATAAACAACTTAGTCTTATTCAACTGTAGATGCACCTTTGTTTTCCACAATAGGTTTGCTTCTGAAATTTTGTCAAAAAATAACACAGTATTTCAAATACACCAAGAACATTGCCTCTATTTGGAAATATAATTTCTTATCATTTGTGGCAATATTGAAGTTTATTTAGACAGAGAAAGATAATAAAATACATACAGCCTTAAAGAATAAGGTAGTTAATAAGATGATAATTCTATTTTCATTTACCAATGTCACTAAAATTAATTGTTCTCAAATAGGTAACTTTGTCTTTCTCCTACCTTCATATTCCTCTATTTTGATCAATCTGTATCATAGTCTCTATGTCATTGGTTATCAAATTTTATATCAGACACATATAAGGGTAGCCATTAAAGATGCAGTCTCATGGGCTTCAGGCCCTAATTCTGATATGTTAGGACTGGGATGCACCAGGAAACTGAATTTTTATAACCATCTCTGGTGATTCTGGTTAAGGTACTCTGGATCAGAGTTGCAGAAACACTGTTCTATACATAGTAAACCAACCAACCAAGCAACTAACTCTTGAACATTATTTGCATTGGGGTGTTGAGCTAGAAAAGTCATCAAGAAGTTTTTTATGATTATCTACCAATTAAATTTTCATATGATCCATTTTAAGTCTCTTTGCTCAAAAACAACTATAGATCATTTCCCTACCAATTTTTAACCCTTCACCAAAAAAGTCTTAATACTCAGCTTCTCATGATTGACTTCACTTTGATGGCATTTAAGAATTTCGACCTACCATAGGTTTTTTATATAAACCTTTGTACAATATGTTTATTGAGTAAATGTTCTATTTCTTCTAACTGCAGAGAAACTATTTACTCTAAAACCACCTGGTACAATATCGTATGTTCTAGGATTGCTTGGCAAATATTAGCACCTGACTCCACATCTCAGTAAGAATCCGCAACAATCCTAAAGCTCTCTCATGGTAGTTTCTCCTTTTGTCTCATTAGTAATTCCATTCTTAAAATACATTGTTCATAAGTTCTTCATACTTCACCTAAATCCATCAAGTAAGTGCACTCTTTTTATGCAGACATCATAAAATTCCTTTGCCCTCATTTCAGTATTAGTTCATCAAATCACTATACTTCACTTGCAAGAAAGAGATCTTCATTGAAAATACCTAGGCCCTATGTTCTAATAAAATTATTAAAAGAAAGTTATATGCATGGAGCACCTGGGTCACTCAGTGGGTTAAGCCTTTGCCTTCGGCTCAGGTCATGATCTCAGGTTCCTGGGATCGAGTCCCGCATCAGGCTCTCTGCTCAGCAGGGGGCCTGCTTCCCCACCCCCCTCTCTCTCTGCCTGCCTCTCTGCCTACTTGTGGTCTCTCTCTCTGTGTCTAATAAATAAATAAAATCTTAAAAAAAATAAAAAAGAAAGTTATATGCCAATCTCACTTGATCATTTCCAGTAGATTAAATTCATCGTGAACCATTAGTCATACATGACTTCTAGAACATTCTCAATACTAGTCTACTCACGATTAATAAACTCTTTTGTTAAAAACATACTTTTTTCCTCTACAATCTCAGAAGTGTGAATCTATGCCGAAACAGTTTCAAAGCCACAATCTTTTAAAGAAACCAAAATTAAAACAGCAAAGCAGTTATGACTTAAAGTATATGTTTCAAATAACAGTTCAGTAATCAAAATTACAAAAATCATTTTTATAAACCATCTGACACTATTGACAATTACGTATTAGGTATTTACTTGATTATGAAAAATAAAAATGCATATTGGTATAAACAAATATTTTCAAGTGCTCTTTCTCAGATATCACCCATCTGTATTTTAACACACCCTAACATATGGAGAACATAAATGATTTTCTGATGTTCTCAGAGGCATAAAACATAGTGTTCAATGTGGTAACCACACTCAAGCATCTTGGAAATTTTTTTTAAAGACAACAAAAAAAGAGCTCATCAGAATGAAATAATCTCTTTACCAAAGTGTGCACTCCAGATCACATAAAAAATATATTAGTTTACACACTTATGAAAATAGAACAAAAGAAAAACATTCTCATTTCATCTGCTAAAATAGCATTTTTATGGATCATGAACCCAGTATTAAAATAAATATGTCTTGTCTTGAATAACACTGTTAATTCTGTATTTTCACGCTCTGAAAATGGAGAATGTATTTGGACTAATTCAAAATGATCATATGATACCTTACAAGAAAGATAAAAAGTATACAAAACAACCCCAGCCTCTGTATGACTAAAGAACATAATTTGAAAGTCAAAGTCTTGAAATTTTTGAAATCTAAATATCCTGTATAGATGGTGATGCAAGATTCCTCTCACCCCTTCTCTTCAAAACCGAGGTGGATGTAATCAATCCGTATGTCAATGAGAATACTGAGTCTCTATAAGCAACACGAGATTCTCTTTACCCACGGGTTGTGCTACCCATTCTGAGAACTAAACATGCAGCATTTCATAGTTCAATTACATTCATTGCTCTTGTCATTTCAGAGTTCAACAAAGCCTTTTTTGAATTATAAGGAATGAATAAATGAGAAGAATGGAAATAAGTACATTCTGATGCTTATCAATAACTTTACAATGAACATATTTAAGATATTTCTTAAGAACAATAAGAAAAATGATCAGTACCATAAACACAGAGCCTCCAAATTTAAAATCTACAATGTGATAAAGGTGTTTGATGGTGGTCTTGTTTACTATGCCAGTGAAATCGTTTGTAAGGAAAGAATTAAACAGATGCTTTGTTAAATCTGGTGGGATTTTATTAACTAACTTATACAGATAATGGGCCAACATTTGCTTTTCATGTGTAAAGAAAAAGATACAATAGTTTCATAGTCATTACAAAGCCAAAAGGCCTATTTGGGGAAACCAAAGTGTTGCACATATTGCTTACAAATCCAGTCACTCCTGCAGACAAATCAGATGTGTACATTATTTAATTTAGATAAAACCTATTTCAAAATGTATTCTAAGGATTACTCTCAATCAGGTTTTAAAACATAACCCTGGAATTTAAATAATAAATACAAGTGTTTCAAACATTCTAAGTTGTTTGATGTGAGTTGCTTTCACACTGAGAAATGCCATGGGAAATTCTTAGGAGACATCCGGTTAAGGTTGTTTCACTCAACACATACCAAGGATGTGCCACTCTTCATGCCTGAAAGAGGGGGGGGGGGGGGGAAATGTTACAAATCTGTACAGAAGACCTGTACAAAAAGCTTGCCATTCAGTTGAAAATCAAATAGGAAAAATAATAGAATTCAGGTTTTTTCCCCTCTTAACCTTTCTTCTTGATATAAACAAAAAATACAATCAAGTAGGTAGATAAAGATCTCACCACATTATGAAGATAATGAAGTGAATTATACTTCATGGGAAACCATCAGAGTCTTTCAACATGAAAATTTCCCAAGAATTTTATGGATGTCTTTGGCTTTATAAGCATAAAAATGACAGGTCAAACAATTGGCCCAGAGAGAAGCTGATGAAACAAAAGACCTACTTGTCTCTTAAGAACATGATGACTTGGACCAGTTCACCAGCTAACATTACACCACAGACGCAAGCACGACATGTGGTTTAGCAAGAATTCGAAAGACATGAGGAAAAAGGAAACCAAAACCTCTATGAGCCAATGTCCTCAAATATAGTACAGTGACCCCCACATCTTCACCCCTATAAAAATGATACAACAGACATTTTCTCTTATTTTAGAAACACATGCTCACCTCCATAGGCCCAGGAAATGTATCATCCTTTCTCTCATCCTCATGGAGCTCCAGGAATCTTGGCTCAAGTAGTGGAATCCGGGCACTGCCTACCCATCTTTGCCCTGAGCCACCTGGGGCTGGTCAATCAGGAGAGAACTAGCGAGCAAATGGCTCAGACTGAGAAAAAGTGTAACACTAGATACAGCAGGTCATCAGGATTGAGCACCAGGACAAGAACAGCTCTGACAAAGAAGCAGTGGAAACATGGATACTGCAGATAGTTTGGCCAGCAACAACTGGTTATGGCGAAGTAGCGGGTCAACATAATTTGATCTACAAACTCATTTGGTCAAATATGAATGTTCCAGTTTTCGTTTTTCCACTGCTGGCGAATTCTGGTGTGCGGCTGCCCTGTCGCCCCACCTGCCTCAACTGCCCAAGATAAAAGCAAAGTTATTGGTGAGAAGTTCAGAAAACACACTTCCAACAACTGAGGATTCCTTGAAGCAATCAGATTGTTCTTTATTCCTTGGTACAAAACCGAAAACATAGTCTGACAAGCTTAAGATCTTTTTTAAAAAAGAAACACTATAAAACACTCCAAATCCACCCCTTTGTTTGTTTGTTTGTTTTATAATGGATTACAAAACAATGGTATGCTTAGGGGAGAAAAAAAGTACTGATAAGCAAAAATGGAACATAACAGACATCAAAAATCACCCTGGAGAAAAAATAAGCAAAGTGATCCAAAACAGGATTAAAGCATATGTTTACCATGTAGATTATTTATTATACATATACATTTATAAAGTATCTTATTTTAAACTATGCTTAGGTATGTATACATTTTATACAACTTATATATACATAATACATTTAGTATCAGACATTAAATCTGTTCCAACTTTGCAAGACAATGAAGACTGCAGAGAAGACATATGGGCTAAAAGTTACTAAATGGAATGATGCAAAAACACAGGAAAATAAGAAGTGGATGAAGTAAGTTTTTAAAAACACAGGAGAGGTTATCAAAATTTATGAATCAGAAAATAGGGGTGGCTGAAGAGCCTTGCTTTTAACCAAACTGTCATTTAAACGTGCTGACTTGCTTTAACCCCAAATGTTTTTAATCAATACAGGTGCTGCCTAGTGTTTGCAACGTTATCAGTATGTGCTTCCATGGCCTTTTTACATGGGTCCATTGCTAAATAAAATATCACTAGATTAAAGCCTCAGTGTACTAGTTTCCTGTGACAGCTGTAAAAAAAAAGAAAGAAAAAAAAAATCACCACAAACCTGGTTGTTTAAAACAATGCCATTTTACTTTCTCACAGTTCTGGAGGCTAGAAGTCCGGGTCTTAATAGCACTGCACTCCCCACAGAAGCTCTAGGGGAGAATCCATTCCCTGTCTCCCATCATGGAGCTGCCAGCATTCCTTGATTTGGGGCGGTGTTGCTCCTATATCAGCCACCATGTTCTCAGGGATGCCTCTGAGAAACTTCAGTTCGGCTCTTAGGGCCTTTCAACTGGGATCAGCCCCCCTCCTCAGATAACCCAGAATAATTTCCTCATCACAATATCATAATCACATCTGCAAAGACCCTTTATTCATATGAGATAACATTTACAGGTTGCAGGCATTAGGGTCTGATGATCTGGCGTCGAGGGGCGGGGGGCAGTATTTTTCAACCTACTACCCACAGTATTTGCAAAATTCTAAATGTCCTTGAATCTGACCCACTATTTCTTATTAGAATTTCATTAGTCGTGTCTATCCTTTGCTCATTACCCAAAGCATAGGCCATCTATTTAAATGCCTCTGTTATTATCTAGATAGGTTCCATTTGAAAATACCTTAGGATCACCTCCCCAGGCCAAACTAATGCTTCTTGCTCTCTTTCCTATTTATTGCCTGGTCTTCTGTGTCATCGTCCATGCAGTAGGACTTCGAAAATCAACCTTTTTCATCTTCAGTGCCACATCCAAACAATCCTCAAGCTCTGCTGGTCCTGCTTCAGTTCATTTCAGATCAGTCCCACTCGCCCTGCCCCCTCTCCCATCGGTCCTGTCCTGGTTGTAACTGCAGGGGACAGAGCTCAGCTAGAAGGCTGCCAGGCTCTGTCCTCTCCCTTGGCTCACCTTTATCCATTCTCTATTCTGCTGTCAGAGTGATCTTTCTCCAACTTTCTGAATCTGATCAACTCACTCATCTACTTGCAACCTTTGGAAAGGTCCCACTATTCTTATATTTAAGTTCGAGCGGCACTGACCGGCTGCTATCTACACCCACAACTTCATCGCATATTTCTACCCCATTCCTACCATGTCTCTTAAGCAGCCTGAACTCGAGTCAGCTTTTTCTAAAATATCATGATTTTGTTTTTATTTCTACATTTGGGAACATACTCCAGGTTCCTGCCTTGCCCGGCCAGACAACCAGCCAACTCCGATTTATCTTCCAGAACCTGGCCAACAGAGTACCTTGTTTAGGAAAGTATCTCTATACACTTTAAACAAGTGAACCGTACAGTACGTGTACTGTAGCTCAATAAGGCTATTACTGAAAAGAAAAGAGGAATGAATCGGGCTCAGTGATGGTCCCAAGTGCATTTAGTGTTATACACATCTTCTCCAAGACCCCCTGTGCCTACCTAACATTTCTACTATGCTGTCATCTCCTGGCTCGTGTGACTGCTTCAGGGCACGGCCGTGACAAATTAATCTCCACGTTCTCCTGGAGTAGGATCATGTCTGGCAGAATGTGGACATTCTGTAAACGTTTGCTGAGTTAGGGACAAGATTATATAATCCTTCAACAGAGCATTACAGGCTTGAAACCAATCATAGTAAGTCCAGCATGTGTTAGAAAGGAGTTTACAGTCACCTGGATGGAAGTTAGTTATATATAATTTGCCACTTCGAAAATAAATCATCTTTGGGGCTAAATTCCTACTAGGAATGACCAATACTAAAATTCCAAGTGTAGCCATTAGAACGTAATCATACTTTAGGCAATATAACCCTTTCCCAAAGAAATACAGTCTTGGTCCTCAATTTGCATTCCAGGCATTAGTGTTCATATTTACCAATCTGCTTACAGGGATGAGTCATCAACCAGCTGCTATAAGCTGTGTTTAATTAGCTTTAAAGCATTTTTCTAAGAGCTTCTGTCCTCCCAACTTAAGCTCCATTAATTTTCTTGGCTGCCACATTATGGAACAAACAAAGTGAACATGTCCTTTTTAGTGGGGCCAAATCATTCATTATAAATACTTATATGCAGTATCCACATGTAATGGAAGAATATTCATTTCTTTGCATCACCAAATACAAAAACTTTCATTTTTTTTCCTGTTTCCAAAGCTTTATCTACACATGGTAAAGACCAATCCTCACAGGATGTTACTTTTAATAACCAAGTTTTCATTAATGGCCAAAAAAAGAGACTAATTCGCAATTCCGTTCTTCACTATAAAAGAATAGAGACCATGAGAATTCTATCCAGATAACGTGGGCCAATTTTAGATGCTCAATCTATTAACTGCTTTCCTAAGAGAGTATGTCTTCTGACATAGGAAACTTGGCCTCCTCTCCAGCGGCTGGCAGGAAAGAGAGACAGAGGGACAGAAAGGGCAAGGGACCATTCTTGCCTTCCTTGATCTGGTGGGATAGAGTAGGAAAGAGGCTGAAGAGTTTCTCTTGGTAACTCCCAGTTTTCTACCCGACTGGTTTAGAAGAGATTATATTCTAAATACCCCCACTATCCCACTACAGTCTGGTGCCCCAGCACCTTGCTTGCCTTTTTTAGAACTCTGTGATTTAGCTTTTGCTTTTTATCCTTTCACTGTCTCTCTCCACTGCGAGGGTGTAAGCCTCCATGTCCAGTCTCTCTCACTAAACTCAATGCCTTACACATTCTGGGAATGCGGTGAATGTTGGAAGGGAGCAGAGAGAGTAAAGTCTGAAATCAGGAAGGCCTGAGATGGAAATTTATACTAGTGAGAAAGTTCTAGACAGAGGTCAATCTAGAGTAAAGTGGGGGCAGGCAGGGTAGAAGAAAACACAAATCAGCCTCTGCTTCTAGCTGCCGTGAGGAACAGGCAGCCTTGGGAGAGGAACATGGCCCCTCAAGTGCTCCTAATTCCCTACTTATTCTATTTGGTTTCATTGACAGGATTGCAATAGTATTATTTTTCAAGTAAATATATGCTGCTCCTGTCACATTACGGTTCATGTAGACTTGCTGGTCAGTCGGCCTTTTCTAACATTGTTTCTGTGGGAAAAGGAGTCACAAATTCCAAATAACTGACTCACCAAGACTTAGAATATAACCAGCTCAAATTATAACCTGGTTTTCATTTCAGCTGTCCCCTATTTCCGTCTTCTCTTTCTTTTCATGTTTCTCATTCTCTCAGCTGTCTTCCCTCCCCCGCCCGCCCCACCCTCATGTACCTGCACGCCCATGTGCTTACACGCACACACCTTATATTCTCTCGAAATAAGAACATAAACAAACATACCCGGTCTCATATCCAGTTACCAGGTCTCAGAATTCTTCCTTAATCATAAAAATTATGAGTCAGATATATGGAGATCACACTCCCATCCAATTCACACACTCGTTGAGGCCTTATCTAATAGCCAGCTGGTTAGTGTCCTGATTCCAGTCTCCTCCTTTCAGTCTATCCTGAACAGACCAGTAGCTCATAACCGCCTCTAAAGCACTCTTCTGCATCATGTTAGCTCTTTTTCTTCTCACATCGTTTCCATGCCAAGTGAAGAGAGTTTCCTCCCCGAATTCAGTTGAGGATTGCTGTGTCACAATCCTATCCCACCTTCCCAACTTCACTTCCTATCACTGCAGCCCCAGGACTGCATTTAGATCATTTCATTATTTCTTAAGCACACACTTAACTATCCTACCTGTGTGTCTTCACTCATGTTCCTTCTCCCTCTGGTCTTCCTTTCCTCCCCCATCATTCTTTTATGATCAAATCAAGCCCCAGATCCTTGGTAAAAATTTCTCAATCACCCCATGATATAAGGTTCCCTTTCTATACTCTTTCTGCATTTAGGAGAACTCCATGCATTTGTGCAAAGTTTTCATAGCTTTTTTTCCCATATGTTTCCTAAGACAGCCTCACAACAACACAGCGAAGTGGGTACTCTAAGTATGTACACCTCACAGATAAAGAGAAAGGTTTTCAGAGATGCAAACTGATTTACCCCAGCTTGCAGAGCTGGAATGTGGCAGTAAATTATCTTTAAACCCTGGCCTTCTGATTTCATGTTAAATCCCCCATTTGGCACTTACTATAAACTGTCTTGGGTTGGTAATTATTTGCGTCATTTTTGCGCGGACTTCCAAACTAGATTCTAAGCTCCATGAAGGCAGTAGCTATGTAGAGAACTTGTCCCAGTGCATTATAATACACAAGATGGGAACTCAATAAATATTTGATTGAATGATTCTATGAGTAGGTCAATCCACTCATTCACCCTACTTAAGAAGCTTCTGTGATTCCGCTCTGTCTTTTGTCCAATATTTGGATTCTGAGAGTTCACCTGAACGCTCTATGAAAAAATGCAATATATCTTGGCTATTTTCAAACTTCTTAACCTACTCATCCCCAAAACAAGCTGAAAATTCCCATACATTTAAATTCCCCATAAGTTCCTTTGATGAATAAAATGAGACCAGCAGGTATTTCAATCTTGGACAATGTTGGCCACGAGTTGCAGGAATAAAAGGTGGGGAAAACGGTAAATGAAGTTGAGTCATCTGGCACACTTGCTGAAAACACATATATCCAGGATTCAGATCCAGCACTTTCTCAATCATGTTTCCTTACCCCAAGTTATATTGAACACATGACCCCAGGGAGCATATTACAGAACGAGCCAGTAGCAAAGTGACGCTGGCTGAAGGCTCAGCAACAGACTAGGCTGTTTGTATTCGCCATTTGTTTGTGCAGGCACAAGTACTCATGATTGTAATTCATACTGCATGTGAATTTTCTGCTAGTGACATTCTCCCTGTTTTGTAAAAAAGGATTAAATATTTCAATATCTTACAATGTTCCGCAAAGAGCTGCTGTAGCATGTGAGTCTGGAAGTCACTGAATAACAACAGGGTACCTGACAGGTGTATTTAAATAGAAGATTTTAGGAGAGGACAAGAACTTCAGTAGTTAGAGCTGAATTCAGAAGGTACTCACAGGCTCTCCCCGTGATCCATCCTGCCCTGGAGCACCTGGAGGTCCTGCTTCTCCCTTTTGATGATAAAAAAAACAATAAAATAGAAAATTACATTTTCAGACATGTTTATAAAATAGTGATATATAACACTGAGTATTAAAGTACCTTAGATACAAACACAAACATTACTTCTAGATTATTATTATTAATAATGTTATATGGCCACAGAGAGTAACTATACTTATGAGTACAGCATAACATATAGAATTGTTGAATCACTATGTTGTATGCCTGAGATTGTCTACAGCACTTTAACAAAAAAAGTAACACTGTATGTCAACCATACTTCAATAAAAAGTAAATATTCAAAATTTTGTTTGCTATTTTATCATTTACTTAATATCTAAGAAAAATTCTATTAAGTGTACAGGATTTTTTAGGTATAATTATAGATTCTATTAACAAGTTAGGTAAAAGGCCTAAATAAAAGGAGATATATATCCTATTTATGGGCAGAAAAACTCATTCATAGTCATGAAGCTATAAAGTCTTCATAGCATAAAGATGTTAGATGTCTCCAAATTAATCAAAATTTAATGCAATTTCAAAAGAAATCACAAGAAAATATTTGTTGTAATGTGGCAAAATTATTATAGGATTTAAGTAGAAGAACAAATTACCAAATGGCCAAGACAATTTAGGAAAAGACCAAAAGGGTGAAATGAATTTGTTCCTGAACATACATCCAGTTATGGGAGTTAAGAGCATATACCACCAACCCAGGGAGAGATAAAAGATCACTGGAACAGAAAAGGGAGTCCCAAACTGCCTTCAATAAGTTCAGTATCTGGAAAGGAACCAAAACTGCAACAAATGGTATTTGGACTATTAAATATTATTTAAAATATTAAAACTGAATAATCACACATGCACACACACAGGAAATAATACCAAGGTATGAAAAGTAGAATTTTAAATACTTTTGAAGGAAACAGAAGAAATTATATTTTTAAGTTGGGGGCAGAGAAGAATTTTTAAAGTAAAATGTAATAAAACAAACCGTAATAAATTTTGATTATCTGACTGCACTAAAAACATAATGGCCTATCAAAAGATATTTCAAAAGTCTAAAGACAGACTACAGAGTAGAATAATAAACTTGCATGTAAAAACAAAGGGTTAGCAAATTAGTGCCTAGAATGTGAAAGCCTTCTAACACTCAATAAGAGAAATAAAAAAAATAAAAACAGATTATATAAAATACATATGAAATTTAAAAATTCCCTCTGTATTACTGATTTTAACCCTTCCTGACATCAAATAACTTATTATGAAATTCATGAAGTGACTATATAAATATCCAATCTATTATGGCAGCAGATAATTGAGTTAATTTATAAAATAACTCTGATACTGTATACTCATGAGAGTAGGACATTACATTTATTGCCAAGGTAAATGTGACCAAGGTTTATATCAATCCTTTCATATTTATTTTTATTTAACTTTTTACTTTAAAGTTGATCATTCTGTTGGAATAGAGCCACTGGATTGGATCATTCTTCTGGATCTATTTGAACTGATCATTCTAATTTGACCTTGCCTCCCAACAGTTACGTTTTAAAACCAAAATAAAGCTTTCATTAAAAGTGGAGTTACGGGGCACCTGGGTGGCTCAGTGGATTAAGCCACTGCCTTCAGCTCAGGTCATGATCTCAGGGTCCTGGGATCGAGCCCCGCATCGGGCTCTCTGTTCAGCAGGGAGCCTGCTTCCCCCTCTATCTCTGCCTGACTCTCTGCCTATTTGTGGTCTCTCTCTGTCAAATAAATAAATAAAATCTTAAAAAAAAAAGTGGAGTTACTTATAAGTTATTACTTGAAATTATTTGAATCTTTAACTTAGTATCCACCTAGTTAAAATTAACACCTAAAATGTTTATTTTTAGATGACTATAATAACTAGCATAGTTTTTAGTTACATGCCTTTAAAATCCTATGCTCAAATGATTTAAGCATCTTTTTTGTATCCACCCTTTCGCATCCTCAAAACTTTTCCCAAACTGCCAGTGTATATAATAGTATCTGAAACTACTTTACAATAAATATTAGTGGAATTTATTCCTAAAATGTGTAATATTCACAGGTCAGTACAGCTGTTAAACTACCAGAGACAGTGTCATAAAGGTCCGGGGTGGGGAGAAGGCTCTTAAAATACACACACAGACACACCCTCAAACATTTAGGCTTTTTGAAGCCTTCTAGTCATCAGGAGCCATGACTTTGTTCTCTATTCAGCAAAGCGTTGCATCATAACCACGTTCTCTGCAATGATGCCACACTTTGTTTCATACCAGAGAAAACACTTCATTCTACGTGAGAGCAAGAAAGCAAAGCAAAAAACATTTTCCTTGTAAATACTTCAAATGCCTGGGTTGAAATCGGTCTAAGGGTGAAAGAGTCTCAGAATACACGTACTGATGCACATGCCAACGTTGTTTTCCACAGTTTCATATTCCAATGAATTTCCCAAAATTGTAGAAAAGGAATCACAGAAGGAAGAAACAATAAAACCTGGCTAACATAATCAACACTTGGGAAAAAAAAATTCAACCATATCACATTATGGAAACACAGATTGTCCCACTTTTATGAATTCTTGCATTTCAGAAGGACAGTGAAATACCAACTCAAGCCAAATAGTTCATCTGGTCCAATTTTATTTACAAACACTTGCTGACAAGTTGACAGTGGACAACAGAGGGAGCAAAGCACAATGTTTTCCTGTAAATTAACCAAATTGGGAGGTGCTGCTGGCCCAACAGTTCTACAGAAAAGCTTATGAAAACACCAAAAAGAAACAAAGATATGTGTAGGATTCACTAAGTCTAAAAGCTCTAGGTCAAAACATCTGAAAAATTAAAGGGATGTGTCAGGACCTAACACAACAGGGAAATACTGCAATGACTATACCTAAACTTAACATTCATATTAATAGTCAGGAGGATTCACCCAAGCCATTGGTGCTCATGGATGGTCCCCACATCAGCCAGCTCAGCTTTAGTTCATGTGGGAACTTCAAAGGGCAAAATTTCAGGCCCTCCTGCAGACCTAATGAATCAGACTCTCCGGATGGTGGAGCCCAGCATTTGGTTTTAACACCTGTCCAGCTGATTCTGACGATCTGAGGACCATGGCGTATCTGTAAGTCCTTAGGCCACTGACCTTCCCATACTTCCGGGTAATCTCATATGTGACTTGCAAGCAAATCTGCAGTTTAGCTCTTCTGTATATAAAGGGAGGAGGGCAATCATCAAATAGTAGAAACAATAAATCTGGGATTACATAAAAATTTCTCCATTTACTTCTCTGATGACCCAATCTTATTTTTTTCTAATTAGCAGGATGTTTTCTAAAACGTAACTAATCATCATCAAGGATTATCAATAACAAAGTCCCCAAATTATTTGAGGATTTATTTTTATTCCTACTTCATGGACATGATGATACATAATCATATGAACAAAATGTCATCTAGTCTTAATCATCTACAGCAGTGGTTCTTACACTAGCTGCATCAGAATCTTTGGGAGAATTTGTTAGACTGCAAATTGTGGATTCCACTCCAGAGTTTCTGATCCAACAGGTATGGGGGAGATGCCAGGAATTAGCATTTCCAATGGGTTCCTGAAAAGTGCTGATACAGTAGCCTTTGGGACCACTGCTCCAGCCCAGATCTCCAGATGCTTACACATCCTTTCTGCTCTTACCAACACCTCTCTACAATGACACTGTATATTTAGTTTCACACTTGGCACCGAGTTTTAGGATGGCCAAGCTATTCAACAGGTATCTTGTTTATACAGGTGTTGTTTTCCTGACACGCACATTCTTTAAAGGCAAGAAATACCTTTTTTGTTTTGTTTTTTTTCATTACCTAGAATACTTACAGCAGTGCTGAGCAGAATGTAAAACTATATGTAAGGCTATATGTCCCCTTCTTCGTAAACACTAAAGCATATCAAGGAAGGAGGAATGGGTTGTTTATTATTAAATGTTTGATTTCAAGGGGATAAAGGAAATGGGAAAAACACTGACAGATAAGGCTACAGCATTTGCTGTTGTAAAATTATGCACACTGGTTATGAAAAGATGATGGTAAATCATCTCTACCTTGAAGTTTCCTCTTGATAGCCTGAATAATGTTTCACAGGGAAATGAAGGATGGTTTCTTTTGGGTCATTTTCCATAAAATAATTAAATGCAATACACAACCTGTGAAATTCAGTATTATGATCAGAACCTAATCTGATCATTTGATTGCTTTCATGGTCTGGAGAACCTGGTGCATATATATTTGTTTGGCTGGTAGATAAAGGCACACAGCATGCCCCTGGCTCTAATTTATCATTTTGCTATCCTATTATTAATTTTTTTGATATAAAAGAATTGAAAAAATGGTATGCTAAACATTATTTCTAAATCCAGTTTCTACAGCTAATGTCAAAGATGATTTATTCCACAAAAAGCAGCTATTTTTAAAAAGGAAATTTAACTAAAAACAGACATGTAAAACTTGCATTGCATGTGTATTTCCTTTCATGCTATGGTCTCTGGTACTTACCCACAAGAAATTAAAGAACGGAGAGTAATTTAGTTTGTGGCCATAGCAACCCTCAAAGTCAGGTGGGTGACCATTAAAATATAATTTAATTTTGAGGAGGTTCTTTATTTTATTGTTAAATACTTTATATTGACTTTGATCTTACTACATGGCTTATTCTTAGTTTGTAAATAAACCTCTAGCATGCCAAAGGATATACTGAAGATCTAAGATGTAGGGAAGCTTGCTTACCAAATAAACAGACAAGAAGTTTGGGAGGAATCATGCAGAGGGGAATCACACAAAGTAGGCCTGGAATTCTAGCTCTGCCAAGTAACTGAATGCACTTCTGGATAAATTAATTCATTTGTCTTAATCTGACCTTCCTGTTTAAGTGACATTAATACTCCCAATGTCATGGCTTTTTTTTTAACAAAATAAATTAAGAGGCTTCATGAAAGTGCCTTGCACATCTCTAGGCACAGAAGGGAAGATTCATAAAATTAGCTCTCCACTGCCACCAAAAAGTTGGGGTCTTAACAATCTTTTGTCTTATGATTTGTTTTAGGCTGCATTCTTTCAAATAATACAACATTTTTATATTTCTACTGCTATGGTTTAGCATTGTTATTTAGAAAAAGATGAGTAAAAAAAACACAGTTAATATTTTAATATTTTAAAATGTCATACAAACAGTAGGGTCAATAGTTTCATCATCATTTTCTATAATTGAGAAAGATCATTTGGGTGTAACCTGATTTTTCAACAATTTGGTGAAAGAAATTTTCATTGGTTATTAAATTATGTCTATGTGATCTTGGACAAGTTATTAATTTTCTCCATTCCTTAGTTTCTTCATCTGTAAAAGGATAATTTTTTTTTATTTATAGTTCAGTGATTTATGAGATTTAATGTGAGAATGCATATAAAGTGCTGGGAAAAGAGCCAGGCCTATAGTAAGTATCCAATAAATTATGTCTCTTGCTATCATGTGTCCTGTCCTGTGTTCACTTCTCTTCATACCCAGTTTAAACACCGTTTTACAGTATTTTAACTGCTAACTGGAATTCTTATCCCTTTACCTCACTGTTATCTGCCACACTTGCCTAGGCAAACCTCAATATTCAGTAAATCAAACTGAAAGCTTCCTCAGACCCACACTTAGGATTTGAAGTATAGCAACAGGAGGGGGAATACAGTACTACAGTCACACAGACTGTAACTTTCAGCTTCAGTGAGACATCAACGCATCTTTTCTATTTCCTTAATCTCCTCTGGGCCACATTTTCCACACAGCTAAATAAGAGGTTCTCCAATCAACAAAAACTACCTCTTTCCTGTCTCTTTCCTGTCTTTCAACTGGTGACAACTTCACTTCTTTAGAGAAAACAGAAGTCAGCCATCTTGTCACCAAACCAACACACTAACCTGAATTTTCATCCACCCACTTTTTTTTTTTTTTTTTAACCTTTCTCTCTGTCTTCGAAGATTTTATTTATTTGGCAGAGAGAGAGAGAACATGTGCATGAGAGCACAAGCAAGGGGAGTGGCAGGCAGAAGGAGAAGGAGGCTCTGCACCATGCAGGACTGGGATCCTGATCTAAGCCCCAGGCAGACGCTTAAGGGACTGAGCCACCCAGGTGCCCCCCAACCTTTGCTTTTAACAGTGAAACAGGTATCCATCCTACAACGTAAGATAATCCCTTCCAGTTCTGTTCACTCTCCCATTCCTTCCCCTCTCTAAATGAGACAGAGCTCCTTATCAGGATTTAACTACTTGCAGGACATCTACTCTTAAATGTGCCACAGAAATCTTACATGCACACACAGTACTTCTCATTTCTCCACCTCTGAACAGAAGACATACTTAACCCACCCCAACAAATAATTCCATTAAATAAACATCAAACTTCACTATACATAAAAAGGAAATGCTCAAGAAATTAGAAGCCTAGTAAGTCACTCCAACTTTTATACTCCTATTAGTAGAGGTCTAAATACATATAAAACATTTCAAATTGAGAAAATTTGCAGACAATATCCAAACAAAACTACTAAATGAAAAACATAAAATGAGAATCCAAACATTTCAGTAAATTTCCCTCACACAAAAATAAACATGAAGCAGGAAAAAAAAAAAAACTGCAACAAAATGTCATAACCTGGATTAATATTATACAAGCATTTTTAGATGTACACAAGGAAGATATAAAAATAAGAATTCAGGAAATAAATTGAAAATACAAAATAATCTCAGATATTACAATTAAATTACTAGAAACTAAGGGAGAAAATATTTAACTTTAAATTTTTAAAGCCACTGAGAAAAAAAAAAACTAAACATAGCCAGTAAAAATGACATTTTTTAAAAAGATAAAAAGAATCAGAAAAGTGGTACAAGATAGTCAAAGAAGTTGCAACATATCTAAAATTAGAGTCCTCAGACATAAATTAAAACAATGTAACAGAATTTTTTTTATTTATTATATTATTTATTTTTTTAATTTTTTTTTCAGTGTTCCAGCATTCATTGTTTATGCACCACACCCAGTGCTCCTATTTATAACTATATTCCAAGGGGCGCCTGAGTGGCTCAGTCAGTTAAGCAGCCAGCTCTTGGTTTCAGCTCAGTGATCTCAGGGTTATGAGATCGAGTCCAGTATCAGGCATCGTGCTCCGCATGGAAATTCTCTCTCCCTCTCCTTCTGCCCCTTCCACTCCTGTTTTCTCTCTCTCTAAAATAAATCAATAAAAAATTTTAAAATATATGTATATGTAAAAAACTATAATCCAAGATAATACTCCAGAATTACAAGAAGTCTTGAATCTACTTATTCAAAGGATTCTGGGATAAGTGGAATTCTTAAATATGAGACATAAATTATGCTCTTAGACTTCCCACAGAAAGGTTTTGTTTTGTTCTGTTTTAACCCTCCAGGCTTCCATACAAAAAGACAAAGCCACTTACAAAGGAAAGACAATCAGGTTAACATCAGCAGCACATATGAGAGCACTACAGCAACATCTCAAAGAAATTCAAAGAAAAACAGCCACAAGACAAGAAGTCTTAATGCTATAATGACAGCAACAAGAGAGTGACAGCCAAATTGTCATTCAAGTAGCAAAAACAAAGAAAGCATGCTAAAACACAAAGAATTCAGAGAATACTGTATTCACAAGCACTTCCTAAGCAATACACAATAGAAGAAGTTTCATAAACCAAAATGATGGCTAGGAATTATTGGTAAAGGGGCTGGTGAGGAACACCAAATACATTTAATTGCAAATTTGAAACAAAGGTGGAGAAAGAGTAGAAAATAGTTTATAAATATTACATAATCTGACAAAGTAGAAGTAAAAGCATAAACAAACAAGAAGAAAAGGAGGAAGGAAAGGGAAAAATAGAATAAATTCATTAACTGCCACAGAAATGATAAAGTATCATTTGAAGTTGGCAATGCAAAGCATATGCCTAAGGGAGGCAAAGGGTTGCTAAAGGAATTCTAAACTGTGTTTGTATAGACTATTAGAGGTATTTGTATAAAGACCCTTAGTAGTTAAGGGTATTGTGTATTTGGAAGTTGCTGAGAGACCAGAGATCCTGAGTTCTCATAACAAGAAAAAAACTTTGGACCTATATAAGATGATGGATGTTAACTAGAGTTTTTTGTGGTAATCATTTCACAATAAAAGTAGGTCAAATCATTACAATGTACGACTTGAATTTATACAGTGCTGTATGTCAATTATCTCAATAAAACTGGAAGGAAAAAGAGCACTGAAGAAACATAAACTTTCCTAAGTCCTAAAGAAAGTAAAAGCAGAAAGAAATTAAAAACTGACCACATTGGGAAAAAAAAAAAAAGCATAGTAAATAGAACATAATGCACATAGCAATATAACAAAATTATAACATAAGCATTATGATAAATGTAAGACCAAACCTACTAGTGAATAAAAACAGACTCAATCTCTTAAGAGGAAAAAAATTCAGATTGCTTTTAAAAGCAAAGACCAACTCTACGCCTCAGATAAAAGAAACAACTAAAAATTATTGAAAAAGCAAACAACAGAAGAATGTGCAAAGGTTTAGCAAGCAAATAAGAATAATCAAAATGAAGAAATGCAATTCTTCTAAATAAGGCAAAGCAAACTTCCAGCTAAAAATTATTAGGGAAGACAAAAAAGTGATAGTTGATAATGTCAAAAGCCACAATTCAAAATGAAGATGTAACAGTTATGAATATCCATGCAACAAATTAAAACCACATTCATGAAACAGAGGATAGAAGAAGCATAGATGAAAATGACTAGAGTACACAAGATAGGTAAAACAAAACAAAAATTAAGTATATAGAATATTTAAAGAAGATATTCAATAAGAAAATTTTACAAATGTATATTGAGTTTCACATTCTCAAAATAAAAATTTACCTTCTTATATGACAGAAAACATTTCTAACAGTTGAACATATAATAAGTATAAGAAAAAATTTCAACAAATCCCATTAAGAAATGAAACAAGATGGGATCGGGTGGGAGACAAACCATAAGAGACTCTTAATTTCAGGAAACAAATGGAGAGTTGCCAGGTGGGGTGAGGAGGAGGGATAGGGTGGCTGGGTAATGGACATTGGGGAAGATATGTGCTATGGTGAGTGTTGTGAAATGTGTAACCCTGATGATTCAGAGACCTGTACCCTTGGGGCAAATAATACATTATATGTTAATTAAAATTAAAAATAAATAAATTATAAATTATACAAATAATATTTTCTGATACAGTATAATAAAGCCAGAAATTGACAACAGAATCAAAACAAAAGGATTTTCAACCTAAATTTTTTTAAACTTTCAAACAATTTCTAGGAAAAAGAAATATAATAAAAAATTACAGAATTTCTAAAAAGTAATAGTTTGAAAACATTGTACATTAAAATCAAGGTGATACAATTGAAGCAATAATTTAAAAAATATATAATTTAAATACTAAAAGCAAAAAATAGTAATGCAATGAAAATAAATGAATTCACTTACCAATTGTAAAATCTAGAAAAATGTGAGAAAAAAGGAAGGAAATAGTACAGACAAAAATAAAAACAAAACAAAACCGAGAAATGGAAAAAAAAAATGAAGTTAATAATTAACTTACAATATTGGATCTTTGGGAAAAAAGAAAAGAAAAAAAGAAGATAATAGAGAAGCCAAAACCTCATTTATAATCAAGCAAGGAAAAAAAAAAAGTAGAAAGCAAAAGCATAAATAGTCTAAGAAATAACAAAGGGAGAATTAATCACTGAAACCAAGAAAACTTTTTAAAAAACATAAAAGGAGGGGCACCTGAGTGGCTCAGCTCTGCCATCCGCTCAGGTCATGATCCCAGGGTCCTGGGATGGGGCCCTGCATCAGGCTCCCTGCTCAGTGGGGAGCCTGCTTCTCCCTTTCCCTCAGCAGCTCCCCCTGCTTGTGCTTTCTCTCACTCTCCCACTCTCTATCAAATAAATAAATAAAGTCTTAAAAAAAATGAAAGGAATTTGCACAATTCCATACAAGTCATTTGAAAAATCTAGATGGAATGACTAATTTCCTAAGAGAATGAAGTATACTATTATTGACCCCATGAGAGATAGACTGCTTCAGGCAACCAATTTCCATGTAAGAAATAAAAGTTATCAAGAAGCTTTTCAACACAAAGAACATCGGGCCCAGATGATAATGGAGAAGAGAAGGAAAAACCCCATGGTGCATGAATTCAATTGTAACCACCAATAATAAATGATTATTATATAATATATAAAATCAAAAATGAAAAACATTAAAAATCGTACATTAAAAAGACAAGAATACAGCTTAAAAATAGGCAAGAGATCAATGTAATAGAATAGAAAGCCCAGAAATAAACCCACATGTATATGGACAATTAATCTTTGACAAAGCAATAAAGAATAGCCAATGGGAAAAAGACAATCTTTTCAACAAAGGTGTTGGGAAAACTGGACATGGGAAAGAAGGAAACTGGACTGCTGGCATACACCAAACACAAAGATAAATTCAAAATGGATTAAGGACTTAACTGTGAGACCTGAAACTATAAAAATCCTAGAAGAGCACAGGCAATAATTTCTCTCACATTAGCCATGACAACTTTTTCCTAGATATGTTTCCTGAAGCAAAGGAAACAAAAGCAAAAATAAATGATTGGGACCACATCAAAGTAAAAAGCTTCTGCACAGCAAAGGAAACAATCAACAAAACTAAAAGATAACCTTCTGAATGGGAGAATGTATTTGCAAATGACATCTCTGATAAAGGGTTAGTATCCAAAATAAATAAAGAATTTATACAACTCAACAATCAAAGAACAAATAATCCAACTTAAAAAATGGGCAGAAGACATGAACAGACATTTTCCAAAGAAGACATACAGATAGCCAACATACCCATGAAAAGATGCTCATCATCATTTATCATCAGGGAATGCAAATCAAAACTACAATTAAATATCTCCTCACACTTGTCAGAGTGGCTAAAATATAAAACACAAGAAACAAATGTTGGAGAGGTTGTGCATAAAAAGGAATACTTCTGCACTTTTGGTGGGAGTGCAAACGGGGACGGCCACTGTGGAAAACAGTATGGAGGTTCCTCAATAAGTTAGAAATGGAACTACTATATGATCCATAATTGCACTACTAGGTATTTACCCCAAGAATACAAAAACACTAATTCAAAGGGATACATGCACCCCTCTGTTTATCGCAACACTATTTACAATAGCTAAATTACGAAAGCAGCCCAAGTGCCCACCAATAGATGAATGGATAAAGATGTGGCATATATATACAATTGGCCAAAAAATGAAATCTTGCCATTTGCAACAACATGGATGGAGCCAGAGAGTATAATGCTAAGTGAAATCGTCAGAAAAAGACAAATACCACATGATTTCATTCATATGTGGAATTTAAGAAACAAAACAAAAACAAAAACAAAAGAAAAGGGAGAGACAAACCAAGAAACAGACTCTTAACAATAGAGAACAAACTGATGGTTACCAGAGGAGAGGTGCATGGGGGGGATGGGTGAGCTAAGTAAAGAGGATTATTCCTCTATTATTATGTACACTATTCACAGTGAGCTCTGAGTAATGAATAGAATTGTTGAATCACTATACTGTATACCTAAAATTAATATAACACTGTATGTTAACTACACTGGAAATTAAAATTTAATTAAATTAAATTTAATTAAAATTTAAAACAATAAAATAAATTAATAAATAATTTTAAAAGGACAAGAAAAATGCAATGTTATAAATTAAATAAATAAATAAATAAATAAAATATACCAACAAACTGAAAATAAAATGAAATGAATAAATCCCTTGCAAATGCACAAATTACCAAAATGTACTCAAGAAGAAAGAGAAACACTAAAGAGCCCAAAATTTAGTAAAAGAATTTAAATAGTAATTAGAATTTTCCTTACACTTACAAAACTCAAGTCCAGATGGTTTCACTGGTAAATTCTACCAAACAAGGAAAAAATGATACCAAGTCTACACAAACTCTTTTAGAAAAGAAAAGCTAGTATTACCTTGATAAAAAAGCCACACACATACACAAAAAATCACAAGAGAACTATTGGACCATTATCTCTTATGAACACAGACACAAAAGTCCTTAATAAAATACTTTCAAATTGAATCTAGCAGTATACAAAAAGAATATATAAATGGCTAACTGGCATTTATCCGAATAAAGCATGATTAGTGTAATCATGATTAGTGTACAAAAAGTCAATGTTATACAACATATTAATTAAACAAAAGGAGGAAAAACAATATAAATCAAAAAATGCTGATATTTTTTATAGAATTCAACACCTAATCATAATTAAAGAGAAAAACTCTCAAGAGACTTTAAATAAAAGGAATTTCCTCAACCTAATGAAGGAGTTTCAACTAACAGTTACTGGTAAAAGACTACCTATGGTTAGAAGACAAGGCAAGAAATGTCTCTACTTCTATTTGAGATTATACTGGAGGGCCTGTACAGTGCAATAAAATTATTACAATAATTTTAAGTCATATCAATTAGTATAGAAGAAGAAAACAGACTTTATCTCTAAATAATATGATGATCTATGCAGAAAAATCTAGGGGAATTTACAAAGAAAGTTGCAGGAATCAATAAGTGAGTTCTAGCAATATTGCAGGATATATGATAAACCAAACTAGTTTGTGTTTTTTTTTAAGTTGTTTTTTTCAATTTATTTGACAGAAGAGAGTGAGATCACAAGTGGCAGAGAGGCAGGCAGAGAGAGAGGGGGAAGCACGCTCTCACACTGAGCAGAGAGCCAGATGCAGGGCTCGATCCCAGGACGCTGAGATCATGACCTGAGCCAAAGACAGAAGCTTAACCCACTGAGCCACCCAGGTGCCCCAAACCAAACTAGTTCTATTTTCACAGCTTAGTAACAAAAAATAAATAAATCTTTAAAAATCTCTTCACAAGAGTATTTTTAAAAACATAATATTTGGGTATGATTTTACAAAAGACATATAAGATCTATACACTGAAAACTACAAACATTGCTGAGATATATTAAAGAAAAACTATTAGTGGAACATATACCTATTCATGGATTGGAAGATTCTTGTTACTAACCATAACTCTCCTCAAATAAGTGTAAAGATATGTATATACTCTCCTGTCTAAAAGTTTAAGCTTAATCTCAGTCCTTCTGCCCCATCTTGAATAGGAGCTGAACTTGGTAACTCAATTCCCAAAAAAAAAATGTGCAAAGAAAAAAGCAGTAACTTCACAGTGAAGAAACATGACAAATATTACCATAACCAAATCATAAAATTTAATATAATCAGTGATTAGTCATATGGATAGTATATAATCTGATATGATGAGATGTGGCACTTCACCTTTGTGTTATATCCTTCCCTCCCACCCAAACAAACAAACAAAAAACAAAAACAAAAAAAAACCCAAACCTGTAATTCCAGCCTAATCATGAGGAAAACATCAGAAAAACCCACACTGAGTGACATTCTACAAAATACCTAACCAAAGCTCTTTAAAACTGTGAAAGTCATGAAAAACAAGAAAAGAATGAAATTATCATAGATTACAAGAGACTAAGGAGGCATAACAAAATAATACTATGTGGTATCCTCAATTAGATCATAGAACAGAAAAAGGATAGTCCTGATAAACTAATAAAATCCAAATGCAGTATGGAATTCAATTTACAACAATGTATTGCTACTGATTTCTTAGTTTCAACAAATGTGCCATAGTAATATATTAACATCAGGAGAAACTGGGTAAAGTGTGTAAGGGAACTCTATATACTGTATCTGCAACTTTCCTATAAATCTAAAATTATTACCAACTAAAAAGTATACTTAATAAAACTTGGGAGGCTTTTCTGTAAAATTTTTCAAGCTGACATTTATGCTTATATGGAATTTGTTACACTTAGTATATCCATTACAATTTTAAAATGAAAAACAAATTTAGACACACTGTCAGATTTCAAGACTTTACAGCTATGATAATCAAGACAGTGCATTGTTTACAAAAGGACGGAGGTATAGATTACTGGGACAGAATCAAGAGTCCAAAAATAGTTTCACATGTATCAGTGAAATCTTATTTGGCAAAAATGCTCATATAATTTGGTGGGAAATGATAGTCTTCTTAATAAATGACACTGAAAGAATTGGGTATACTAATGGAAAAAAAATCAATCTTGACTTTCTCCTCATGCCATACATAGAAATTAAAATCAACAAAAATGGATTATAGGCCTAAATTTATAGGCTAAGATGATAAAGTTTTAGAAAATATAATGTTCTAAATGTAAGTATTTACAAAAATTGACTTTTTTTTTCTTTTAGAAGAAAAGACAAGAGAAAATCTTATAACCTTAAGTTAGGTAAATATTCTTAAATATGACACAAAAGGCATGAACCACAAAAGAATTTAAGAAGTTGGACTTCATCTAGATTAAAAACTTTTCTTATCAAAGGTACAGTAAGTGAAAAAGCAACCCAAAGATGGCAAGAAAGTATTTTCAAACACACAGATCTGATCAGTGATTATTGAATAACTATATAAATATACTCAAAACCACTGAATTGTGTATACAATAAATTAAATAGGTAAACTGTACAATGTGTGGCTTATCTATGAATAAAGCTGTTAAAAAGTAAAGTAAGGTTTACACTTATAGGTATGTCCATGCAAACATGCTACCCAGATTAATATCAAAAAGGGAAATAAACTAGAAGTGCCTGGGTGGCTCAGTCAGTTAAGCACCTGCATTGGGCTCAGGTCGTGATCCCAGGATCCTGGGATCAAGCTCTGAGTAGGGCTTCTTGCTCAGTGGTGAGTCTGCTTCTCCTTCTCTCTCTGCCTCTCCCCCCTCTCATGTGCTCTCTCTCTCAAATAAATTTTTTAAAAATCTTTTTTTTTTTCCAATAAAAAGCGGGGCAAAAAATAGAAAAAGAAAGGGACGCCTGGGTGGCTCAGTTGGTTAAGCGGCTGCCTTCGGCTCAGGTCATGATCCCGGCGTCCTGGAATCGAGTCCCACATCGGGCTCCTTGCTCGGCGGGGAGCCTGCTTCTCCCTCTGCCTCTGCCTGCCACTCTGTCTGCCTGTACTCGCTCGCTCGCTCTCTAACAAATAAATAAATTTTTTAAAAAAATTAGAAAAAGAAGAACTAAGCCCAAAGTTAGGTGGAGGAAGGAAATAATTAAGATTAAAGCAAGAATAAATGACATACAGAATATAAAAACAAAAGAAAAAATAATTAAAGCTAGAGTTGATCTAAAAAAAATTTGGATTTTTTTTTAAAGATCTAAAATATGCATAAATCTTTAGCTCAACTAAGGAAAAAAAGGTAAGACTCAAATAAAATTAGAAACAAAAGAAGAGACATTACAATTGATGCCACTGAAATAAAAAAGAACACAAGGGACCATTATGAATAATTACATGCCAACAAATTGGACAAACTAGAAGAAATGGATAAATTCCTAGAAACATAAAACCTAACAACACTGATGAAAGAGAAAGCCTAAACAGATCAATAACAAGTAAGGAGACTGAATCAGTAATCAAAAATTTCCTAGAATAAAGAAAGTCCCAGGACAGGCAGACTTCACAGGTAAATTCCACTAATCATTTAAAGAATTAATATGGATCCTTAAAATCTTCCAAAAAATAAAAGAGGGAACAGTCACCAAATCATTTTATGAGGCTAATATTAGCCTGATACTAGAGCCAAATAAAACACCACAAGGAAAGAAAACTACAAGCCAACATCCTTGATGAACATACATGTAAAAGTCCTGAACAAATAGTATCAAACTGAATTTAACAGTACATTGAAAGGATCATCCACCACAATCAAATGGGGTTTATCCCTGGGATGCAAAGACGGCAGTATATGCAAATCAATGTGATATACCAGATTAACAGAAAAAAAGATAAAAATCATATGACCATCTCAAGAAATGTAGAAAAAAAAATTAACAAAACTCAACGCCATTTCATGATTAAAACTCTCAAAAACTAGGTATAGAAGGGATTAAACACAATAAAGATCATATATATGTGTGTGTATATAAATATATATGAAAAACCTAAAGTGAACATATTTAACAATGAAAACTGAAAGCTTTTCCTTTCAGATCAAGAACAAGACAAAGATGCCCTGTCTTGCCATTCTTTTCAACAAAGTACTAGAAGTACTAGCCAGATAAATCAGGCAAGAAAAAGAAATAAATAACATCCAAATTGTAAAAGAAGTAAAATTGTCTCTGTAGATGACATGATCTCATATATGGAAAAACCTAAGGACTCCATCAAAAAACTGTCAAAAATAATAAATTCAGCAAAGTTGCAGGATACAAAATCAACATACGAGAAAATCAGTTTCATTTTTATACTCTACCAGCAAACTACCCAAAACAGAAATTAAAAAAGCAAACATATTTATAATAGCATCAAAAATAATAAAATACTTTGAAATAAGCTAAACCAAGGAAGAGAAAGACTTATACACTAAAAACTAAAAAACACTGATGAAAGAAATTAATGAAGACTCAGATAAATGAAAAGCCACTCTTAATCCCTAGGTTTATGGACTGGAACATTTTTTATTGTTAAAATGTCCACACTACCACAAATGACCTATACATTCAATGTGATCCCTAGGAACATGATGACATCTCTAAATCAAATGTTTGACCAAGTGACCTCACTGGTTGATGGATTACATAAATCCTCTCCTTAGGTATTCAAAAAACTTAGAGCAGAACAATTAAGTGGGCTGCTGGCACATTCCAAATAGACTGACAATGTATACATAGGATTGATACCCATTTATTTAATAAGCTACAGCAGAGAAAGTCCATTTGTACTTGATAATTAATGAAAAAAAAGTTTCTCTAGGTAAGAATATGATGGTGCAAACCCATCATCATAAGGGCAAGTGCCTTTGAGTTTTTTAGGGGTGGTGAATGACAGGCACCTTGCAGTTCCTCTTGCTCTAATTCTCTCATACTAATACCACCGCACAACTGATAAAGAAGTTGTTCAGGTTAAGGATGAAGTCCCCCTACCTTCCACCCAAGTACCTCCCTTATTGGGAGATAAGTGCGTGGTACCTCTGCTTCTAACCCACCAAACAAATCCATTTGAATGACTTATCAAAGAAGTTCAACCTTCTGATATCCAGGGATTTTATTTCTAACACCTAAGAATTCTCAATAGACTCAAAAGAACTTCACTCCCATTTTTAAGTTACAGTAAAACAACTTTCAGCTCATTATTTTATACCATTGTCATAGTGTAAAAAAATAAAGTCAAATATCAGTACATTTTTCTAATGTTCACTCACAAGTTAAAGAAATCTTTTGAGTTTTTTATGTAAATACCTTGTAACCAGGACTACCCATTAATCCATCCTTTCCATGTCTTCCTGGTTCGCCCTAAAAAATAAATACAGATATTACAATACATTTTTTTAAAAGATTTTATTTATTTATCTGACAGAGATCACAAGTAGGCAGAGAGGCAGGCAGAGAGAGAGGAAGGGAAGCAGGCTCCCCGCTGAGCAGAGAGCCGGATGCGGGGCTCGATCCCAGGACCCTGGGACCATGACCCAAGCCGAAGGCAGAGGCTTTAACCCACTGAGCCACCCAGGCATCCCTATAATACATTTTTGTACTACTTTTTCTTTCCCAAAGAAGACAGTACAAGATAATTTTTATTTAGTGTAAAATACTCAAGAGCTTTTTCTATCAAACTCACAGCACGTCCAGGAAGACCAGGAAAACCAGCATTCCCTTTTTCACCTTTTGCACCCTATATTAAAAACACACACTTAGAAAACTATCCATACAATACTTTTAATTTTTGTTTTTATTACTCAAAAAGAGCTTCATTTTTTGTTTGTTTGTTTAGCTTTCTGACTCTGTGTTTGTGCCTTCAACACTTCCACAATGATTTTCTGCTCAATAAAGAAAGCATGCTTGACCTTGGCATGGGCATATTTAGCACACATGGAACCACCATGGGCCCTGCTGACATGTTTTTCCATTTTAGGCAAATTCCTAATACTTTAGGTCTCACAGCACAAATTCTTTGAAGTTGGCTTGGGCACACACATTGCAGATCTTGGTGGTTTCTCAACTTTCTTGGTATAAAGGTAAACAATTCTTTTACCAGAGTTTCTGGACAACCTAGTTTTGCTAGAGAGCTTTGTAGACTAGCCTGTGATGATAGCTGGACCATTGGGAATGCCCCAGATACCATCCCTAGAGGAAGTACAACAAGGATTTAAAAATTCCAACTCAAACTTCTGTTAAAAAGTAAGTCAACCTCTTTATGTAGTGACAGAATTCATGAAACGATGGCTAGTGTTGGCTCTACAACTCCTGGCAAAGCATTATTTTACCAGGCCAGCCGACACAAAGACATTTTAAAAAATGGTGAATGCAGGATTATTACAAGTGTCTAAACACAGAAACCACATCTTGGCAAAATTAAAAGGCAGAGAAAATATAATCTTCCTACAATGTGAAGAAATTGGAAGGCCCAGACAGTGATTCTCCACGGACATGATGTTAAGCAGCTCCCACTTCCTCCCAAGGAATCTCTTTCTACAAATACTTTAAAAAATCAGAATGATCAATAACATGATGCATTCTTATCAAATACCACATACCAGGTATTATTCTATGTTTCCATTATTCTAAATAAATTTCCTGAGAAAGGTAAACAAAGCTAATTGCTGTGATGGTGAGTCAGCTGGGACTGAAACATGAGTTTCCTACTTCCATGACATTCAAAGTTCCATACGGATACTTTGTTTTATAACTCATACTTCCCTTTTTGCCATAAAATCCAGTTGATCCTTTATCTCCTTTGGGGCCCATTTCACCCTAAAAGAGAAAATACAAACACTGAATTTTATTTCTATGTATTTTTTAAAATCTTTATTTCAATTCCAGTATTTGTTATATCTCTTTTTATGTAATTTAACCAGGGAATTCTGTGTGTACCTGAAGAACATGTGTATTCTATTTCTCATGTTTTATATACACCTTTTCAAACCATGTATTCTGAAGTATGCTTCAGGTAAAAAATGTTCTTGTTGGGAAAAAAAAGACAACTTTAACTCAGGGTATATATTTAAAATAAAGTCTATCAAAGGGGGGGTGGGGGATGGGTGAAATAGGTGAAGGAATTAAGAGTAAAGTTTTGATGAGAACCAAGTAATGAGGTATAGAATTGCTGAATCACTGTATCGTACACCTGAAACTAATATAACTCTCTATGTCCAGTAACTAGAATTAAAATAATTGACTTTTAGAGAAATATGAAAATGTCCCTTTAAGTTTTAAGGAAAAAAACACCAATTATAAACAAGGTTTAATTGCCAACATAAAATAAAATAGAAATAAAATAATTTAAACTTTATTTACAAAAGCCCTACATTTGAGGCTTTATGAAGAAAAATAAGGATAGTTGGAGCCATCACAGGGCCTAAAGTACAGGGCTTAGAGTTAAAATAATTTCCATATATTAAAACATACTCATCAGTGTTTAAGTACCATAAAATTTACGACTGGAAATTTTAAAGAAAACTTGTTAAAAGCTTTATGTAACTATGGTAGCAATGCAATCATTTACTTAAATATACTTTATATTTGAGCATTTACTTATAACACATCTGTAACATAAAGGACTTCTAATTTGAAATAAAATGCAACATTAGTGAATACTAAAAGACTAGATTTTTTTTCAACCTTTAATCCTGGCATTCCATGAAGCCCAGGAAAACCAGGAAGTCCACGGTCACCCTGAAAATGAAACAAAAATTAATGGAAGAAAATATATTTCAGCTTAAAAAATAACATAAATTCTTTAGCTTCACCTTTGTCAAAATCTACTGGAAAAAAATCTTTGAACAGTTAAACACATATCTACATTAAAACCTTATCTCTATGAAAGATCAATCCTCATTTATTAGGGTTTCCTTTATGATTAGAAAAGGAAAGTATTTTTTTTTAATTTATTTATTTATTGGACAGACAGAGATCACAAGTAGGCAGAGAGGCAGGCAGAGAGAGAAGAGGAAGCAGGCTCCCCGCAGAGCAGAGAGCCCGATGCGGGGCTCGATCCCAGGACCCCGGGATCATGACCTGAGCCAAAGGCAGAGGCTTTAACCCACTGAGCCACTCAGGTGCCCCGAAAAGGAAAGTATTTTTGAGACTTGGGTGAAGTTTTTCCAGTTCTGTGAAAAATATTGTTGGTGTATATATATTTATATTTATATATTATTTATATATAAATATATTTATATATTTATTTATATATCATTTATTTATTTTGCTGTGCTGGGGGAGTGCAAGCATGAGCAGGAGGGGGAGGGGTGGAATGAGAGAGAGAGAAAGAGAAAATCCTAAGCAGGCTCCAGGCTCAGTCTGGAGCCTAATGCAGAGCTCCATCTCAGGACCCTGAGATCATGATCTGAGTGATCATGATCAAAATCAAGAGTTAATTGCTTAACCAACTGAGGTACCCAGGTGCCCCAAATGCTGTTGGTATTTAAAGGGATTGTACTGAACCTGTAGATCGCTTTGGGTAATGTGGGCATTTTAACATTAATTCTTCTAGTCCTTCAGTATAAAATATCTTTCCATTGTGTCATTATCAATTTCTTTCATCAGTGTCATAATTTTCAGAGTAAAGGTCTTTCACTTCCTTGGTTAAATCAAAAAACATGAAGAAAAATGAAAACGAAAACACAATGATCCAAAATTTTGGAGATGCAGCAAAAAACTATTAGTAGCACACGAACTCAATAAAGTTGTAGAATAGAAAATTAATACCCAGAAATCAGTAGCATTTCTGTGCACTAATAATGAAGTAACAGAGAGAGAATTAAGAAAAGAATCACACAGTTGTACCAAAAAGAATGAAATACCTAGGTATAAACTTAACCAAGGAAGTAAAAAAAATCTATACTTTGAAAACTGTAATTCAATGTAATCCCTATCAAAATACCATCAACACTTTTTCAGAACTAGAAGAAATAATGCTAAAATTTGTATGAAACCACAAAAGATCCCAAAGATCCAAAGAAATCTTGAGAAAGAAACAAAAAGCTGAAGATATCATACTTCCAGATTTCAAGATACACTACAAAGCTACAGTAATCAAATCTGTATGGTACTGGCACAAAAATAAACACATAGATCAATAAGACAAAATAGAGAGCCAAGAAATAAACCCATGCTTATATGGTCAATTTATCTATAACAATGAAAGCAAGAATATACAATGGGGAAAAGAGAGTTTCTTCAATAAATGGGGAAACCGAATAATTAACATGCAAAATAACGAAACTAGAACACTTTTCAACACCATACCCAAAAAATAAACTCAAAAGATTAAAGACCTCAATGTGAAACCTGAGACCAGAAAAATTCTAGAAGAGAGCACAGGCAATAATGTCTCTGACACTGGTCATCACAACATTTTTCTGGATACATCTGCTAAAGCAAAGGACAAAAATAAAACTATTAAATAAACTATTGGGACTTCATCAAAATAAAAAGGTTCTGCACAGTAAAGGAATTATCAATAAAACAAAAAGGCAACCTACTGAATGGGAGAAGATATTTGCAAATGATATATCCAATAAGGGGTTAATACCTAAAAAATATAAAGAACTTCTACAACTCAACACCAGAAAAATATCTGATTTTAAAATAGGTAGAGGACTTGAACATACATTTTTCCAAGGACATCCAGATGGCCAACAGACATGTGAAAAGATGCTAAATATCACCCATCATCAAAGAAATGCAAATCAAAACCACAATGAGGTATCACCACATACCTGTCAAAATGGCTAAAATCAAAAAGGTAAGAAATAAAAAGTATTGGCAAGGATGTAACAGGAAAAAAAAGAAAAAGGGAAATTGGCACAGCCACTGTGAAAAGCTTCCTCAAAAATTTAAAAAGAGAAATACAATATGCTCCAAAATTCCAGCACTAGATATCTGCACAAAGAAAACAAAAATGTAAATTCAAAAAGATATATGGACCCTATGTTTATTTCAGCATTTTTTATAACATCCAAGATAGGGAAACAGCCCAAGTGTCCATCAATTGATGAATAGATTTAAAAAATATGGTATGTATGTATATATGTACATACCATGGAATATTATACAGCCATAAAAAGAATGATATCTTGCCCTTTGCAACAATATGGATGGACCTAGAGAGTATTATGCTAAGTAAAATAAGTCAGAATGAGAAAGACAGATACCATATGATTTCACTCATATGTGGAATCTAAAAAAAACCAAAACAAATCAACGAAAAGCAGAAACAGACCTATAAATTACAGAGAACAAACTAATGGCTGCCAGAGGGAAGAGGGGTGGAGAGATGGTCAAAGTGGGTGAAAGGCAGTTGTAGATATAGGCTTCTAGTTATTGAATGAAAAAGTCAAGGGAATAAAAGGGACAGCATAGGGAACAGAGTGAATGATATAATAACACTTCATGGTGACAGATGGGAGCTATGCTTGTGGTGAGCACAGCATACTGTACAGAGACACCAAATTACTATATTGTACACCTGAAATTACTGTAGCATTGGATGTCAGCTACACTTAAGTTAACAATTTTTAAATCTAGGGGCGTCTGGGTGGCTCAGTGGGTTAAGCCTCTGCTTTCAGCTCAGGTCATGATCCCAGGGTCCTGGGATTGAGCCCCACATCGGGTTCTCTGCTCAGCAAGGAGCCTGCTTCCCCACCTCTCTCTCTGCCTGCCTCTCTGCCTACTTGTGATCTCTCTGTCAAATAAATAAAATCTTTAAAAAATATATTTTTAATCTAAAATCTTAATTTAAAAAAAATTATTCACATATTTTAAAGAGTAACAAAGTTATTAGAATGGACAAAATCCTCCAAAGGCAGCTTTTTTCATTCTAAGCTTCCAAATCTCTATAAACTCAAATCACCAGACCCCATGGTTACATTGCTACTGCATTTTCAGTTTCCAGCATTATCTACTGACCTCCCACTGTGAAAGAAGGGATTGACCTCTGAAACCAACCAGCACCCTCTCCCCATCTCCACTTCTAGGAAACACAAATTCCCTTAGCTTTCTATGACAACATTGATTAAATCAACTGTCATCATTTCTGATACTAAGATTCACAACTAAACCATAAATATGTTGATTGCTTGCCTTTTCTTGCCCTACAGTTAAAAATTGCCTGTTTGGGAAGGGGCAGGAGGTTGACTACTTATTTTCTTATAAATTTATTACAACATTGAACTCCAATCTCCAACTGTCAAAATCACTGAGAAATATACTCATATACGTTGAATCTTTGATATTCTTTGTCTTTTCTAGAGCCTTCTCATTTGTTTCAGTATACATTTGTTCTCCTGTTTATTCCCTTGTTAGGGTAATACATCATCCCACAGTGTCCTGAAAACGAATTCATGGGAGACAACTTTCTGAAACTTAAATTTCTGAAAACATCTTTATTCTGTTCACTTATGTAATTAATAATTCATAGACCTTTGAAGGCTCTGCTCCATTCCCTTTTTGACTTTAGTGACACTAGTGAGATATCTGAAGCCTTTCTGATTCTGATCATTTGTATATGACATTTTCTTTTGGTGGTTGTAGGGTTCTTCCCTCTCAGAAAGCATGTAGGATCTTCTGTTTTTAGTGTCTTACAATGTAAAATTGTACACTATTAAGCATAGATATGGTCATAATCATCCACTATGCTAAACACTATGTTAGACTTTTCATCTATAACGACCCCATGCTTATACATGTAGACTCCGACCACACACTCGAACTCCATCCACATTTCACATACACAGCCTTCCCTCAGCTACCTCTAAGCATACTGTGTTAGAAGGCACTCACCAGAACCAAGAGAGGAAAGAGGCCTGCAGACCCTGGAAATGGAAATCAGGACCCAGGATCTGGAATGTGGTCTACAATGGGGTCATGTGCTACAGGAATGCTTCTTTATTGGTTCTGAAGTCCCATCACTTCCTACCAACCAACACAGCTAAAGCACCATCTATCAGGGGTTCTCCCTCCCTGAGGGCACTAATGACACTTTGTCCAAGTCTTCTGCTCAGTCTTTTACCAGTTTCTTCTGAGATTTTTTGCTGATCTTTAATTTTCCTAAGATTATTTTCTGGTTCCTGATGATCAGTTCATATGGAAGCTGATGATAAACTCTCAGCAAGTACAGTTCAATGACTGAAATTCTCTATATATGGTGTGGCTGGGTCATTTACCTAAATAGCTCTGGCTATCAGTGGATTCCCCATAGAAGGATCTTCTTTGCCTCTAGCTGTAATACAACTCCACCTTTTCTTTCCAGTCCAGAGACCTTCAGTTTTATCCTCTCCAGATAGTAAACTTGTGTATCTTGCCAGGGTAGAAGAAAAGAGACTGACTTGACTACACAGGGGTTAAGAAGGAATAGCATGATCTCACTATTCTTGCAGAAATATTCAACCATGTTTCCATTTCTAATTTTTTTAAAGATTTTATTTATTTATTTGTCAGAGAGAAAGAGAGAGAGAGGGAGGGAACACACAAGCAGAGGGAGTGACAGGCAGAGGGAGAAGCAAGCTCCCTGCTGGGCATGGAGCCGGATGCTGGACTAGATCCCAGGATTCTGGAATCGTGAACTGAGCCAAAGACAGATGCTTAACTGACTGAACCACCCAGATATCCCCATGCTTCCATTTTTAGCTCTACCTTCTAGTCACTTCCATTTTCAGAAATACTTATATTACCATTTCCTAAGCTTTAGGGATGTGTGCACATGGGCACACATGCAAAAGGGATTCTCTCTCATATGAGCCATATCACTTTTTATTTTAAGATCGAACTTCCTTGGGCCCTTTCAGATTCCAAAAATGTAGAGCTATTATCTTCTTTTTTTTACTGTCTGTGTCATTTTAGGTTTTATTATTATAATTACTATTCCATGATTGTGGCTTTATGGGAGTTTAAGAGCAGAGAAAGTTAATGTGTATATTCTACCCTTCACCTTCATCAAGAAGCCCTAGTGATTTATTGATGCTTAAACAGTAATATCCAGAGTACCTTCCACTGGGAGGCTTTAAACCTCCTGGACAGGGTTATTTCCATGACCTCTTGTGTAGGAGCGCTAATATTCATTCACTTATTCTGTTTTATCCTAAACCAATTTCATTCTTTATTCACTCTGGTTAATTGTAGGAAAATCTGGAAAGGTACTTATCTAACTAGACCAATACATTATTGACCTTTTTAATTAAAAAAAAAACTTAATTTTAACAACTGATCTATTCCACATTGAAATATTTCTTTCCATGAGTGAAAGAATGGGAGGTATTATAAAATAAATTTTTACAGAGAGGGAACTGGGGCTGAAAGTCCAGGAATTCCCTCATCTTCTCCCATAATAACTGATGTCAAATAAGGAATAAAAATGACATTATATTTTAGATTTATCTGTATTATGTTTGGTTCCTTTAATTTATCTATAAGTGTATGTGATATAAAAAGTATGCTAGGCTCACGGTTATATCCAAAAATCTGTTCACCTTTTACTACCACAGAGATTTTTTTTCTGGGCACACGGCTTCCCAAGTAGAGACTCTACTTCCCAGCCTACTTTGCAGTTAAGAACAGCCACCTAACCAAGTTCTTGCTAAAAGAATGTGTAGAGGACTGCAGCCCACAACTTCCACAGAATTTATTAAAAGGGGAGTTACTGCTATGACTTCTCTTTCTTCCTTCCCATCAGATTAGAATGGAAGAGAACACTCTAAGGGAGATCAGACCAACAAGAAGGAAAAACAAGAGTCTTTGGATAAGTACGTAAATACCATGACAGGAGAAATATACACTTCTTTCTCATTTACACCAGTGAGTTTTGGGGTTTGTTTCTGGTCTAAATAGGAAGGGTATGTTTTGTCTTGTAAAGAATGTCCTTCTCGTGAGTAATAGCTTTCCCTTGACCATCTTAATTTCCCACTACGAATTAAAAACAATCCATGTGTATATGAGGGAGAAAGACAGACAGAAGATCCACTAAAAGCCCTTACATTCTAGAGTTTATTGATCCCAAAATTCAGTAGTTTAACCCAAGAATAAAAGAAAAAAAAATAAAATTCAGGGGGAGACCAAGAGGCACAACAAGAAGACTGGATGGTATTCTTTCCCCTACATGTAGACTCCTAATACGAGAACAAAAACTACTTCTTGATTTTTTTTTTCCCCTTTTGCCTGGAGCAGGAAGGAGTGGTAACAGTTTCTATAGAGAGAAAAGATTAAGTTAAGAAGACTACCTGAGCTAACTTTTTAGAAGCTGTGCTAAAATAACCTGTTGATGGTGGGGCTAGACAAAGATATACTCTTAATAAAATGGAACGTAGCTGGACAGTAAATACTTGATAGAAATACAGAAGAAAGAGGACAAATCAGGATTTCCTATTAAGGCTGAACAAAGTCTAAGAACTCCACTTTCTGGGTACAGAGTACAGAAAACATAATCTTCACATTTTAATTTACCAGAGATAACAAACAAATCTCAGATGAAGTGAGAAGACTGGGTGCATTCATTCACACTGGAACAGAAAAATAAAAATCTGGACAAAGCTATCCTTATGTGCATAAGCAAGATTTTTAAGTAAAATACAAAAGCTTGGCATAGATATTAACATGGAGAGAAATTTAGTGAGAAAATTTTTGAGGAATATTGAAACAGTATCTACAAAATACAGAACACAAGAAAGTGTTAACCAAATACAGTAAACTTCTGAAGAATTCAGGGGTTAGGGGGCTGACCCCCATGCAGTTGAAAATCCACAGTAACTTCTCAGTCTCCAAAAACTTAACTACTAATACTCTATTGTTAACTAGAACCCTTGTGAATAACACAAATGATTAACACATAATTTTTATGATATGTGTATTATATTGTCTTCTTATAATGAAGGAAACTAAAGAAAAGAAAATGTTATTAGGAAAATATGTTTACAGTATTATGCTGTATTTTGTTGAAAAAAATCCAGATATAAGTGGACCTGTGCAGTTCAAACTCATGTTGTTCACCCAAGTTATATCCAAGGTTTAAAACAAAGAAGTGGTAAAGTTAAGCCAAAATCTCCACAATGAGCATATAAGGCAAAAGGCAAATAAACACTCTTGTGTTGGTCATCTGCTACTGTAATGTAGCTTCAACTATGTTAATTAACACAAAAACCGGTATGCTAGAAAAAGGAGGCTGTCAAAACAACAATATTAAAAATTATATATGGCAGTGGCTTTGGGGCTAGGTAGTGAACAGGGAAAACAATAATTAGATGTTTGAAAAATGGTGATTCGTTTAATAAATGGTAAATATCTGATAAAAAAAACTTTGCTGGTAATACTTGCAAAGGCAAATAATGCATCAAATGAACTTAGAGCTAGAGGTAAAGAACTGAGAAAACAGAATATTGGTATCATAAATTGGTTGCTATCAGGAACTGATTGGTATTGGCTGCGTGCAAAAGGCACTGTAAAAGAAAGAAGCTCAGAAAAGAATCGTCTGATTTGCAAGTAGTAACTAAAAGGAACAGACGAAGTACAAAAGTCCTGGTATTGGAAGATACAACTTTTTTTCCTCATCTTTAACAGATAAATGATGAACCTGGAGAAGACATTTAAAAGAAGTTCAATTAAAACAGCCTCTGGGAAGAACGAAATCAAGGATGTGGCCAAACACTATTCTTAAATCCTCTGAATCAATGAGGTTGGTCCAAAAATCCTTTTAAGATGGACAGAATGGCTCAAGGGAAAAAAAAAAAAAAAACACACACACACACAACAACAACAACTAAGAGTGCAATAGATGTCTGGTAAGTTTAAGTCACCTATCATTAATTATTAGTAGTTAATAAATTAGTGTATAGAGGGCCATAACTAAAGCAAAGGCTATGGGTGCTGCTATTGGCTGGAATCAAAAGTCAAAGATACAAAATCACAAATATCCACCTGCTATTGAGAGAGTTGTACTACCAAAGCAGCCATAAACCTGGATTACAAGAGACTGTGCTTGAAACTTAAAAAAAAAAAAAAAAAAAAAAAAGTCACCCAACAGCACCACTATTTTTCATGTTTTTCTAGCCAGTTTTGACTTGCCAATGAATTTAGACAAAATGTAGAAAAAAGAAGTTAAAAACCAGAAGGAAGAAAAAGGACAATCTTATGTATGTCCATACATCTACTATGCCAATATACCTAATACCCTAAATCATAGAATATGTAGTTAATTCTGCTTTAAAAAGATAATATGCAAAAATGTTTTTATATATAAATAATAACCAATATGAAAATATATTAAAGAAAAGTTTCCATTTATATAGAAACAAAAGAGATAAAAATTCTAAGATATAAACTTAGGTAATATTAGAAGACTAATGTGAAAAAAAAATCAAGGTTAATTCACTGAGTTTCAAGATTGAAATAAAAAGGTAAATAAATCATAATCTTAAATGGAAAAACTCAGTATTGAATTATGTCAATGATTCTATAATGAATCCATAAAAGGAAACCTAATCAAAATATGAGTAGGAATTTCTTAAAATCTGAAGAAAAGATACTGAGCTTTATCTGGAAAAATAAGCATGTAAGAATAGCCAGGAAATTTTTGATTATAAAGAATAATGAGGAACTACTAGGCCTGCCAACATTAAATCATATTATGAAGTGACAACAATTAAGAACAATTTGGTGTTGGAGAGGATGTAGACAGATAAATGGAACAAAATGGAAAGCCAAAAACACAAACCCATATGAAAATGGAAATTTAGGGGTAATGAGGAGATTCCAAATAAATGGAGAAAAAAGTGATATTCCATAAATATTGTTGTGGCAACTGGCTATCCATTTGGGAAAAGAGAGGGAAAAATATGAATGCTCATATAACTTTACTCCAAATACCAATGTTATAAAGATTAAAACATAAAATAACAAAAGTCTAAAAGTAGAAATTACCTACAAAATGTTGGAATGTGGAATCCTTTTATATAGACACAAATGAGAAAAAAAGAAAAAATCTACACATACATAAAAATTTAAACCTTATGTATGGCTAAAATTTCCAAGACCAAGTCAAAACACATAATAAAAAGCAGGAAAAAATATTTTCATACAATATATGAAATGTCTATAAAAATCAATTTTTAAAAAGATCAATAGCCCAATACAAAGCCAAAAAAAAAGATATAACTAAAAAGGAAATGACAGAGAATTAACAAAATGCCCCAAATCACATTACCTTACTAATAAAGAAATGCAAACCAAACCAATACCATTTTTAACTTGTACTGGTGAAAATTAGAAACTTTAATGAAACTCAGTGCTGATAAGAGTGTGAGGAAAGATATTTTCACATACTTGCTGGGAGAATACGAACTTACTGGAAGTTAAATAGGCAATTTATATCAGAGTTTAATTATGCATTTTACCCTTTGATCCTATAATCAATTCCAGTTCCAGGAAATATTCCTATGGATATAATCAGAAAAATTTACTAACACACACACACACACACACACACACACACACACACACAGTGCAACATCTTAAGAACCACAGCATCCCTAAATTAGAGATTTCTTAAATTGGTTAGGGGCAGCCGATATAGTATACAGATGTGATTAACCTGCTGAAGGTTACTTTCTTGAGGCCTCTCTGAATTTTGCACTGCCCTACAGCTTAGAGAGAATTTTATTCAACTTCCTTGGCACTTAACAACTACGTTTTGTTGTTGTTGTTGTTTTTAAGATTTATTTATTTATTTGGCAGAGAGATAAAGAGAGCACAAGTAGGCAGAGCAGCAGGCAGAGGGAGAAGCAGGCTCTCCACTGAGCAGGGAACCTGACGAGGGGCTCGATCCCAGGACCCTGGGATGGTGACCTGAGCCGAAGGCAGCCACTTAATGGACTGAGCAACCCAGGCACCCCAACAACTGACTATCTTGACAACACTGTGTACGTGTTATGTGTTTTATTAGATCCTAACCTCTTGGAGGAAAAATCCATTCTGATTTTTTTCTAATTTTTATTTAGTAGATATAATCACCATTTATCAATATCCCAATTCTCTCCACTTCCAAGCATATGGGGAAATCATACATTGCTGACTCTTGAAAATGGTGTGGTTTATAAAATTTGCACTGGCTAATTAAAGATGAATAGAAGTAGTTTAAGAACCACTGTCTGATTCTCCACATACCTGCTCCTATAAGTACTTATGATCTAGATGGTGGAACTTCTATCAGCCTAAGTCTCCATGTGAGGAAAAGAGGGACCTGTCACTGCTGCTAATAAATGTGTAGCCTGATGAGCAATAAACCTTTCTTTATTTTGAGCTACAGGCATTTGGAATTTACTTGTTACTGCAGAATATGCTACTCTATCTTCAGCTTGTGCCTTGCTTGTGATTAATGATAATTTGCTGAATATGCAAAATATTTTCATTTTCTAAAATATAGTAAACACTTTTGAGTCTTCCAAAATATTTCAACTAAACAATTATTTTGAGGAGTCACACCCCTAGACCCATCTGACCTCACAAAAGATTAGAAGCAAAGATAATCCAAGATTTACAGGGAGATGGTTCCATTTCCACAGATGCCTCCAAAGCTTTCATTACTGATGAATATCCTTTACCAGCTTATCTATCTCATAATTTGGTCTAGAATCATAGTCTCCAAAGTAAGGTCAAGTCAGGGCAGTTGGGTGCCTCAGATGGTTAAACAACCAACTCTTGATTTTGGCTCAGGTCATGATCTCAGGATCATGAGATCAAGCCCCGCATGGGGCTCCCCACTCAGCAAAGAGTCTGCTTGAGATTTTCCCTCTCCTTCTACTCCTCCCCTTAACTGGTGCATGTACGCTCTCTCGCTCTCTCTCTCTCAAATAAATAAATCTCCAAGAAGCAAACTGAGGGTTTTGGAGGGGAGGTGGGGGTTGGGTAAGCATAGTGGTAGGTACTATGGAGGGCACATACTGCATGGGGCACTGGGTGTGGTGCATAAACTATGAATGCTGGAACACTGAAAAGAAATAAAATCAAATGGAAAAAAGTAAATACATGCCTAGAAGACTTTTACTACAAAGATTCTACAATTCAAATTCACCTAACACATCTTGGTTGTTCTTTCTCCTCTCATGTTGAAACAAATATTAAGTCTTTTGAGGCTCAGGCAATGATTTATTGGGAATTGTTTCAATTTTCTAAAATGTTTCCCCTCTTTAATGCAATGATGGGCAATCCCCTTGGGTTTGGAGATCATCGCTGAACTATTCAGGCCTAGAAAACAGGTAGATTCCTGAGCTTCCACAACAGGGTCACTCCCATAGCTTCTTAGTGACCACAGATGGAGTCTACCCAAAGTGAAGATGGGAAGTGGAATTTAGAACCAACAAAATATGAAGCACTCCATAAAAATTCAATGAAAGTTTTAAGTTTCCCAGTGATGCCAGAAGAGAAAAAGAGAACAGGACAGAAAAAGGCATAGCAGCCAACAAATGAGGCAGGACATGGAATTAATGATCCTTTTCCATAAGCTGAGATGCTGAATCCATTACAGAGCCTTAAAAGAAAAGAAGTTGAAAGATCAGAAAAACATCAAGACATTGTGAACGTACTCACCGAAGTAATAAGCACTTGAGTATACATAGGTCAGCACCCCACGGACAGAATAGACACTTAACAAAACCTCACTTCAGAGACTATTCAGGGAAGGCACAATTAGTGCTGTTTTGGAAGAAAAGCCTCTGAGAAAAGGGTAGAGGAAAGAAGGAAAATGTGGTACTACTCCTTCCATAAAAAGTAGAAGTTCTTCTGAAAATTCCTGGTTTCAACAACAATTCCACAGTTTCTTCAGATTCAAATGCAGCGAAATATTTCATCAGAAAACAGAATGTATATGTGTGTGTATTTAATATTTTCATTCTATTAACTCTAACTGGTTATAGCAATATACTAATTTTTTAAAGATGCATTTTATTTGTGAGAGAGAGAGAGCATGTGCATGCGCATGTGCGAGCCAGCACAAGTGGAGGGAGAAGCAGAGGGAAAAAGGATCCCAAGCAGACTCTGTGCTGAGGAGGCGCAGAGCCAACATGGGGTTGAGGCAGGGCTCAATCCCATGACCCTGAGATCATGACCTGAGCTGAAACCAAGAGTTCGATGCTTAACAGACTGAGCCACCCAGGTGCGCCTCAATATATTAATAGACTTAACACCAATATTTGTATTTATATATTTAACACATAAATGTATATTCATGTAAGTTTATATTTAATAATATAACAAACAGACTCTATTAAGGAAGGAAAAGAAGGCATAGGACTGACTGAACCCCGAAATACTCCAACATTTAGAGAACGGATAGAGAAGATATAAGTAAAAGGTGAATTCAAAGCCCAACCAATAACCTGTAACTTCATTAAGTCTCTCTTTCTTGTCCCCCTTCAACTCCAAGCACACCCTCACCAGCATTTGGGCCTTTGGGCCATGGTGTTATCAGAAAACTACATTACAGGGCACCTGGGTGGCTCAGTGGGTTAAAGCCTCTGCCTTCTGCTCAGGTCATGATCCCAGGGTCCTGGGATCGAGCCCCGCATCGGTCTCTCTGCTCAGCAGGGAGCCTGCTTCCTCCTCTCTCTCTGCCTGCCTCTCTGCCTACTTGTGATCTCTGTCTGTCAAATAAATAAATAAAATCTTTAAAAAAAAAAATAAGAAAACTACATTACCCTCCCTTTTTGAGAAAGAAGATAAAAGTGGCCACTTTACTAAGCCAATTCTATTTCTTCCTCCCATGTCATTCTTAGCTTTGTTTTAACTTTTTAAGGTTTTTTTTGTTGTTGTTGTTGTCTTGGTTTTCTTTGTCTTCAGACAGTATGGAAATAAAACCACTAATACTAAGTTTAATAAGTTAATACTAATATACATAATATAATATATATATAATATATATAATTATATATATTATATATAACTTAATACTAATATATAATATATGTTATATATTATATATAAGTTAATACTAATAAGTTAATACTAATATATATAATATAATATATATAATATATATATAATTATATATAATATAATATAAGTTAATACCAATATACTAAGTTTTAGCATACTCCCTAATAAAATTTTTAGCTTGGTCCTTTATTACTGTTCTCTCAGCATGTATACTGGAGTTCCCTAATTATAACTGACTATATAAATCACTGTCATGGGGCGCCTGGGTGGCTCAGTGGGTTAAAGCCTCTGCCTTCGGCTCAGGTCATGATTCCAGGGTCCTGGGGTCGAGCCCCGCATCAGGCTCTGGGCTCAGCAGGAAGCCTGCTTCCTCCTCTCTCTCTGCCTGCCTCTCTGCCTACTCTCTCTCTGTCAAATAAATCAAAAAATAAAAAAATAAATCACTGTTATACCACTTAATCTTTTGACTTTGGAAGTGCAACAATGAGGGCACCTGGGTGGCTCAGTTGGTTGAGTGACTGCCTTCGGCTCAGGTCATGATCCCGGACGTCCAGGATCAAGTCCCGCTTTGGGCTCCCAGCTCCTTGGGGAGTCTGCTTCTCCCTCTGACCTTCTCTCTCATGCTCTTGCTCAAATAAATAAATAAAATCTTTAAAAAAAAAAAAATCTTTAAAAAAAAAAAAAGTGCAACAATGAAAGTAAAGGATTTACTTCAGTGAGGAAGCCTCATTTATCACATCATACTCTTGTATGGATGCCAAAGACAATGGGAAACAGATCTTGAAGGGACAATTTAAATGGTAAATGATCTAATGAGGAAATTAAACAAAATGTGTAGTTTGCTCCATAATGAGACCTTGGATATATTAGTGTATTTTATTTCTTAATCCCAGAAAAATCAAGTGATAAATTTGTACAAAGTCTAAAAAAAAAATTATTACTACCTCCCATGTGTTCAGAATTGAATTTGCTATAAAAAAAGTTTCATAATCAACTCAAAAACCCATAAATGCATGCCAGTTATTCAACTCAGCCTAAGTAAGTTTTAACAAAATATATTTCTTCCAATGATTTAAATATATGGGTTTCCTTAAAGCTAAAGAAGTGTTTTGAAGTACTTTTTCTTAAATTCCAAATAGCTTTAAAACATATTATAAAATGAGTTACCAACTGAAGACCATTTGGTGAATAAGTGCTCCTTTTTAATTTTGTAAATTCAGGAGGGAGAAAAAAAAAACCTGCAAAATCTATACACATTCTATTGTCTGATATGTAGGAACAAATGTTGAAGTCAGCAAGAAAGTGCATGTAGTTTTAATTATCTTAAGTGGAAACTCCTACAATGGGTGTGTTCAGAAGAAATCCACAAGATGGAAATGATTCTGGGAAAAGATCCTAATGGAGAACAGCGTTGTGTGGAACCATCTCTGAGAGGCCACTGTGTGATGCCTGGAAAAAATGCCCTGCATTGCCCCCACGTCAAAGTCTCCTCAGGGGTCTACTTTTCAGCCTTCCCATTTCTGAATATTAAGGAACTATATCCTAGAGGAAGAACTGAGGAAACGTCTCTAACTTATTCAATGATTGCAATCCAGGTAAGGAACGCTCTATAGCCACACGGAATGTGAGGAGGAAATGTAGATGGCACAGCGCATGGTGATTTTGGGCTCACAGTGACTCTGCCAGATCAGACTTTATGCCCTAAGAACAAATTTCAGAGAACAAGCAACTCTGGGTGAAACTATTACTAGACTGAAAACAGAGACCTTCATAGAAACATACACCTTATTTTATTCAACGAAATGCCTTTGTAAAACTCAGGCACTTCTCTTCTGAAGAGAGTACAATGACCCCAAATAAGAGAGCAATTAAAGATGTGACTAACCAAATTGCTGTTATTCCTTTACTTTCAAAGAGACACTTCACTCTTATTCTTTTTAAGGTGAATAAAAACCCTCCTTTTTATAACTGGTCTCTAAAACCCAAATAAAAGGGAAAAATAGATAAATTTATTCATTCATCCATTCATAGATATATTCACTCATATACACATACTTTTACTAAACCCCTGCCATCCCCATCAGGCTAAGTGAGAATGTTATAGAAACAGCAGTGATCCAGGGTGCCTGGGTGGCTCAGTCAGTTAAGTGCCTTCCTTTGGCTCAAGATGCAAGGGTCCTGGCAAGCCCGCATCAGGCTCCCTGTGCAGGGGGGAGCCTGCTTCCCCCTCTTCCTCTGTGCCTCCCCCTGCTCATGCTCTCCTCTCCTCTCTTTCTTGCTCTGCACTCTCTCTCTCCAATAAATAAATAAAATCTTTGAAAGAAAGAAAGAAAGAAAGAAAAAGAAAAGAGCAGTGGTCCCATAGACTAGAATGTAGGTGAGGTGTCTGACACGTGGTCTCCTCAGGACAGATATCCTCATGCTCCCAGGGACATCCCCAGTTCACCTAGCAGAGGTCAGGCAATCTCTCTCAACATCCCCACAGCATGAAAATATAAGACATCTGCCATTCCTGCACGTGCAGCATGCTACCTATCACCTCTCAAGAGGTATCTCCATCATTTAAAATAGGCAGATTTCTCTGTCTAAAAAGACTCCCTCACAAGAAACCTATGAAGGAATCACCATTGTGTCGATGAAAAAAAATAAGACTCAAAGACATCAGGCAACCTGTCCAAGATCAAGTAACTTGAACGTGGCAGATACATCATTAGATCTGCCAGAGATCCATCCTTCCAGAGATTACTTTACCAGCTACAATTTTCTGCAACCAACATAAGCAACCACAAAAACCTAAAATGGATACAGGTTAGGATCAGAATTTCTCAGATGTGAACGTGGTGCACACTATTTTAAAAAGGTAATATTTAGCAAGGATTAATTAGAAAATTAGTACAGGCTTTTATCAGGAGCAAACAGCAGAATGCCTTCACAGACCTTATAAACACAGCTGTGCTTTAAGCTAACAAATCAACATGGGATCTGAGCAAACACAGTTGGGCATCTTGGATATGGACCAGCTACCAGGGCCGGTAGGTCTTGATGGCTCTGGATCCTTGGGGAGGTACTGACATATTGAACATATTTAAAGATCATGTACTTCCATAGGAAGCTTGCCAAATCTCAGAGTTGTGAAAAAGGAGAGTCAGCAGTACAAATGCACCCACTGAAGCCCTAAGGAAAAAGCGCAATAAGACTAAGGCAATAGACCACCTGCCAGATAGGTATCCATTATGGAGAAGGACACGTGGGTATGGGGCTACCTGTGGCTAACAGGAACACATTTCATCCACATAGTTCTCTCCCCTCTAAGAAGGTAACCCCCCTCGGAGCTTAACCACAGGGAGATGGCATCAGAGCAATGCCAATACCTGTTCCGTGTCACGGTTGTCATCCAGTGACAACCAATTTCACCTAGTGGTAAAAGCCCAGCTATGAGCTTTATTGGCCGGGGACCACTGACCATGAGCCCACAAATCTTGGAATTCTCCAAGGTGAACGCTACTGAATGGGAGTCACCATAGGTGACATTCTTGGTTTTCCTTGAGTGAACCAAAGCAACTGGACACATTTTTGTTTGTGTGCATTTACCTTTTCACCATCTCTCCCTGGTTCTCCTTTGTAACCTGGTGGTCCTGGGACTCCCTAAATCAAGCACAGAATAAAATTCTGTTAATTATGTTTTTTGGTTCACTAGAAATGGTGATTCTTTAGTGTGTATCTATGAATCACATACTTGTATTCCTGGAGATCCTGGGACACCTGGTGATCCTGCAATTCCCTGATATCCCTAAAGAAAAGCAAACACAAAATAATTAGTATTTCAACATACAAAAAGCAGTCCTCTGTTTCAGGATTCACTCTTGCGTGTCTTACACTTAAGACTTCACTGGGTGACTGCTTAAGAAACAAAAATAACAAAGTTTCAAATGCTGAATGTGGAATTAATATCTTTGGTCTTGAGGAAAAGGTCTTAAATATCTCCAGATTAATAAAAATATCCAGATATGTTTCAGTGACAAGGAAGGCTCTGGGATACAAATACAGAGCCAATATTCGCAGCTCCTAAAAAAATGTTTTGCACATAGAAACATATTCAACGTAGTCAAGAGAAAAACATGTAAGATTGGAGGATTACACTAATGTAATACATTTTTAAACTACCAGATTAATGGCCATTTGAGTTAATCTCTGGAATAAATTAAAACTTGATAAATGTTATTCTTCGGGGTAAGTCTATAACAGCCTTTGGGACTGCTCATTTTGGAAAGCAGCTGCTATTAACCCCACGAGCATGGCTTGACATGTCTCCCCCACCTCCCAAGGCTGAGCTGTCTGCTGAAGCAAGGGTCCCTTTCAACTTCACTGCTTCTTACATATCCCTCCAGACAGTGGACCTGTGGTACAATAGCACGGATTCTTCAGGCAAGGCACGCTATTCATTCTTCACTCAGCATACGGCAATTAAACTCCCAAACAAACTTGCAGGCCCAGAGCATTTGTCTAGGTTTCTCTGGGTCAATGTCAAGTTGACTTGGACCACCTGGCACCTGCAAATACATTTCTCTTTCTTATTTAGATTCCCCCCGTCTCAGATCTTACTGTTTGGATACGGCTTTCTGTTGTCAGCCGTATAAAACAGATCTCGTTAGTGTTTCCAATTACATCTTCATTGTTAAATCCAAAAGCTTAATTTCCATGTGGCTATTTATGGCTGGTTTTTGTATTCACCCACTCACTTGTCAGCACATTTTTAGCTGTCATTTTAGACACAGCACAACTCCCTGCTTTCCCACTCCCATTTTCAAATACTCCTTTTACTATTCTTTGCTAGCTCTAATAACACCAATAACAATAATCATGGTTGTCTCCGCAACAACAGTCCTAGATTATTGTTTTTCTCCTTTTACATGCACTCGTATTTCTTATTCTGTAAAATGTTCCCAGTTACTCTCCAAATGATAGACTATATAAGTTCCAGCACCAACTACGATGCTTTCCTTCATATCCCATTCAGTTCTTCACAGAGTGTACCATTACACTTTCTCTAGGATTTCTCATACAAATTCTCCTGAGTCCATGCGCAAACATTAAACATTTTATTTCATCAGTGAATGAGTCTCAAAACAAACCTCTCCATACACCACACGCCATACAAAACCACCTGCAGTATTCAGACCCAACATGTGTCTCTGGGCAGCAACTGTCTCTGTGTCCTGGGATTAGGTGCCCCCCTGATAGCAGAAACCCAGTCCGATTCATTTCTATATTTCCAACATTGAACAGAGCATTCGGCAATTTTTTGATAATCAAACTTTGGACGAATTTACCTTTGAGTCATCCACACTGCACTAAGTGAGAAAAATCTCTTTCCCCAAGGAACCAGGTTATGTTTATGCTGCTACCAGTAGCAAACTGAAGCTTTTAGTAATGCCATGTGGTTCCTGTTCTCAAGATCAAAGTCAACACAGTTTGCTCAGCCTTTTATCTCTATGACTCCAGTAACCACTGAATCTCTTTCCTTCAACCACTTCGCAGTCAGATAGGTCTGGAATTAAATTTCAACTCTGTCACTGCTAGGATATTGCCCAAATGGAGTTAGGTTACTTAGAACTGCCACCACTTAGGATGACGCTGGGTCCTTTGAAATCCTGTAGGCACTCTCTGGATAGTCTCACATGATACACAACAGGCTGTTGTATTTGGCAGAAACAATAAGAGCAATGATTTATACAGTATTTGTCATGTTCCAGATTAAGTACTTCACATATATTAATTCACTTAACCCTCACAACCACCCTTTAATGTAGGGTCTACATTATCCCTATTTTCAGATGAGAAGCTACTTAATCTTACGTGATTATAAGATTAAGTAACTTGCCCAAAGATAGACAGCTAGGAAGTTGACAGAGCCAATGGGAATACCCTCTATCAGAAAATGCTTCATGGTAGATCCTATCTTATGATTCTAGAATAATTAATGACATCTTTCAAAGCACATATTGCAAGGCTCCTTTTAAATTGCTTAGAATCCTGAGTGCCCAAAGAAAAGGAATGTTCATCTAATTCCTCAAAAGAAAGTTACCATGGAGATTGGCTATTTACCAAAATGACCGGTATCTGCAAAGTTCACTATAATGAATCGTTCTTTTTCACAATTTTTCAAAAGTTAAGCCAAATGTCATATCAGCTTTATTACTTTTTTCACAAAACGAATCATTTGTAGAAGATCAAAAACTGTTCTCTTCTTCGAAGAAGTTAATATGATCCATTTGTTAGAGAGGACACATCACATTTCAATGGATTAAAGCAACGTGGAGATACCCCAGACTGTGTTCCCAGCTCACCTCTGACTCATAATGTGACCTCAGGCAGAGTGATCAAATCCCCAAATCCTGGGAGGCAACTCAATAAAGTGGAAAGACAATGAATTTTGGAATTGGAAGACCCTGGGCTGAATTTTTGCTCCTCCCTTTACTTTCTACAGAACTCTGTCTAAGTGACTTTGCCTAGCTAAGCCTCAGTTTCTTACCATAAACCAGGATAACAGTGCCCACTTCACTTCTGAAAAGAAACAAATGGGAGTCACAGATGAAAATGCCTATCAGATGCTAGGAACTCATATGTAAGTTTCTTTTTATCTTCTTCAGATTCAATGACTTTCATAGAAAACCATGAGAACTCTCCTGCAAATTGTTATTCTGTAGCCTTAATGGGCACCATTAGTACATGAGGAATGGCAGATCCAGTCATCATCATTTTGATTTAACCCTTTTGCAACATTCATATAGATCTAATGGCGTATCTGTGAACAAGGCTTCAGTGTGCTTTACAAAGGCCATATTTGTTTCGTCTGTGGAAGAACTGCAATAATAAATGCTTCTCACAATATGAGAACCAGGTCGATTTTTTTTTAACTTACAATGAGATGCATTCTTGAAAACTTAGTTGTATATAGAAATTCAAAGACTTTTTTAGCAGCTAGGGGAAGCATGATTAGCAACAAAATAAAGAAAAACCAAAACCACATCCAAGCTGGGGGATCCCAGGGCAAATCACCAGAAGAAACTGGATGAAATTCAGAAAAACAAATTTTGGACTAAAAATCAGGAAAATAAAGGTTAATAGGGAGGAATATTACAACACAGAACAATTTCCAAGGGGTGCAAAAACTAAACACTGGCTGACTCATAGCAGGGTACACTTAAACAAGAAAAAATGCCCTGAAACAGGAAAAATGATAAGCTTTCCTTACAACTTACTGAGTTCTTATTTTTCTTAATACACATGCTTTTGTGTTTTCTGGTAGGAGTGCCATTTTCACATGATCTTTGATCAATACTGTCTAACACTGATTTTGCTATTTTGCAATTATTAGCAGATCCAAATATCCACCCTACCCCCATGTGCAAGACTTCTGACAGTAAAGTCTTTTCCATGTTCACAGAAAGTCTCTTTGTAAATGAGTCATTTTTTAGGAAAAAAATATTCTCACTGCCAAATTGTAGGGTTGAAGAATACAGAATCAATTTAATTTTCCTCCATGATTCATAGTTACAATGCTCCAGGAAAGATGTATAGCATTGAAATGGAAATTAAAGAAATAAAAATTATCCTATGAGCAAGGGTCACAGTCTCTTCTGAGCCCAATTCTAATCAGACCATAAATTATCCTGCCAACCTCAATATATAGATCTTCTTAAGTAGCAAGGAAGATAAAGGAATCGATTTCCTTTAAGTATTCTAAACTCTAAAAATGAGAATAAAAGCCAGAGAAATCAGTTTGGATGTCACTCTTCTTTTTGAAATTTAAGAATGTGATTCGAAGTTTATTCTATTACATAATTTTCTTCTAAGTTTTCCAAAATTCCCACAGATACCCTTCATACACAGCCAGGGTAACTAAGTAACCAAAATCCAGTGTATATTTTTAATGTTCACTGTGGATTCTTCTTGCCATTGGCACTCTTTATAGCCCCACACAACTAAATCCCCAAAATATTCTTAAATTTTCAGTCTTTTCATGTATAGCTAATATAGAAACTAGTTTATTTACCACCTAACCCAACTGTTAGTCAAGTAGTATGTGTGTGTGAACTGACTGCTCAAATTACTTGTCTAATAAGAGATCCCAGTAACAGGTAAAATTACACCTGAGCTAAGTTCTAAGAAAGATGCTATGGGAGGCAAAGAGCAGACAGGGAAGTTTTCTGAAGTGACAAGCTCAAAGGAACACTCAAGGAAGGACAGTGCAGAACAATTCCTTGAAGAATTTAATGTACAAATTGTACTATGTAATATCTACACACACACCATTATTATATATACTATCCATACTATATTTAAAAAAATAAGTAGTCTATTTAAGAGGCCCATGAGGAAAACAAGGAGAGTTTCATACATGAGATTTACACATGGGGAGGGTTGGGGGAAAAAATTAGTCAACGAAGCTTTGTCTAGGAAAGCTTTACAGAAAAGTTTTAAATTACACTTTGTTATAGAAAAGATAAACTGCCCAAGTGTAAGATAATTCATTTGAGGCAAATGGCCCATATTTCAGTCTACCAGTGAGCCTCTCATGAGGGATGTGTGCATGCGTTTGTGTAAGTTTTATGGTACTAGGAGACAGTAAGACAATGAAGCTTTTTGCTAAAGGAATCCAAAATGAGGTGAAGTGAGAGCTCAGGTAGAAACTGTTTTCTGTAGACAAATGTTTCATACACTTCATCATTAAGCCACCTCTTATAATTCTATTTTCCAAGCTAAATAACAGCCATTCCTTTGGCTTGTAACCTCATGTACCCCATTTTCCAGGTCTTAATCTTCATGGCACTCAGCCCCAAACTCCCCACAGCTCTTAAACTGTTGAGTCCACAACTGGCACCATATTCAGCTAAGAGTCTGAAGGAGGAAAACATAAAAACTTGTCCCGTGAGTCCTATTGTTCTACTATTAATTATTCACCTCCTGTCAAGCTTCCTCTGCAAGCCTAAATTCTAGTTTTCTTCTCCTTCTTCCTTTTCTCTACCATCATTCTCAACCATTTTGAAACAGCATCTTTCACTTAGCTTACACCTAAGATTGTCAATTCTCCCCCCACAGACATTCTTCTGAGTTCTTACTCTTGTCCCCATTTCTCTCTTCTAAATGAAATCCAAGTACTACAAATCCCTAACGTATAGCAGGCTAAACCAAATCTAACACTTCAGAAGCACGACTGTCATCTTGCTTAATATAGATGTTATATATTTACCAATAATGCCAAAAATTGCATCAGCCTTTCAGGCAGCCCCATTACAAATGCTGATCCCTTTTCACCAAGGTTAAACTTAAATAACATGTCCCAGACAAGTAAGAACCATACGTTCATTTGGGTTGAACTTCACTATATTAGAGTAACCATTCTCCAAGTTTGCCAAATCCTTTTGGATCTCCATGTCACCCCAAATGCCAAAATAAATTTCAAAAGTGAAATCGAGAATTAAAAATTCTTAAAAATCATATTAAAGTAAATGAATAGAGAAATAGAAAAAAAAAACACTAGAAAAAATAACCAAGCATTTAACTGTAAGAAAATTTTACATTGCTACAAGTTAAAAACTATAAACCAAATAAATAATTAGAAGAAACATTTACAACATATACGTCAAAGGATTAATTCTTTTAATCCTTTAGCGTAGGAAGCTCTTACTAATCAACTGATTAACATTCAAAATACTATCACTCATATAGAAAATGGGTAAAGGACAAGAAAGGACACTTTACAAAAAAGGAACTCACCCTGAATGTCAGACTTCTATATTCAACTACCACTTAAAATTTCTACCTGAACAGGGGCACTAGGCCGGCTCAGTGAGTGGAGCATGCAACTCTTGATCTTAGGGTTGTGGATTTGAGTCCCACATTGGGTGTAGAGATGACATAATAATTTTAAAAAATCTTAAAAAAAAAATTCTCTACTTAGCCATTTGACAAAAATTTAACATAGCCTAAACCAAACTCTTGATTTCCCTTGCCCAAGTTTTTCTATTCATCCTTCCACATCTCACTGAGTCTTTGACTTCTCTCCTATAAACTCATGCATTACATCATCAAATCCTGTCAGATCTAACTTCAAAATACCCGAAGTCAGCAGTTCTCTTTACCTCACTACTTACCACCCTGATGCTAGCTGCAATCATCTTCTTCCTGGATTATTTCAAGAGCTTCTGAACTCCTCTCTCTGGTTTTTGTCCTCATTGCCCTAAAATCTATTCTCAACTAAGAAGTCAGAGTAATCTTTTAAAAATATAAGTTATATCACTTCAATTCTGACCCTCCAATGGCTCCTGAGTTCACTCCAACTAAAAGCCAAAGTCATCACAATGGCCTAAAGAACTCTACTCAATCTCCCCTCCTTCCTCCCTCTTACCTACCCAACTTCACCTCCTACTAACCTGCCCCACCCCTCTCTCTTTGTGTTTGATAAAATCATGTACCTTTGAAATTCCCTATCTGTGCTGACTACCACTTTTGTAAGGTTTAACCATCCATAGAGAAAGCTAGCCACTTTCTGGAATCTGTAGACTAGACAGGGTACACTGAGGGGGATGGGGACAAAGAGAGTCACTGCATCACAGAGTGTGGCCCACTGACCAATCTACACTTTTTTTTTTAAAGATTTTATTTATTTGACAGACAGAGATCACAAGTAGGTAGAGAGGCAAGCAGAGAGAGAGAGAGAGAGAGAGAGAGGAGGAAGCAGACTCCCTGCTGAGCAGAGAGCCCGATGTGGGACTCGATCCCAGGACCCTGAGATCATGACCTGAGCTGAAGGCAGAGGCTTAACCCACTGAGCCACCCAGGTGCCCCCCAATCTACACTTCTATCTATCCTATCAGTAGCAGTGTGGTACCAGTCTTCCAGAATCACTTAAGGGCAATAATATGAAAAATCACCTCCAGAATCTGACAGTTTAATCTAGCTTACCTTTCTCCCTTAGCAAATATGATGGCTTTAATGGAATCTTGGAAAATTAGCACTGGATAGAACATGGGCCTCATCTGGCACCATCTTCTCATTTCCCAGACAAAGAAACTGAGACCCTTGAAAACAAAGCAACTTTTAAAAGCAAAGCAGAAGGCAAAACAACCCCGGATCTCTCTTAACAACCAGCGAGGCCTTTGGTTTGAGAAAAGTACTTTAGTTCATGAAGACTAATTAATAATGACAGAAAACAGAAACAAGCACTACAAAAATATAATCTTCTACAAAATTATAAAATAGTTCTAGTACATGTTTTCATATATGGCCTTTAAAAAAAAAAAAATCAATGCCATAACAGTACAATGCCTTTACTAATAGTACTTCTCCGAATTACCTGCGGGATATATGAATATTTCCCCTGCCTCTCTCTCTATAATGATATAATAGCAAAACAGTAATATTCTCAAACAGCGCTGCTAGAAATCATTTCACTGATAAAGAAATGAGAAAGGATGGGAAGAATTTGAAACTAGCTCTTCAATCTTGTTTGAAGGCATTTTCCTTGTGAAAATTAGTATTTCTCCAGAATGGAATAATTTCCTATTTAAAGCTTCAGTTGACTTGGCCTGGTTATAATGTGAAAGAGATTCAAACTGCTTATTGAAGGGGATTGCACAGAACCAAATCCAAACAAAGCAGAATTCCCTTCGAATTGTTCCATCCAAGTTTCCCTGGTCCAGATGGCTTCAATCGCCAGCCAGAGACTCCACCCACACCTTCCCACTCCCGCTGTGCACTGGCCCTGGACACACACTAATGACCCTCAGCTGTTCTGGCTCCCAGACTCATTTTCTTTTCCTGCCTGGCCACCCAACCTCCTATCTCCTACAGAGACAAAGGAAAGAGGGAAAGGGAGACACTTAGGAAAAATCATACCTTTAGGTAAATAGGATTTGCACTAATGAATCAGTTTCTTATTGCTGCTGTAACAAATTACCCCAAACATAATGGCTTAAAACGACACACACTTACATTCTGGCAGTCAGAAATCCAACACGGTCTTAGGGAGCTAAACTCATGATGTCAATGGGATTGCATTCCTTCTGAAGGTTCTAGAAGAAGATGTGTTCCTTCCCTTTACCAGCTTCTGGATGCTGTGGACATTCCTTGGCTCATGGTCACCTCATCCTGATCTCTCCTTCTGTCATTACATCTCCTCTGACTCTGACGTTCCTGCCTCCCTCCTATAAGGACCCTTGTGATTATACCGGGCCACTCAGATAAATTTCTACAGGGTAATTTCTGTATCTCAAGATCCTTGGTTTTATCATATATGCAAAGTTCCTAGTCTAACATATTCACAAGTGTTAAGATTAGGAGGTGGATATTCTCTTTGTTCTTTCTCTCACATCAGGTATTGCTTAATATCATCTAACATCTAATATCAGGTACTACAAAGCTATACCTATATTAACAGGTAAAATCCTATATACAAACACATATACATGTACTGAATATGATGAGATAACAAGTCTATTATAGATGAAATAAAAGTCACAGAGTAATATCCATGATTATTATATCAGGCTTATTACAACTAAATTCCAGTACTTTGTTCAGGACAAAATATTTACAGAGGGGGAAAAAAAAAAAAAGCACACTAGAGCCAATGGCCTATGAGGGGCTTGCTCACTACTCACCGCCATATACTGCCCAGGACTTCTCACCACCAAGACACCCAAAGCCTAAATAATTTAGTAGTGCTGCCAGAGGAGCTCTTCAGGCAGGCAAGGGCTCACACTCGTCAAACTCCTCCCACCCAGAGTGATTAGGGGAGAACCCACACAGGGCCTCAGGCAGTATCTTCAGGGGGAGGAAGGAGGTGCAGTGAGAGAGTCCAACCAAGTCACACGACACTTCAAGTTAAAGTGAGAAAAGGATGGGATATAAGGAACCACAAGGAAAATGCTGGCAGGAACAGGAAATTAAGGATAAAGGCAAAGAGGAGATGTTAGTTTAGAACCTATTTGTTTTGTTCAATTCAAACAGAAGTAGTCTGATAATAAATTTTTCATCTTCTTTCCTGCAAATCACTTCCTGGCCACTTCCACCCTTACCAGCTTGGCCTTATACCCCACATGAAGGTCCATATTATACCAATGCCCTCCCACCTGCACAAGGATTTTCTTTCTGAAAATGCCCCTAATCTCCCAAATTACTGATTTTTTCCCTTCTATCTCATTGTCATCATCATAAAACCATGTTATAACATCTCCCATCTTTTAAAAGACCCTCCTTTTATCCCACATCCAAACCATGCAACTGCTCCATATAGCTGATCCACATTCTACCCCTCAGAAAAAGCTTCCATATTCACAGTCTTCATTTTATCTCACACTCTCCCTTGAACCTATTTCAATCTGGTTTTTGTACCCACCCTCCTTACCCCATTTGTCAACGGCTTCAATACCTCCATAAAGCAAATCCAGTGGTCTAGGCATAGAGCTCATTTTTCTCAATGTCTTGGCAACAATGACACAACTGAGCACTCCCTTCTTGAAATGCGTACTTTACCTGGCTTCAGGGATGCCGCTCTCTGCTGGTTTTCCTCCTACTTCACTGGTCTTTCTTTCCCAGTTTTTGTTTTCTTTTGTTTTGTTTTGTTGTGGGTTTTTGTTTTTTGTTGTTTGTTTGTTTGTTTGTTTGTTTGTTTTTTGTTTTGCTGCATTCTCACCCTCTTTTTCTTTTTCCTCGGAAGACAGCCTGAGGTTCAGTCCACTGCCCCCTTCCCTTCTCCACTTTTCTGCGGTTGCTCTCTAAATGATCTCATTCACTCTGATGGCTCAGATAGATCGATCTACATGCTAGGAAGTCCCAACTGTGTATTTTCATTCTCAAACATATTCCTGAACTCAAGATTCCTCTCTCTAGCATCCCAGGAGACACCAGGGGCACTCCAGGAGACAACAAGGCATTCTCCCCCACTGCTGTCTAGCTCAGTAAGCTGTTCACACAGAGATCCTCTGAGTCTTCCCTGACTCTTTCTCTCATGCCTCATATCTAATTTGACAGTAACTCTGGCCAGCTTTACATTAAAAAAATAATCCAGAATACGACCCCCTATTTTCCCTTTCATATCACTCTAGTCCAAGCCACTTTTACTTCTCCCTTAGAATCCTAAATTAACCTGCTTCCACTCTTGCCCTACATAATCTACTCTCTGATATTTATATGTATCTTTCTAAAACATAACCCAGGTCAAGTCCCTTCCTATCCCCAAATTCCCAAAAGTATTGCCATCAGACATAGACTGCACTGTCCCAGAGACTAACAAGCTCCTGTATCATGATGGTTGGGGTACTGATGGTTTAACATTAGTCTGTGGTTCCTTCATTCCTTAAACATTACTGCCTCAGAATACAAACTTTTCCATATTTTATAGCAAGAGGTTAATGTCTCATGATAAAGAAAATTCCTTAGGGGTGGCTGGGTGGTTCAGTCAGTTAAGCATCCAACTCTTGATTTTGGCTCAGGTCATGAGTCCAGAGTTATGAGATCAGGCCCTGCATCTGTCTCCACACTGGCCATGGAGCCTGCTTAAGATTCTCTCTCTCTGCCCCTCCCCATTTTCTCTCTTGAAAAAAAGTATCTTAGGAGATACTTTTGTGGTGACCGTTATTTAGCATTTAAAGGCAAATTCCTAATGTTTATTTACTGTTATAAACATGTTGAGAGCTAACCTGAAAATATTTGCCTAGAATGCCTTAAAGTGGATTTGCTTTACGTTTCCTTAATTCAAAACTGTTCCTAAAGCTCTCTTGAAACTTAGAGGATATTATTTTTGTTCAGATTATAAGCATATATGTCCTTACGAAATATCTTTTAAAAAGATTTTTTTGAAAACTTCCATAGATGTGAAGGAAAAAGGCAAAAGATTTCTGATCCTAGCTATCCAGCAATACTCACTGGACAATTTTTAAATGTAACAAAGATGTATGCAATTTTGGAGTAACTCACCTTTTAAGTGACTAGAACACTGATTCTATTGACCAAGCTAGGCTTAATGTTCCCTTCTGCTTAACTAAACTTCGAACAGTCTTCTTCCTGATTCTAGGTGCCTGATTTCCCTTCTCTTAGAACATTCACTCTAGAAAATTTCTAATTATAAATTCTTTCTCTGACTCTTTGAGTGGCAAACCTTTTTAAAAGCTTGTCCGTTTTACAACTAGCAAGGTCTTTCTCCAGGACCTAGGAGCCATCCCTTTGAAATAATCATCCAGAAAAATAAGTACCCAGATCTTCCAGGCTCTGTGGGATGGTAGTGCCCTATCTGTCATGAGTGCCAATTAGCAAAGACAGACGACCTAATCACAGAGGACAACATGTGTCAAACTCAGGATGACTCAATTTGCTCCATCCCATTGATCAACCACCCAAGTCCTCCAGTACGTTTCCACTAGCTCCATTTCTGTTTCAGTCAGTGGAGTTCAATCTCTCTCCCTATAATGATAGTCTTAAAGTCTTTCTTGCCTGTTTAACTTTGCCCAGTGCGATTTCAACTTTGACACCATAATCCCAGTACTGGAGATGACTAAGCTTTCAGTACTCACAGGCTTACCATCTTGACCAGATTGTCCAGGGTAGCCAGGGTTCCCAGGCTGTCCAGGTTCACCCTAGAAAGGGAAGAAAATAAAAACTTCTCAGTACAAACCAACCAACCACACTGCTGCTGTCAGAGACCTTCAAGGTTCAGGCCAATTCCATGATTTGTAGTTCTCTGTATATTTTTTAAAAATAAGAATAACAACAACAGACGTCTCAAAACAAGGTTAGAAAAACAATGGCATATTTTAAATGCCGACTTTACCAAATAAAGGCTTTTTATAACATAAAATTTTCAGTGACTTATTTCTATGATCACACCGGGTATAACAACTAAAGTACTCTTCACCAATGTAAAATGTCAATATTTATGTCAGGATACATTTTTAGAATTCTGAATAAACTGAAGTGTCATAGTAATATGGTCTCAATGATAGCCATCTTTCTCTCATAATTCTATTTATACTTAATTCTATTCTCAGTATTACACTACAGATATCAATGACCTATGATATAATAATTTGATTTGCAATTATTTATTAAAAAAAAAAAGTCCAGGGCATCTGGGTGGCTCAGTGGGTTAAAGCCTCTGCCTTTGGCTTGGGTCATGATCCCGGGGTCCTGGGATCGAGCCCCGCATCGGGCTCTCTGCTCAGCAGGGAGCCTGCTCCCCACCCCCCGCCTGCCTCTCTGCCTGCTTGTGATTTGTATCTGTCAAATAAATGAATAAAAATCTTTAAAAAAAATTTTTTTAAATAAAAAATTTAAAAAAAGTCTGCAGGCTATACAATCTTACACATAGGATTCAAGTTTAAAGCAGCATGACAGTCATTTCTTTTATTCTAGTCAGTGTGTTTCTTTGCCTATATTTGTAACTTCATTTTAACATAATGTTAAATTTTTTTAATCTGAATATTTACATGAGAGTGAGGCCCAAGCCAAACAACTCTACACAACCCCCATAGTCCTTGAACACAAGGACTAATAAATGAAGAAATGACATTTGCCCCCACAAACCACGGATCTCCAAAGAACATTATTCCATACAATACGACAGTAAGCCCAGGCACATTCTAGGAAACCCTAGTATGTTGTCCAATGGCCAGTACTGACCATTTGATTAGTCATCACCCATGGAAAAAAAACAATGAGAGCAACACTTTTTGTGAGGTGAAGATGTTGTATAATCTAATTCTAAAAAAGACTTCAAAATTAGTATCATATTAATCTATTGCTGAATCCATGAGAGCCACATGGGCCATCTTACTTAAAAACATGAAGTCTCAACCATCAGTATCAGTAAACTCCTACACAGAGGCAAGGCAGCTGATTTCAGTTCATTAAGTCATTATTTACATTAAGAACTCAATTCACACAGGACCCTAATAATTTTAAATTAACTAAACACCAATACTAAGGTTACTTTCACAGAGCCAAATCTGCAGATCTGAAATACTTACTTCAGGCTACTGGCTACAGAGAGTTGTTCCTGAAACATAACAGGAAAAATGGCAAGAACTATGTGAACTCTATTAAGTGGCCAATGGAGAAGGGTTGGGCTTTTCACTTAGGAGCTGCCCAAGTGACATAGCATGAGGAAGGGTTGAGAAGAATGGAAATGTTATTTTTAAAAGAGAGAAAGAGAAAGAATAATTGTAAATACAGGGAGAAACATGTCCTGCCTTGTTGAAGAGACAGAATTTATAATTCTAACCCAAAGACTTCCAGTGTTAGCTGGGCATTAAGGAGTAACATTCTGGTTCTCTAGGGAGTTAGTTTTTCTCTTATTTTGAGAGGATCCACATTAATCTCCAGCCTCTCTGCCATCCTTTAACCCTGTTCAAACTGAACTTGTTATCCTTTCAACAAATCCCATCTTTTCTTCTCCTGACAAGAAGTTTTTCTTCCTTTTCCACTTAAGAATCCGTCATTCCTTTTTTCCTTACTGTCTTTTTCTATTGAAAGGCTAAGCAGCTACGATCACTTATCGCTTACTCATAAGCAGAGTTTTCTCAGTCTTCCTTTGATTAGTCTTCATTTATCATTTGGATTGAAAACAGAGTCTTTATTTTCTCCCTTTTTTTGAATGGTTGGGAGGGTTGATAATGCTGGGTATCAAGCAGAGATTCAATAACTATTTGTGGATTTACATAAATCTTATTTCCTGTTAATGACCCCCTTTACTTGCAGAGTATTATTATCAGCAAAATCTAGGGTATCAAAAGGACCTGGGATTTATCCTCTCCTGTGATGAAGCCGGAATACAGCTTTGATAAAAGAAGAAATGAAATTTGTTTTTAGCACTGTGTCAAAGTATAAAACATATTAACAACATTTTAAATAAATAAAAACTAAGTTTCCAAGACAAAAAAAAAAAAAGCACTCACAAGATAAATCCAATGTGACTTTAAAAGGACATAACACTAGTGAAGAGCCCCAAGAGAGAAAATAATCTTTTGCAGGTTCTATTATTGCTGGTAAATTTTCCTGGTTATTTTGACTATTGCCCTATTGATTTATTTGCAAAAACTCAGGAAGGTTTGGTGGTGTTTCCATTAAATTGGGAAAATAAAGACAGACACTAATTTTGGAGAGAAAACCAATCAGAATAAAAATTCAATTGTATCACTGTAATAAAAGCTGATGCTCTACCTGGATTGTTTATTATATGCTAAGCACTGCTGTAAGAGATTTACATATGTTAAATTACTTAATCCTCATAATAATCCCATGAAGCAAGTAATTTTATTATTCTCATTTTTTTATATAGGAAAACTGAGGCCCCAGAAGGTTAAGTCACTTGCTCAAGGTCACACAGCCCTAGTGGAGATGACACTTGAACTCAGCCAATTCAGCTCCAGAGTCCATGCTCCTAAACACTATCCCTGCCCATAATTAATATGTTAATTAGAACCAGACCTGGGGACTGCTAGTAAACTTAACATAGGGAACAATTTCCAAATACATTAAATGAGACATAGGAGCTATTATTGTATAACTGTGGCTAAATTCCCAATCCACTTTCTTCTAATTTAGTTGAAACATTTGCACATTTCGAATTTTAAAAACTATGTGTTCAGCTGAAAAGCAGGACTTACTTATATTCAATTGAACTTCTGCCACAGGATTTTTGAGTTGTTGACAAGAGTGGAAATGTCATGGACTAAGCTGAAACATCTCTGAATATGGCCCCTCAAGTAGTATAAATATGAATAATCAAAGTAAGAAACAGTTGTGCTTGCAAAAACAAGCTAGTATTTTCAGTTGCTCATCTAAAACAAATGTCTTTGGAATTCTTTGCCTAGGCCCAAATCCTATATGTTCAAGCCCTCTTCTCAAAACTCCTTGTGGCTTCATGCAACCCTCCAGACTCCACAGGAGTATCTGACCTAAAACCTATACCCTTTTCCTAAACCAACCTCTTCCCTCCCTCAAAACTCAAACACCCACACTCTCAGGCTAGAAGGAATCCACTTAGTCTGGGAAAATTAACATAAAAATGTGAATGCCCAGTGGCCCCTGAAATTTTCCAAAGGCTTTTTTGTATTTTACACAGAGGACACTTTGATAGCCTGAATGAATCTCTAATGGTGGTATCTGGAGGGTGAAACAAAGGAAATTAACAGAAATACAGTGGTGTAGAGGGTGGTATTCCAGAGAAAAGGATTAGTAAGAAATTGTTCCTTCCTAAAAAGAAAAAATGCCTCCTTTCCACTTCTGAAACAAAAGACCTAACATCAAGGTTAGATCAAACGTGGGGAGTTCATCCTCACAAATGTTCCTACTACTGAAGTGGGGGAAGAAGTTGCCATTTACATGGAAAGGTCTTGAAAAGGGGGGTTGTAAGTTGGGGATTGCCTGGATCTTTCATATCACAACAAAGCCATCCCATATAGGTTAACTGGGAAGAGGGGTGAATCTTATTTTTTCAACGACTTCCTAACTCATTAAATAAAAACTATTACCATTAAGCACTGTGTTAGACACTAGAATTCCAAGGGAGAATTTATTTGTATTAACCTTCATTATGAAGTGCTTGCATATAAAAAGTATTCCAACAGATTTATTAATTTGATCACTCCCTATGTTTGACATTAGGAATACAAAATGAATTAGCAATTCTTCAAGGAACTCATACTCCAGTAACATAAATATATTTCTATGATTATAGAGTTATAGTGCCATGGTGAGTCTAAGATATCATAGTTAATTTGACCTGGTTTTCCCAATAGGGTTGTCATGTCTTTTGGAAACTCAGAGAATTTTAAACAGATGAGTTTATCTTTGAATAAGCACTGACCCACCTATCCACACAGAATTTCTCCTGTTTCAGTCTGAGAACTCAACTCTCAGCTCCCACAACTCTATTTCTGGCTAACAGGAAGACGAGATCTGTTCTTCACAGGTAACTCTATTTGATGGATATCTGCAAAATCTTTCAGAGAACATCTAACAAAAATGGCCAATAAGTCTCAGTTGGAGCTACAGGAAAATGGCTTCCTCTATTTTAGTTCCAGTTCTGTTAATCTAATTAAAACCCTCTTAATTCCCCAAGCCAGAAATTCTCTGAAGGAAATACAACTCAGAGTGTTGCTAGGGATTCTGTTTTTCACATACAGGTCCCTGATGTGGGTAAGGAACCACCTCCAGGGGAAAGAGCCCTAAAAGTATGGAAGAGTGTGTGTGTGTTCCTGTCCTCTGGCCAGATTTTCTGAAGAAAATGGAAAGCAGATCAAGAAGGCACGCCAACTTAAAAGATTGGTGGAAAACTGCAATTTCACTTAAAGAAGTAGGTGGCAATAGCATGAGATTATGACTAAGAAAAGAAAATGAAAATGAGGAACACATGAAACTTGGAAATACTCGGTATCAGAGGCTTGACCAGATAAGACAAAGGGTGTACTAAAAATCTGCTGCAGGAACATACACGAATAAGAATTGATGTCACTTCAAGACACCTAATAGACCACTAATAAAGATTCAGAAAACATCAGAGATATCTGATGCCTCCCCAAAAGTAGACAGCCCTTTTAGAGATCCTGAGGGTGGCCTGAACCTCCCTGGGAGTCAGAAAAGCACGGGAGGTTTTGAGAGGTCAGACATTATGCACATCTGATTTCCATATTTTATCTCTTACAGATCAAATCACTTTTATGTGTAATATTCCAAGTTGAATAAACTACGTGTGTGTGTGTGTGTGTGTGTGTGTGTGTTTATGTGTGTATATAAATATATATGCTTTAAAAGAAGTCTGCTGATAGGTAACACCAAGTTGTCTTACAAGTTATATTCTCCCAGGAGTATCCTACAGGCATTTCTTCTTTATGTCAAGGCACCCTAAATAACATGCAGTTGCTTTAACTAAAGAACAAAGAACACCTGGATTAACTTTCCTAAATGAAATCTAAAAATAGTTTATAACAGTAAATTGATTATAATTTACTAAAGTCAAATTCCAAGCCAAACAGATTTACTGTGAATGAAATAGTGAATGTATACTTTTACTTCTTAAATTACATTTCTTTCTTGATTTTAATGTGAGGCCTGAAGTAGGCCATGAGCTACCACATAAAAATGTGATGAGCACTGGGTGTTACATGCAACTGATGAGTCACTGAACGCTACATTAGAAACTAATGGTGTACTATATGTTGACTAATTGAATTTAAATTAAAAAAGTGGATGGGAGAAACATGCATGAAAGATGGTAGGAAACAAATTAGGTGAGCAGTTTAAAAGCTAAAATTTTCAGTCATGGTGACTGAAACACTAAGGAAATTCCACCTAAATGAACGTTACAATTCATATTCAACAGAAATTAATAAATGTTGCGTGGACACCTAAAGCAATAAATGATCAATACTCTTTTTGGCTAGGGAGCCATATCCGATTCCAAGTTAGGCATTATTTTTATTTAAGTGATATTTTAAGATAATATTAAATGAATAAGATTTAGTGGTGCCTGGGTGGCTCAGCTGGTTAACTGAACAATTCTTGATTCTGGCTCAGGTCATGATCTCAGGGTCATGAGATCAAGCCCTGTATTGAGCTAAGTACTTGGCACAGAGCCTGCTTAAGATTCTCACTCTCCCTCTGCCCCTCCCCCCCCCCACTCATTTGCAGGCTCTCTAAAATAAATAATTAAATAAATCCTAAAAAAAAGAGCAAGATTTATATATAGTAGACAAACCACTTAATATCTTGGTATCAAGCTAAGTCTATGTGATCCCACAGTAAGTATTAACTTAAAAACAGTCATTCATACTTAATAGCACAGAAGCATATTCAGACGTTTTAGTTATATAAAAAGTAGCTGGTTATAAAATGGTATGCACATCATGGTTTCAATCATATAAAGATGTATACACAAATAAATACGTGAATGTTTATATACACGTACACACAAACTCTATTCACACACAAATCAATGGATGGAAGCAGAACATAGGCGTATATGAACATGACTAACAGAACATACACCCCAAAAGCAATTACTACATGATTAAGTAAAATTAATAAATATTTATGCCTCAGTGTTTAGAATTAGACATCAAACATAACACTGAAATCAACTTTAACACTTCTACTCTTATTTTCTACCTGGAAATCATTTTGAGAAAATAAGGATTTAGAAACATAGCTCAACAAATGCCATTTCTTCATTTTTTATGAGGTTGTAAGGAGATACCATTCTGGGAATTTGGCAGCAGTGTTTGGGGAAAAAACAGACAGACCAGCAAATAAACTACTAATACTCCCTCACTGTACTGTGGTTAGGTGGTATCAGTTCTAGGTTCAAGGGCAGTACAGATTGGAATGCACTTTTTAAAAAAAAGTCACTAAAACGGGTTTTAAACTGTTCTAAAGCATTAAGTAGAAATTTCACAACAGCGTCAGTGGTGACTAGGGATTTTGTGCATTTGCTCACCTCTATAGTTTGTGTGTATTAACAAAAAAAGCAAGTTCAGTATTACTCACTTTGGGGCCTTGCGGTCCTGGTTTTCCCGGAGGACAAACACAAGGAGCTGGAGTTGAACCTACATCACTGGGACCATTGAGGCACTACAGAGACAAAAATGGAAATCAACAACAAACATGGAAAGACACATGTATATCTACTTTCCAATATTATTTAGCACAATCCATTAAGAAATTCTGAATCACAAAAAGCTATGAAAACTAAATGCACTCAAAATACATAAAAATAAGTTCTATTTGTCTAATATACTTACAGTTGATAGAAGGAAGCAAAACAGTCCCACAATACAAATATTACCTTAAGGAGAATAATAGCTTCCAGGCCTACCTCACCATTCTGAAAGAAAAACAACAATGAATGTGTTTTAAAGGACACTTTTAAATTTCTAAATTACCATCCTAATTTATAGTTATTTCATTGTCCAGGTTCTAGATACATGAATTATCAAAACCAGCAAAACCTAAAACATGTACGTGTAACTCCCCTAAAGAAAATGACATTAATATATGTTATGATGACATTTACAGTAGGAAAAAGTAAGGACATGAACAACAATGAAGAGAGGAAGAAGAAAATGGAAATGCCAAAGCTGCTTGGTATAATGGCCACACAGGAGCAAAAATACTCCAGGGTGAGATTTATATGTTCTCTTGAACTTTCTGGAAGTCATTTGAAAACCAAAGGAAAAAGTCAAAACACATCTAAGAAAGTCACAAATCTCATGCATTAAATTTTCTGCATTTTATTTTAGGAGACCTCCTCACCAAAAAATCTGCTTCTTACTGAATAATGCACAATTTTAAAAAGGTTAATAATCTTTCCAGACAATAATAAATTAGATCAAAAAAAGAGAAAATGGGAATAAAGATGCAAAAGTTAAGCTACATAAAGTCTCACCCGAGAGTAAGAAAGGAGACATAAAAACTCAGAAAAGTGAATGTGAGAACTCAAAATCTACCATCTATCCCTGTGCTTTTATGATGTGGGAGGGAAATGGTCATAACATCGATGCAGAAATACCAATAAATGGAGTATATAAAATGGACTCTCAGAATGTAAGCATGTATTAATACTTTTAGGAGAGACTAGAGGTCTGTATTTCAAGTTATAAGTATCTAATATAAAAGTTACAGCGTTTAAACAATTCCCTTTCTAAAAAACCAAGAATGAATCATTTCTAAAAGGTTCCATGGTTGATATTATTAGAGAACTTTTAAATGCACTACTCTATGTCCTCAAGTTTTCAAAACATGTGGATTTGTAGGTTATCCAGTTTTTTAGGAAAAAAAGATAATGGTAGCATGACTCTATAAAATAAAAGTACTACTATATGAGCTCAAATGTTACTGCGAATCCACACTGCAAAAAGTTTAAAACATTCTTATTTGCATTACAAAAATACGCCTTTTTATTTTTTTGCCCAAGGGAAAAAGGATTACACACACACAAACACCACAAGCACGCATATGTCGTCAGACTCTAACATTTTAGCTTATAATTTTTGCCTCCTAACACAGTAATGAAAATAGCCACATAAAGAAAAGTTACTTATATCCTCGAAATACAAGAAAATCTTCCTTAGGTAACAACAAAAAGAAACCTGTATATTCATTATGGTTTGAGAAAACGTGCTGGTGAACAAGAAAATTCATCACTTCCTATTCTTTAGAATTGTGCTGTGTAGGGTATTCTGTCCACACATTTAATTAAGTATAGAAATGTATTTTACGCTCTAGATATTCAAGGAACCCTAGATTTTCCTAGAGCAGGTCCAGCCCTGTTTTACTTGAGTGCCGGAAACATCACACTCCGAGGTGTGAAAAAAACATTTCCTTGTGCTCTTCCATTTACACTTGCACAGTGATACATTATCATTTTACTTCAATTATGAACCTCAAAATATGTTTTAATCAATGTGACTGTAACTGCACTGACAACAAATTAACTCTGTAATTAAATTAAGGCTCCCATGTTATCTTTTATTTACTGCTCTGAAAGTACTGAAGGGACACGGGAAAAAGGAATTCACCCTACTCACAAATCCAGGAATCTCACATGCTGTCTCCCGGTTGTTCTGTTCTGGGTCACAGTAGATTCGCAACTTCTGGACATCAAACTAGGAACACAAACCCCATCGTGTTAAAATTGAGACCCAAGTTAACTGCTTCATAAGCGTGACCCAACTACATGAGCAGTCATGAAAGGCTTACATCACGGCACTTAGCTAAAAAATAACAATACGGAATTTAAATACCTATCATACAGTTTAAAAATGTGATGCAACATAATTCATAAGGAAAACTCTAGCACCAAAAACAAATGTCTGATTTCCTTCAGGAACCCACTGGAGCTTTTTTAGTATCTCTATACTAAGAGCTAGCCTAGAGAGCATTTCCTGGGACACTTTAAAGCTTTCCCAGGCCTTCTGTGTTTATCCTAAATCTCTACAACATTTCTGATTACAAAAGGGTGGGCTTAAGAAGTCATCTGTAGTTACAGAGATTTAGTTGCTGGCATTGCAGGTTGTGTGATGAGTAGTCCAAGCACCTGTTGCTGTTAAAATATTTACTATACTCTGACAGGTAACATGAATGTATAGAGAGCATGGTGTAATTTGAATATGACAGTCTTCCCTTCATAGAAACAGCGGGAAAGTATAACTTTTCAAATAAGGATTGTCCAAGACATGGCTATCCTTTTATATACACATTTCTCAACCCACACAGATACTCCAGTTTTTAAAAAAATCAAAAAAATAACAGTTTTGTTTAAGAAGAAAGCGTCTTGAAACACATTAATCTGATTGTAACCTCACAGCTGCAGGGAAATTTTATAGTTCCCGACTCACAGCTCTAATCACAGTCTCTTTTCCAAGTTGTTATTTAATCTATGCTTCTCCTGGGAAATATGAAATTAATGTTTCATAAGAATGCAGAATTCTACCCTGAACCCAGGGGAACAGTTTTCTAAGAATTCTTATAAAATCTATTAAGCCTAATTTTGCATTTTCATCCATACACTCAAACACACAATTCCACTAATAAACTAACATTTTGTTTAAATGTCTTAAAGGAACTAATAATTAAGTCAAATACAGTTAAATGTGAGAAATACTACACAAAGGACTGCAAAAGCTCACTTTATACAATGCAAAAAGCAAATGATTTTTTATCTACCTGAACAGTTTCTTCTTTCCCAGAATACTTTCCAATTTGAGTTTGCCCGCTGATGAAGATCCCTAAAACTGGATGTAAGGGCTTGTTTTCAATTTGTTGATCATCGATATAGAGAGTTACATCTTGTTCTGTTACTAAGAGACGAATTTGATGCCAGCCTTCATCAAATAATGTCTACAGGAAGAAAGTATGAAAGATTTCATAAATAAAATTCCTAACAATCTTTCATTTTCTTTGTTCCCATTCCTTTGCCACCAGCCATAAATCCACACCACACAGACTGGATACATTATATACTAATTCACCCTGACCCAAGTTGGGTCTCAAATTCTACCTACCAATTAATTTATGAAGCCCTAAATTTTACCCACCAATGAATTTATCTACTTACACATTACAAGTAAGTAAATGTATCAAACAATTTACTGAAGCAACTCCCTCAAGGTCACAAACTCCTAATCTCTGAATCCTAATGGCTTCTCCCATTCCTCATCCTATTTACTTCATTGCAACTTTAGATCTTTACTAGTTCATCTTCCTTGATCTCCTCATTCAACTTCCATAACTCAAACCATCTTGATCATCTTCATTTCTTCTTCTCCAATTGCTCATTCCCTATTTCTTTGAGGGCTTCTCTTCCTTACCTGTCTTTTAATAAGTTCATTAACCCACATATCTGTCATTGACCCTTCTCATTCTCCCCTTTGATTATCTATTCCTACAGGTCAGTCATTACGTCTATGGAATAGCTCCCATATCTACAACAGCCTGGACCTCTTTCCTGTTCTATGGGATCTGTAATTCTAATATTGGCTAGAATCATTTTACCAGGATATTTCACAATCAGCCTGAAGGAGGGTATATCAAAATGAATTTGAACTATCCCCAAATCTTTCTTCCTTTCAGTTTCCCTTGGATAATAATATCCTTATTTTCTAAATTGCAACAAGTGTCTTTACCTCTTGCCCTTCCCTCAGTTGCAATAATCACCAGATGCAAAGCTCTACTAAATAGGTCTCTTAAATATGACTCAAATTCACTTCACCATTTCCACTTTCATTGCCATAGTTTATATGTTTATGCACAACTTGCTTTATCTGAATAATTTTCAAACATATCTCTAACTCATCCCTTTCTAAGCCATCCTTCATACTTCCACTATAATTCATTCCTCTCACTATAATGCTGTCAGAAAAGATGCCATATCTTATTAATTTCTGGATTCCCAGGACCTAGCCCAATTCCAGAACATGGAAGAAAAAAATTTTTTGAAAGAAGAAGACTGAGCTGCTTTGATCACGATACACCTATGACTCAAGACCTTTTGATGAAATCCTGTGACCCACTGGATAAAGCCCAAAACCCTTTGTGTGGTTTCCAGATCCCCACAAATTGAACTCACACCTTAATGTAATCTTTCATGTATCTTGTACTCCGAACATAGCGGATACCACTTTCTCTTCTTAAAATAAAAACCCTGCATTTTACTATACATGAGTACTCAACACTGAACCACTGACGCATATGTCCTTAGCTCTCTTCACCAAAATCCTGTATGTTCTTCAAGGTCCAGTCCAAAAAGTATCTCATTAATAAGACCTGCCCACATTTTGTGTTAGAATCTACTTTTCCCTCTACACTCCATTAATACCTTGTACTTCTATTAGATACCAGAGGCCTTTAACCTTCCATTATAAATAAGTTCCCTGAAAGTGTGAAACATGCCTTATTTGTGATTTCTTACAGAGCCCAGCACATTGACTTTAATAAAATGGCAGCTCAAATTTCAAGAAATTTAATCTGCTTACCAAATGAAGAAATTGTACAGTTAGCATAATTTTATATACAACCTTGTACATTTCCTAAAATTATACAATATACTTAGACTATCATAATTATAATAATGATCAAAACATAACTGTGTCTATCATTCCATCTGTATTCCGATCACATTTGACTTGGAAAACACACTTTTATTTTTAGTTTACCAATTTTATTAAATATAGGTTCCTTTGGGGAAAACAAAACCTTCTCCTAATAAATATGAACTCTGTTCCCATTATCTACCTGTATTTAAGGTTCTAACAAATGTCTTTTTCTCAGTATCTTGTTGGACATGGCAGTGTGAGATGAACCAACATGACTTTGAAACAGATGAGACTTAACTTCAATTCCTGATGTCACCATTTATTAGCTGTGTTAATCTGAGATGGAACCTAATATACTTGAAACTTTTTTTTTTTTTGTCTATATAGTGAGAGCAATAGCTTCTGCATTGGGTGATATAATTAAATGCTCCTGGCATCTAGGAGCATGCACTCAAAAAATGTGAGTTCCCTCCACTCCGTAATCCCATCTAAGAAACAATTTTCCTTCATTTGTTGCTTTTATTCAGTAAACCAACACTAAAACTAGGAAGTCAGTATCTTTTCCACCATGTTAAAATTACGACTCTCTTTCTCCAACACACACAAACCTGGTGGTGACTCCCATGAATACCATCATAATCATACCTAGGCATCTTTACCTTAACTTGAGAGTCAGCAAAAGTGACCACTTGTGAGCCATTAATTATGCTGGTTGTTGTAAATAGTAATGTTTTATCCACACCATTTAAGGTAACTGCTATTTGTGGCCTTCCGTCAATGGTTAAAATTCTCCATAGATCCCACATTTTCTTAACCTTAAATCTCTGAGTAGAGACAAATACATATGATGGAGGAAGACCTTCTGGGAAAACATTGCTAGAAAAAAGAAAATACACATAAGCTTAAAGAATTCTCAATACGTCTATAAACACATCAACAACAAAAAGGTTGTATCAACACATAACATATACCTTGTGAATTCTGATAAGTCAACTTTTGATGTTACTTCATATCCTTTTATTTTTGTTGGTGAAAGTGGGATTCTTTTCTTAACCTTTTTCTTTACACCCAAGCCTAAAAGAATATCAAACCCTTTCTCATCGCGAGCTGCCACTGGAATTCGTGTTGGACAGACAGATTCTATAAATCCAAACCAAAAGCAGTAAACATTGATTAATCATGGATTACTTCAACAAGAAAATGAGAAATATTAGAGAAAATAATTATAAAATCTATATAGGCACACAAACATACATAAATGGATATAAATGCATTTTCAGAGAAAACATGTACTCTTAAGAGTCTCAAATGTCATTTTTCCCCTAAAAGGGGAAAAAAGTAAAACAGAAATAGGAAAGAAACATTTGTTAATAGATTGCCTTAAGAACACTCTGCTGACATTTATAAATCACTATTCTGAATGCAGGGCAACTTAATACCTGGGGGGGTAGCATACTGGAATGGCATTGATGATTCTCATCCAGGATTTGCTATTAACTAGTCACATGACTTTTCATAACTCTTAAATTTCTTGGATCTGGGAGATGAACTCCAAAATTCCTTTCTTTCATTCCCAGCATTTGAGGAGTAAAAAAATAAAAGTGTTATTGTTGACATTCTTTCCAGTTTCAGCAATTGATAATTCTATAGTTCAAATATCATTGGTTCTATTACTCTGGAAAAAAATTGTAGGTCTTTTCTTTCATGAAAGTTCTTGAAATGGGCTGATTATCTCATCTATGATTAATAATACTACTATATTAATCATATTTATAAATAAAGACTATTTTCTTAAGAAGAATCATTAAAACTGCCTGAATGGCTCATATGGTTAAGTATTTGCCTTCAACTCAGGTCATAATCTCAGGGTCCTGAGATCAAGCCCCACATCAGCCTCTCTGCTCAGAGAGGAGTATGCTTCTCTCTCTCACTCTACCTCTGTGTTCTCTCTCTCTCTCACTACCTGTCTCTCAAATAAATAAGTAAAAGTCTTTTAAAAAGAATCATTAAGATTTGTATTATACAGTCATCTGTATAAATTATAAAAATATGGCATGCTTTTCACTTGCTGGGAAACTAGTATCTGAAATTTTGTGGAAAATTTTATATGGCTGAAATGCTATAAAGCTGTTATATTGTAGAAATGTTGCAATATTTTCAGATTCTTTCAAGGCCCTCATAATATATACATTGAGCATGACTGCTTATATTTTATAGAGCAGCTAAGAAAATAAAACAAGAACAAACTCCACTGAACTTCTTTAAGATAATCACTCTCTTACACAACATTAAGAAGACAGAAAAGTATCATATTTATGATACAATAAAAAGTAATGAGATGTATTTTATTAGCCCAACATGTACAGTCATAACTCACACTACAGAATATTGGAAATAAAATAAAGGTTTGATATAAATAAAATTACAAAAATTCCTGGAAAAGGAGGGGCATTTTTCTCTGCAGGTCTTAAATCTTAAGTTTTGAAGTAACCCAATGAATTACATCCTTCTCTGGTAAGTCTGGAACCAAGTAAGGAGGAGATATAGGAATGAGGCAAACAGATGTTGGTTAGACATATGATCTAGTGAATTTCGTGAGATGCACACCATAATGAAACCCCTCACACCATCCCAACAGCACAGGGCTGACTTATTCCCCTATCCCACCTTAGAAGCAGTGCCTGCCCCCTAAGCTCACACCTGGTCTACAGAGGAAACCAGAACACCCTAGCTCCGCAGACACACTGAGCCAAGGAGAAGAAACCCTTGCCAACCATGACCAGCTACTTTTATCAAACTCACTCAACTGAAAACTGATTTTCTCATTCAGTGGCAAGGAGCTAAAAAAAGGGTGGGAGAGAGATCAGAAGAGCTGGCCTAGCTGAAATCCCTCCACATGAAAACACGAGAAGCAGAATGTAAGAGTTTCTAATAACACTATGTTATACAGTTTAAATCACAAATCAATTAATAAAACTAAATATTTTCTGTCATGAAGCAGCGTTTCTTTTTTGGCAGGTGGGGAGGGGGGAAGTATGCAGAACAATACGTGAGGCCTCATGTTAGGTGCCTTTGATTTAAAACTGCAAAAGTTCAGCTGAAAGGAAAACATTACATCATAAAAATATTCAAATTTGAACTGCTCCTTTGATTTGATTTACAAATGAGAAATTATAAATGTTGGATTAAGATCTCAGACTTAAGAACATGAGGTTTAGACTTAAGCCTCTCTTTTAACCTCCCCTGAACCTCTGGATTCTCATCTGTGATGGGAAAATAATTATCTCCTTCACAGGGTTTGTCTGAGGATCAAATGTGATGATGTACGTGAAAGTGCTTTGTAACTCCAATATGGCATGGAAGCACAGGGGATAAAGCAAGTATTGTGTCCATCCTTTCGCTCTAACAAAGTCCTTTACACTGTCTTGTAATATCCCAGATTTTATGGGGAAACGGTGTGGCACAGCTTGTGAAATCAAGAATGAACAATATAGCCACGTTTTCTTTACTACCTAGTACATCTCATTAAGAAGTATGGATTTAAATAATTATGTTTTCTTGAAGGTCATTTTTCTTATATCCTATTACATGGGAAGTGAAAAAAATAGCCACGTTTTCTTTACTACCTAGTACATCTCATTAAGAAGTATGGATTTAAATAATTATGTTTTCTTAAAGGTCATTTTTCTTATATCCTATTACATGGGAAGTGAAAAAAAAATGTAGGGAAAATGCTCAAATACAGTTTTTATGTTTATATATATGTAGTTATAGGAAACAGGTAAAAGAAGTTTCCATATATAGAATGCTACTTTGATACCCAACCAACAATTTCTGCACAAGAGAGAGATAAATAATTAATTTCCCCATTGGGTAGAAAAAAGAAATGCATGTCTAAGTCTACAAAGCACATCCAGACCAAAGTATGGAAATTCAAAGTAAAAACGGAAATGTGGAAATGATAATTTTAAGTACCAGAAAAATCAAATGCTAAGAGAGACTCAGTTTGAAGCTTGTTACAATCCTTACAACAGGTAATTAGAACAATCTAGATAAATAATTTATTTTAAAGGAATGCATTCAGGAGGCAGGGTAAACAAAACAGAAGACCGAAGTTCACAAAGGTTTCTGTACCAACTACACAGTTCTAATTTCATTCTACTCCAATATGTTCAGAGTATTCAGGGTAGGAATGTTTTCTCAGATGAGCAAAGATAACTCTATTTTAAACCCCTGGGGCCAGTAATACCTGCCTTTCAGTTTGGATGATTTATTTTTGCTTTTGTTTCCCTTGCCTTTGGAGGTAAGTAATATCTAGAAAAATTCTGCCATGGCTAAAATCACTGCCTGTATTCTCTTCTAGGATGTTTATGGTTTCAAGTTCCACATTCAGTGTGGAAATCCACTTTCAGTTTAATTTGGAATGGGAGAAGATATTTACAAATGATATATACAATAAAAGGGTTTAATATCCAAAATATATAAAGAACTTAAAACTCAATACCAAAGAAACAAACAATCCAATTAAAAATTAGAGAATATGAATAGACATTTTCCAAAGAAGATACAGACATATGGAAGGATGCTCAATATCACTAGTCATCAGAGACAAAGCAAAACCATAATGAGAATGTAGTGATCTGAAGGGGCACATGCACCCGAATGTTTATAGCAGCAATGTCCACAATAGCCAAACTATGGATAGAACCTAGATGTCCACCAACAGAAGAAAGGATAAAGAAGATGCGGTACATATATGTAACGGAATACTATGCAGCCATCAAAAGAAATGAAATCTTGCCATTTGCAATGACATGGATGGAACGAGAGGTATTATGCTGAGCGAAATAAGTCAATCAGAGAAAGATAATTATCATACAATCTCTCTGACATGAGGATTTTCAGAGGCAGGACGGGGGGTTTAGGGAGTAGGGAAGGAAAAAATGAAACAAGATGGGATCGAGGGGGAGACAAACCGTAAGAGACTCTTAATCTCACAAACAAACTGAGGGTTGCTGGTGGGTGAGGGGTAGGGAGAGGACAGTTGGGTTATGGACATTGGGGAGGGTGTGTGCTATGGTGAGTGCTGTGAAATGTGTAAGCTTGATGATTCAGGGACCTGTACCCCTGGGGCAAATAATATATTATATGTTAATAAAAATAATTTTTAAGAAAACACAATGAGATATTATCACCTTACACCTGTCAGAAAGACTAAAACCAAAAAGACAAGAAAAAACAAGTGCTGGCAAGGATGTGGAGAAAAAGGAACCCTTATGCACTGCTGGTAGGAATGTAAATTGGTGTAGCCACAGTGGAAAACGGTATGGAGGATCCTTAAAAAATTAAAAATAAATATGCCATATGATCCAAAAGTTCCACTACTAGGTAGTTACCCAAAAAAACCGAAAGCACTAATTCAAAAAGATATATATACCCCTATGTTTGTTGCATCATTGTTTATAATAGCCAAGATACAAAAGCAACCTAAATGTCCACTGAAAGACAATGGATATACACATGCACAACAGAATCTTAAACTGCCATAAAAAAGGATGAGATTTAAAAAGAAAAAAAAAAAGATGCAATCATGCCATTTGCAACAACATAGATAGACCTAAAAGGTAGTATGCTAAGCAAAGACATAGAAAAACAAATACCAAATGATTTCACTCAAATGTGGAACAAAAAAAAAACAAAAACAAAACAAAAAACATAAAAAAAAACCAAAGGAATAAACAAACAAAAAGCAGAAACACACCCGTAAATACAGAGGACAAACTGATATTGCCAGAGAACAGGGAGATAGAGAGATGGGCAATATAGGTGAAGGAGAGTGGGAGATAAAGTTAATGAAACTTTAATAGTTTAGTATGATGGTAGATGATAGATACACTTGTGATGAGCATAGCATCATGTATAAACTTGTTCAGTCATTTGTTGTACACCTGAAATTAATGTAACATTGTATATTGGCTATATTCAAAATTTTCTGAAAGTTTTTAAGTGATCCATAGAACACACAAAAAATTTGCTTTTCTATTAATTCTCAGAGCTTAGCAATATATGTAATCCAGTATTACCAAGGTAATAAAAACATGTTTTATTTAAAATTCTGTCATGGAGGGGCGCCTGGGTGGCTCAGTGGGTTAAAGCCTCTGCCTTCGGCTCAGGTCATGATCCCAGGGTCCTGGGATCGAGCCCCGCATCGGGCTCTCTGCTCATCGGGGAGCCTGCTTCCTCCTCTCTCTCTCTGCCTGCCTCTCTGCCTAGTTGTGATTTCTCTCTGTCAAATAAATAAAATATTTTAAAAAAAAAATTCTGTCATGGACATGGACACAAAATCTCTAGCCTAATTAGAGCAACCAAATTCCAACTACACCATTCCAGCTCTAAGTTAACATCACAGGAAAACTGATGAACACATTATTCCAGAACATATCTAGCCTACTTTATAAGTGCCTATTTAATTCAATTCCACATGCCATGTGGTTCAAATGTCACCCCTCTCCAGATGTCACTTTTTTTTTTTTCAGATCAAGGGAATTCTATCAAGGAGATCTGTGGTCAGAAACCAAAAGTAATTTTACTGATCCAGACCTGATAGTCCAATAAAACAGAGTTGTCTGGTGCCAATCTGTGCAAGCCAGCTTCTTCAAACTTTCCTGGATTGAACTTGGTTTTGATGGTAAGGCAAACATGAGTGTATGTCCAAATGATACATACTTCTCAATGGTATTCAGTGGAAATTTAATACATCTGCCTTTCTGAAGGTCTATTATATCATCATGTACTTTAATGTCATGTACAAGTTCATCAAAGGAAGGAACAGTCACCATTGTTTCAATTTAGTACCAAGGTTGTGATAACTTGGACTTCATCATAACATACTGAAAATACAATAAAATAACAAAACCAAAATAAATTATGGGAAAGCAATCCTCTTACCAAAGATTAGTTAAGTAACAAAGAAGGTAGCCCCAACTTCATACAATTTCTTCTCTCGTTACAGACTGAATGACCTCATCCTCCTTTACCCCAAGGAATCCTACTGTCTTGAAATCTAGGTTGATTTAGAGTTAACAGTCCTTCATCTGAGGAAGATGTCTGCCAGATGCATGGCTGACAGACAATGGGACACAGTAAGCATAGATTTCAATGGTAAGTCAAAGGGAAAAAGAGACTCCTATTACTCTTTAGTACAACTTGTGCACAATACAGAAAAGTCAAAATCTCTTGCACCATTAAGCAGCCTCACTGATCATAGAATATCTTCTTTTTAAAGATAAGAAAAAAATGTAAGAAATAACTATCATCTTTGGCCTAAGGAATAGTTAAGGAAAATACAATTCTAAAGGCTTACAAAATTACAAAAATAATTCATCTGGTTTTGCCATTTTTCATTTTAATAAAATATTCTAATGAATTTTTGTTATTCCTGCTTGAATGGAGATGCAGAAAAGGTAATGTGTTTTGCCTTTACACATACCCAGACAATAGTATATGTACAGTTCCTTTACTTCATTCTTCACTCCTTTTCATTTTCATTTTTAATTTCACAGAGCTTTTGTCAGATACTACAGTTACATGTCATTTTAACATAAAAACTATTTTTTATTTTTTTAATTTTTTTTTAAATTTATTTGACAGAGAGAGATCACAAGTAGGCAGAGAGGCAGGCAGAGAGGGGAGGAAGCAGGCTCCCCGCTGAGCAGAGAGCCCCCATGTGGGGCTCGATCCCAGGACCCTGGGATCACGACCCGAGCCGAAGGCAGAGGCCTTAACCCACTGAGCTACCCAGGCACCCCCTATTTCTTTTATTTTTAACTAAATTGTCCAGGCATCTTCACATGTCCCTAGCTTTCTCCAGCACATTGATATTAATGTTCATAAAATGTGGCTCGATCACCAAAGTTGGAGTCAGTCACTTAGACCAAGATCACACTTCAAGAAAATGATGTTGACAAAGATAAGAATCAAACTGGATCTTGATCTGTTTCCAGAGACAGGGCTGGACCACCTTGTAATGATGTAGCCTTAGGTTTATAGAAAAAAAAAAAAAAAATCAGGAGATAGTGCTTTACTTTAACAGATGTTGTGCTGAGTTTTTAAAAACATTTTTTTTTATTTATTTGACAGAGAGAGATCATAAGTAGACAGAGAGGCAGGCAGAGAGAGAGAGGGAAGCAGGCTCCCTGCTGAGCAGAGAGCCCGATGCGGGACTCGATCCCAGGACCCTGAGATCATGACCTGAGCCGAAGGCAGTGGCTTTAACCCACTGAGCCACCCAGGCGCCCCTAAAAACATTTTTATTAAGGTACAACCTACATTCAATAAAATGCCCTATTTTCACATCACCTGGCACACACTCATATGTTTATAAACACTCAGACAAGACAAAGAACACATCTAACACCTTAGAAAGTTACTTCATAATCTTTCACAGATAATAACCACCACTACCAGAGGTCACCACTATAATGATTTCTATCACCACCGATTAGTTTTGTCTATTCCTGAACTTAATACAAATGAAACATACAGTATACTCTCTTACTTGAATTTTCTTGCTCAACATAGTATCTGTGGGATTATCTGTGTTGTTGCACGTAACCGTGACTTGTTCTTGCTTATTGCTGTGTAGTATTCCACTCTATGAATTAGATTATGAAATATTTGTCCATTTTATGTGGGAAATCATTTGAGTTGTCTGCAGTTTTTGACTATTTTTAATAAAGTTGCTATGACATTCTTGCATATGTCTTTTGGTAAACATATGAACTTATTTCTCATAATCAAGTATCCGGGAGTAGATCTGCTGTTTCATAGGGTATCTATATATTTTGCCTTAGTAGATAGTGCCAAAAACTTTTCCCAAGTGGCTGTGCCAATTTTCATCTCTACAAGCATGTCTATTGCCACTTGAAAAGGACAGAGGTGTTATGAAAATAAAATATGAAACTGGGTGATGGACATTATACATAATATTTCAGAGAAAGAGAAAAGAGGGGAGAATGGGCTATCCATACAAGCTTTAAACATTCCTAATGAAAATTATTCTCAATATTTTCTTGTTCATTTCTTTCTTAGGCATAATTAATTATAACAACTGCACCTACGGCCAATCATAAACACTGACAGCAAGGTCTATATTTCTATATTTTCTAAATCATGCCATAATCATTCTACTTTTCCAGTGAATACTCACACATCACTTTTCACATAAAATACAAGCGTATTGTGTGTATTTGGCAGAAACATAGCTCTAGCCTCTCTAATTAAATGGAAAGTTCTTATTCTTAGATATACATTGTCCCTCATAATGTAAATTGCCTTCAATTCATATTAGATTCAAAACCTTCTACATAGATTATAAAGTGATTCTCCTGAATCTTTGATGATCCTATCCTATCCACCAAACTTTACCCTACCTCCTACCTCTCATTTCCCTCTGCCCTATCCTGATGGTTGGAGATTCACGTGTGTGTGTGTGTATATATATATATATATACACATATATATATATATGTGTGTGTGTGTGTGTGTGTGTGTGTGTGTGTGTGTGTGTATCAACAGTAAAGAGGAAGAATGGGAGGGAATCAGTTTTATATGAGGACAGAAAAGTTAATCACATGTATGTTATGAAATCATGGAAACTAAAATACTGGTCATCTCCAAAAATACCTCAGTTGTCCTGGCCATGATTGCTCATACGTGTACCCTTACCCTCTGTGACTCCTAATGAAATACAGATGGTATTATATGAGTAGGGTAGGGTAAGGTACTAAGTCATTATTACAAAACATTGTAAAGCTTGAATTAGATAATAATCCAGCAATCTCTAAGCAAAGAATAGTATACAAAGTATGAGTGACTTTTTTTTAAGATTTTTATTTATTTTTGAGAGAGAAACAGAGAGAGAGAATGAGCATGAGCAGGAGAGGGACAGAAAAAGAAGCAGACTCCTTGATGAGCAGGAGCCCAATGCGGGACTGGATCCCAGGACCCTGGGATCATGACCTTAGCAGAAGGCAGATGCTTAGCTGACTGAGCTACCCAAGTGCCCAAAGTACGAGTCGTTTTTGATGGGAGGAAAAGAAACTCAGGAGAAGTCCCAAATATCATTCCAAGTTAAAGTGCATCATTGTAGAAAGCACTAGAAGGAAAAAGGTCTCAAAGTTTTACAGGATGAAATATACCAAAGTTACACTCAAGCATCAATCTCTCTCTTTCTCTAAGAAGATAAGGCTGAGGACAAACAGCTAACTGCCTTCTAACCTCTAGCCTTTGGCCCCATTTGAGCAAGTCAACATCATATACTTCTTTTAAAAAAAAAAAAAAAAAAAAAAAACAGATAAATTTCCTGCCTCATCTAAAAATCAAGATGGTGGAAATTAAACAGTAAGAATACACAGGCAGTTTTCTAGATCCTGCTCTTTACCCACACCTGTGCATAGCAAGCTCAACATATCTGAATTAAACTATGGGTCCTAAAGCCCAGTAATTCAAGCCACTGGCTGCTGCAAGCCCTTAAAGACACCTAAGGATGGTATCTTCCAGGGCACAGGGGGAGATTTCTTTCTCCCTCCTTTCTCTCCTCTTTGTTGTGTTAATCCCATTCCGATTTACTCAAAAAAGAAACATAAGAATGACGTAAGCAAGATAGTGGAATAGAAAGTCACAGGCCACATTCTCTCACTGAAACACTGATTTAACAATAATAAATGGACCAAAATACCTTTATGAAAATTCCAGATTTGGATTAGGAAGCTGAAGTACCCCAGGTGAGCACAAAGCCAAGAAGAGCCTCACTAAAACAAGTAATAAGAGTAATTTCATTTTATCCACATCATTCCCTCCCCCAAGCCTGTACAAGTAAGTGCCAGGAGAGGACACCCTCGCTTGTGATACTGCCTTTGAGTGGAAAAAAGAAGAGTGGAGCACGTATCCACAGGACTGCCCAAGAGACTGGTTTCAGTCTCACCTCATTTGGAGCACTGAAGGAACTGGAATCATTTGGACTCCTGGGAACTGCTGAAAACAAAGAGTCTTGGAGCTGGGGGAAGGAGCTTGTTGTGGCTGGCAACATGTGGCTCAGCATGATCAAGAGAAGACACATAACTTGAGCCTTCTCCCTCTGGAGGAAGAGAAAAGAATGGAATATGTCCAGCATTATAGCTTTCCCAAGGGCTACCTGAGGAAATAATATTGGTCCCACCTGACTAAGGATCCTGACAGGGAACCAGAATACTTTTGATGCCTAATGCCCATGAAGAACAAGGTGGGGAAGCTTACAGCTAAGACTTTGGCTAGACAAAACTAGAGAACTTAAAAAGCTACTGACAGATATCAAAGGGAGTGAGAGATTATGAGTTCCAGCGGGGGTGGGGGCGGTGGTATGAGTTCCAGCGGGGGTGGGGGCGGTGGTATGAGTTCCTGGGGTGGGGGGGGACCCAGCAAACCTCTCTAATTAAGAAATTGTGCACTCGGGCCCACAGAAATTTCATCCTTCCATAAAAAGGCTTCAAAGGCCCCCAGAATATTTAGACAGACTAAGAGATGTGACTGTTTTTTCAAATGTGTGGATCCCAAAAAAAGCTATAGGATACACAAAGAAACAAGGAAACATGACCCAATCAAAGGAATAGAATAACTCTCCAGACACCAACCCTAAAGAAAGGTAGGTATATTACCTGAAAAAGAATTTAAAACAGCCATAACAATGATGCCTGTGAGCTTAAGAAAACGATGGTATAAACAAAATGAGAGTATCATAGGGATATAAAATATGAAAGAGAACCAAAAAGAAATTTTGTACCTGAAGAACATAATAACTCAAATGGGGCGGGGGGGAAGACTGGAGGGGCTCCAAATCATACTTGATCAGTTAGAAGAAAAAATCAACAAACTTAAAGAGGGTGATTTGAAATATCTGGGCAGAAGAACAAAAATTTAAAAGAATGAGAAAGACTGAAGAAAGCCTAAATGACTTATGAGACACCATGATGTACACCAATATACATATTATAGGCATTTCAGGAGAGAAAGAGACAGAGTTTAGTTAAAGAAGTAATAGCCCAAAACTTCTCAAATCTAGGAAAGGAAATGTACATCCAAATTAAAGAACCCAAAGAAATCCACATCAAGACATATTATAATCAAATTATGGAAAAAAAAAAGAGAGAGAGAGAGAGAGTTTTGAAACCAGCAAAAGAAAAACCACTCATGCACAAAAGAATTCCCCCATCCCCACCATATGACTATTGGCAGATATCTCAATAGAAACCTTGCAGGCCACAAGGGAATGGGATGATATACTCAAAGCACTTGCTGAAAGAAATAGATTGTCAACTGAAAAAAATAACTGGTAAAAATATTCTTCAGAAATGGAAGAGAAATAAACACTTTCCCAGATTAGAAAATGCTGAGGGCGTCCATCACCGTGCCTTATAAGAAATACTAAGAAGTTTAGGTTGAAATTAAAGGACACTAAACAACAACACAAAAGTATAAAACTCTATGGTTAGGGACACCTGGGTGGTGCAGTTAGTTAGGCATCCAATTCCTGGTTTCAGCTCAGATCATGATCTCAGGGTTGTGAGACCAAGCCCCATGTCAGGCTCTGTGCTCAGCTCACTCTGCTAAAGACTCTCCTCCTCTCCTTCTACCCCTCCCCATCATGTATGCACAAACTCTCTCACTGTCTCACTCTAAAATAAAAATAAATAAACCTTTAAAAAAAAATCACTGGTTAGATATATAGACAAGTTCAGAATACTGTAATACTTTAACAATGGTGTGTAAATCACTTTTAATTCTTATAGAGAAGTTAAAAGAAGAAATTATAAACAATAACTATAACTGTAAAAATATGGTAATGAATACCCAATGTAAGACGATGTAATTTGTAACATTAATAACAAAGTGTGAGGGGACAGGGAGAAGCAAAACTGTAGAGTATTTGTATGTGATTGAAATTAACTTTTCAGCTTAAAATAGGCTGCTATAACTATATGATATTTTATGCAACCCTCATAGTAACCACAAAGGAAATACCTATAAAAGATATACAAAAGCAAATGAGAAAAAAATCAAAATATGTCCAAAAAATGTTAATGAAACACAAAGGAAAAAAACACAAAGAGGGACCAAAAAAGGCATAAGACAGACAGAAAACAATTAACAAAATGTTGATATTAAATCCTTCCCTATTGTTATTTCAGATATAAATGGATTAACCTCCCAAATAAATAGACACAGAGTGACTAAATGGACAAAAAACAAAAAGAAAGAAAGAAAGAAAGAGAAAAAAGAAAAGAAAACAAGATCCAACTACATATTGTCTACAAGATATATACTCTAGGATTACAGACACACACAGGCTAAAAGTAAGGGGACAGAAAAAGACACTTCATGCAGATGGTAACCAAAATAGAGCAAAGGTGGTAATGCTTAGACAAAATAGACAAGTCAAAAACTCAATGGAGACAAAGAAGGAAATGATATGATGATAAAAGGGTCAATTCACCAGCAAGACATAACAATTATAAATATATATGCACCCAACATCATAGCACCCAATTATATGAAGCAAATGCTGACAGAATTGAGGGGAGAAATAGTAAACATAGAAACAGAATACACAATTACAGTAAGGGATTTCAATATTCTACTTCCAATAATGAATAGAATATTCAGACAAAAGATGAAAAAGGGAACACAGAACTTGAACAATACTGTAGACCAAACAGAGCTAACAGAGATATACAGAACATTCTACCACACAGCAGCAGAATACACATTCTTTTAAGTATAAATGAAACAGTCTCCAGGATAGGTCACATGTTAGGTCTAAAAACAAGTCCTAATAAATTTAAGAAGACTGAAATCATACCAAATACATCTCCCAACCACAACATAATGAAACTAGAAATTAATGGTAGTAGGAAAAGTGGAAAATTCACAAATATGTGGAAATTGAACAACATGCTCTTGAACAACCATTTGTTCAACAATTGAATCAAAAAAAAATTAAATGAGAAATTAGAAAATATCTTGAGGTAAACAAAAACTAAAATACAACATACCAAAATTTATGAGATGTGGCAAAATACTAAGTTAAAGGATCTCAAATAAACAACCTAACTTTATTCATTAAAAAACTAGAAAAAGAACAAATTGAGCCCAAAACTAATAGGAACAAGAGAATAATTTTAATTTCAATAATCTTTAAGATAATTAAGATTATCTTTCTTATATCTTAATCTAATTCATAAATAAATGAAATAAAGAATAAAACAAAAACAATCAAGAAATTAAGAGCTGATTTTTTTAAAAAATCAACAAAACTGAAATAACTTCAGCTAGATTAACTAAGAAAAAAAAGAAGATTCAAATAAGTAAAACTAGGAATAAAAGAGGAGACATTACAACTAATATCACAAAAATACAAACAATCATAAGAGACTGTAATAATTATACATCAATAATTTTGATAACCTAGAAGAAATGGATAAATTTCTACACTATAAAACCTACCAAGACTGAATCATGAAGAAATAGAAAATGTAAACAGACTCAAGGATATTGAATCAGGAATCAAAAACATCCCAACAAGGAAAAGTCCAGGACCAGGTATCCTCACCAGTGAATTTTACAAAACACTTAAATTAATGTCAATCCTTCTCAAACTCCTACAAAAATCTGAAGAGTAGGGAATACTTCCAAACTCTTTTTATAAAAGGTCAGCATTGCCCTGATACAGAGGCCAGAAAAAGACACTACAGGAAAAGAAAACCGATGCATAATCCTCCACAAATTACTAACAAATTGAATTCAACAGCATTATAAAAAGGACCCCAAAAAATCAAACATCACGATCCAGTGGAATTTATCCTTGAGATGCAAAGATGGTTAAACCTATGAGATTAATCAATGCAATACACCACTTTAAGAGAATAAAGAATAAAAGTCATGTGATCATCTCAATATTTGCAGAAAAAATTTTGACACAATTTAATAGTATTTCATAATAAAAACACTCACCAAATTAAAGAAGGAATTTACCTAAACATAATCAAGGTCATATACGAAAAGCCCACAGTTAACATCTTAATCAATGGTGAAAAACAAAAAGCTCTTCCTTTAAGATCAGGAACAAGACAAGGATGCCCACTCTTGCCACTTCTATTCAACATAATATTGGAAGTACTAGCCAGAGCGCATCAAAAGTAATAAAATACTAAGGAATAAACTTAACCAAGAAGGTGAAACACTGAAATGCTGAAAACTACAAAACACCGCTAAAAAAAAAAAAGCCTAAAGAAATCACCAACAAGTAGATACATCTCATATTCATAGACTGGAAAATTCAATAATGCAAAAATTTCTCTATCACCCAAAGTGACCTATAGTTTCAATGCAATCCCTATCAAAATCCCAACAGCCAGTCACAGGACAAATACTGCATGATTCCACCTTTAAGAAATATGTAAAGTAGTCAAACTCATAACAGAAAGCAGAATGATGGCTACCAGAGTGGGAGGGAGAGGGAAATAGGGAGTAGCTGTTCAATGGGCACAAAGTTTCTGTCAGGCAACTTGAGGAAGTTCTAGGTATCTACAGTACAACACTGTGCTTGTAGTTAACTATACTGTACTGTACACTTAAAATATTTAAGAGGTTAGCTCTCATGTGTTTTTTTCAATAAAAAAAAGAATAGAAAGAAAAAGAAAAAAACTAAACTCTCAGACAGATAAATAAAGAAACCATTGTCCATTACAAAAAATCATCCTGAAATAAGAAATGTACTGCAGAATATTCCTTTAAGCAAATGGTAGGTCTATGAAATTGAAATAATCCATGTGGGACCAAAGAAGTAAATAATATTTTGTTCATTGTGCATCAATCACAACAAGAGTATAAAAGTGAACAACATGATAAGCAATTCAAGGTAGAATTTAACCATTTGTCAAAACAATTAAAAAATAGGAACTTTGTAAAACAATGCAAATATAAATTGCATGATTTGGGGTTTCTGCAATACAACAATGCACTAATCATAATCTAAAAGTTATTAAAAAGTCAAGTGCAAAAAAGACCTTATATTCCCCTAAGTACAATTTCAAAAACTACATTTTAAAAGATGGTTATTGTACCGCATATTTGTGAACTGAATAGACACAGACATTACTTACATTCTTTCTTTGAGTGTGCATGAAGAAATATTTGGCAAGCTTTCAAATTTAATTTTTTTTACAGACTGGACATTTTTGCTAAAAGAATTTTTACCCTTTTAAACAAATCTTTCATGTGTAATTAGAATTTTTTAAATTGAATGCATTTACCAAAATACTTATCTACAGAAAATCTCTGAAACAAGTACTGCCCAGACATACTTTATCAAATTTATATTTTAGGATATAAAAGAATGGTAGGTAAAACATCACCATGAAAAGTCTGTTTTAATAATGAAATATATCTAGCTACAAAACCAAAGAATTCTAATTCTAATCTTATATTTAAAAATCTATGTATGTCAATTATTTTTCAATAAAATTGGAAAACAAATATAAATTCTCTAATCAAGATGAGAAAAGTCAACACAGTCTTACTGTTAGGAACATGAAAAGAATAATTGTGATAATCATTTGTACTTGCTATAGTGCCATTTTAAAAGTTTGATTAAAGAAAATGCTTAATATTTTAAAGATTTTATTTATTTATTTGACAGAGAGAGAGAGATCACAAGTAGGCAGAGAGGCAGGCAGAGACAGAGAAGGGGAAGCAGGCTCCCTGCTGAGCAGAGAGCCCGATGCGGGGCTCAATCCCAGGACCCCTAGATCATGACCTGAGCTGAAGGCAGAGGCGTAACCCACTGAGCCACCCAAGTGCCCCAGAAAATGCTTAATTTCCATCCCTTCTTAAATAATCTAAAAATAAATTTAAATGTTTTTCTGTACTATAGCTCCCAAACAAATATGAAGAAAATAGAGAAATCTTTTTTCTAGGCCACACTTAGAAAAGTTTCTTTTTTTTTTTTTTTTAAGATTTATTTGAGACAGACAGAGAGAGAGAGAGCACAAAGAGTAAGAGGAGAAGCAGACTTCCCACTGAGCAGGAAGCCTGATGCAGGGCTTGATCCCAGGACCCTGAGATCGTGACCTCAGATGTTTAATCAACTGAGCCACCCAGGCACCCCAGAAATGTTTCTATCAAATATGAACCAACATATTTTTGGAGCTTTTTTAGGCAAACTAGAAAAAAAGAGTCTTTTGATTTTACATAAATATTATTTTTTAGATATATTATAGTATTAAATGCTTGTAGTATTACAAACAAATTACTCTTTCCAAAATAATATGAACATAAGCATGTCTATACCCTAATACAATTAATATTTGCCAAAAAATGGAGATTTTCCATACCATATCATAAACACAGAGTTAGATTTCATGGAATGATATAAAAATAATTGACTAATAAGTACTATATTTTCAAATATTCTCTCACTGATGGTAGAAATTTAAGTCTCTCAAGTGCAATTTTAACATTTTTCCAGAGCTCTAACAATGTTAGTAATTTGACCTTTGTTTTTGAAAAAAATCAGACATTCCCATTCAGAATTCTGTATAAGAATATTTTATAGCAGAAAAACTTAGAAATGAACAAAAAACATCAACTGATGAATGGATAAAAAAGATACACACACATGAACACAATGGAATATTAGTCATCAAAAAGAATGAAATCTTCCATTTCCAATGACATGGATGGAACTAGAGTGTATTATGCTAGGCAAAATAAGTCAGAAAAGAAAAAATACTATATGATTTCACTCATACATGGAATTTAAAAAACAGATGAACAGAAGGGGAGAAAAAGAGAGAGGCAAACCATAAAACAGACTCTTTACTATAGAGATCAAATTGAGGGTTGATGGAGGGAAGATGGGTGGGGGGGATGGACTAAGTGGGTGATGGGTATTAAGGAGGGCACTTGTGATAAGCACTAGGTATTATGCGTAAGTGAAGAATCATTAAATTCTACCAGTGAAACCAATACTATACTATATGTAAACTAACTAGAATTTAGATAAAAATTTAAAAAAAGAGAAATAAACTAAACACGAAAAAAGGGGAATTATTAAATGAATTATCTTAGGAGACTGAGACTGTCTGCTATTATGTTAATAGAGGATGGAAATTATACATAAAAATAGTAGAATATACAATAGTATGAAAATAGAGGATGAAATTATATATACAATGTTTTCCTTATTTAGGCACATGAATAAGTTCTCAGACACACTGAAATAAAAAAAGAAAGACTGGAATGAAAAACACAAAAAAATCACTAACAAGAGTAATAGTGATCATGTGTAGTTTATATATTCTTATGTTTTATGTGTTTTTATTTTCTTCCATCTCCACAATGGACATGCTGCAATTGAAAAGAAAAAGCAACAAAATAAGGACATTTTCTAACTATAGATTTTCTTAAGTGATTGTTTCTAAAAACAAAATTTATCCAGAATAAATGAAACACAAAAATACATGTACACCTCAATTCTAACATAACAGATAACTTGACACTAAATATAACTACAGTGGTATAGATAAGCAGGTTATACCAAAGTGTGAGAAAATGCAGTTATTAACTGTTTCCAAACTCCATTAAGGCTTACCTTCACAAAGTTTCTGCTTCATCACCTCCCTTATTTTGGATATCGCAATATAGTCTTCCACATAAAACACATAAGTAGATGAAGGCTTATTGGCAATTGCTCTAAGTTCTGCATCTTCTGTTTCTGAACCAACGCCAATAGCAAATAATGTTATTTTACTGTCTCTTGCTGCTTCTGCTGCATCTTTAACTTCATCTTGGGATTTACCATCTGTAAGTACTACTGCTATCTTTGTCAGAAACCGTGAGGACTTGGCAAAAAGGTAATCAAGTGCAAACTGGATGGCCTTTCCAGTCCTTGTGTTTCCACCCAGGTAATGTATGGATTCCATTGCTGCAATCAAATTCTCTCCAGAATCATGACTTCCAAGAGGAATCTCCAATACAGGGTAGTCACTATACTGGACCACTCCAACCTGAATAAACTTCGGTCCTATGTCAAAGTTTTTTGTGATATTGACAAGCCACTTTTTCACTATTTCAAAGTTTTCTGGGCCAACACTGTAAGAGCCATCTAAGATGAAAACTAAATCTGTTGGAGCAGTACGACAACCTAAGTGAAGAAGAAAACCATCAGAACACATTTGTAGTATAAAAAGCAAATATGGGAGGTGTTTACTGCACAATCTTAAAGTAAGCAGATGCAGGGGATGCTTTCACAACATACATGGGTATCAAATCACCATGAGGCACACATTAAATATAATACAATTTATATGTCCATTGTATCTCAATAAAGCTAAAATTTTAAAATGTAACCAGTTCATAGGACCTTTGTGAAGGTTAAATAAGATAAATTGCCTAACTCATGAAAATTCTTTCTAAATGAGAGCTATTATTTTTGTTGACATTTTTAAATTCTGTTGTCTTAATTTAAGGATTAATGATTCAGCTTTAAAAGTAGGGAATAGAAAAAAGGATACTGTATTTGACATGATATCTAGATAGCTCTGTGTAGGGGCAGGTATTGCCATAAAGCAACATTTAATTCCTTTCCCCACTGACTAAATGAAAACACAAAAATAAATAAATGATTTTCAGATATATGCTAAAAGCATTCTTTTAAGTTATCCCTGAAATATGTTTAGTTTAATGTTAATCTGAAGTATTTACAAAAATATACATAAGTCAATGAATGGGAGAAAGAAATTTAAAAAGAAAAAGCTTTCTGCCAACTTCAGGTTTCAACTAGCATATTCTTTGATAGAGTTGATAAAAGTTTAATGAACCAAGATCACCAACGTAATATCTACTCTTGCACTACACACAAGATCAGTGTTTAAAGATCTGATTTCTCATTTTCAGCTAGCAAGAGACTTATGCTAAGTGAATCTTTGTTAACGAGTATAAAGCTATTCTTTCTCCACAGAGGTAAAGATTCTTGTTTCAACATACCAGGAAACACGTGATCAGCACACCTGAGAGTTCTATTGGAGAACAAAAACCATCTTTGGTGCAAGTTACACCTAGACAAGTTCTAAGCACTTGTGCAAAGAAAAAAGTCTTAACTCTTTTCCACAGTACCCAGCATGCCTCCAACCCTATTTTACCCTTTCAGTATATGTATATTGAATACCTACTCTGTGCTTGACTATCATGCTAGGTACCAGCTTCAAAGATACATAAGATATCTCAAACAGGGGCACCTGGGTGACTCAGTGGGTTAAGCCTCTGCCTTCTGTCCAGGTCATGGTCTCAGGGTCCTGGGATCGAGCCCCGCATCGGGCTCTCTGCTCAGTGGGGAGCCTGCTTCCTTCTCTCTCTCTGCCTACTTGTGACCTCACTCTGTCAAATAAATAAATAAACTCTTAAAAAAAAATATCTCAAACAGATATCACAGTCTATTAAGACAGACGACTGGCTGGTTAGGCAAAGTACAAAATATTATGAGAACATTTAGGAGTGGGTAAAAACTAATTGTGCAAAGTCAGAATAGATTCTATGGGAAAGCTGACAGGGAACCTGAGATCTAAAAGGAGAGCTTTAGCCAGGTGAAAAGGAGGACCTTTTTTTTTTTTTTTTTAATTTCTTTTCAGCGTAACAGTATTCATTGTTTTTGCACCACACCCAGTGCTCCATGCAATACGTGCCCTCCTTAATACCCACTACCTGGCTCCCCCAACCTCCCACCCGCCCCCCCCCCCCGCCCCTTCAAAACCTCAGGTTGTTTTTCAGAGTCCATAGTCTCTCATGGTTCCCCTCCCCTTCCAATTTCCCTCAACTCCCTTCTCCTCTCCAAAAGGAGGACCTTCTAATCAGAGGGAATAGTAAGTACAAAGGTCCAGAGGTAAGAATCAAACAGAGCCCAAATGACAAACTGGTTGGAGTAATTCCAACAGTGCGAAACAGCCAATAGAGTACACTGAAAGGAATGGCTACATTTCCTGTTTCTCTCAATTCTGCACTCAAAACAGCAAAAATACTACCATTTATGGCCCATACGATAAATATCACATGTCCTTAGAGATAGTAAGTTTAAAGAGGGTGAGCTGAGTCAAGGTAATATGGTAACAAATTTTAAGTTGTGTTTTTACACATATTAATAGTCTCTCTTAGTAGTGATCAGGTGCCCAATATAATGATTTATTTTCTGTAGACATTACAAATAAGATATCATAATTGAAAAGGACCGTCCTGGAGGAAAAAACAAAGTTCAGTGACTATTAGCATTTGTATTTCTGTATTTGTATTTCCGCCTTTCCTTACATGTAAAATCAATTAATCAATCAATCTCTCTTTCTCTTTCCCTCTCCTTTCCTTTCCATTCTTTTCCTCATATTTGTCTATTTCCATATCTGGGACGATGACAAGGTCACACAAAGATGCCTCAATTTTAAAGGTAATTCACTCACAGTTACCGGTAAAAATAAACTACTGTCAGGTGAACACATAGTCCAGAAGTTACCAAAAAAAATTTTTTTTAACTGCCAAAACATGGATTTACCTCAAAAATGTAACTGTGATTATGATGTCATTCTTAAGAAGATGTGAAGTCCAAAAAATCATGAGGAACACTGTTCCAACATCCTTTGGCATGGTAAACACTGCCAGAGTACAGGCCAGGGATAGCATAAATGGAATTCTGCTTCAGAGGCAAATTTTCTAATGCAAGGGAATGTAGTTCTGGGTTTTTCTGGAAGCTGGACTGGGATTAGAGACATATGATTTTGTTGGGCTTTTGTGGGAGAGACAAAAGGACAGGCAAGTTATGTTTGCAGAGTTCTTCAGGGTTGTCCTTCCTCAGTACTATGAGACTCATTGCCTAGACCTGCTAGTGTTTGTGTGCCACTTGATTCAGTATTTATAAACTCTTACAAGGTTATTCTTGGCCCTTCCTATCCCTTTCCAGAGCCATGGACCATATATTTCATAACCGCAAGGTTAGCCAAGAGCATGGGTACAAAAGCAAGTACTGCCATTTATAAAAACTAGACAAAATACCACTCCAAGAGACCTCTTCCTTAGAAAGATGAATCATCAGTGTCATAGAAAAAAAAATGGACTGAAGATCAAAGGCATAGTTCAAATACTAGTTATACCTCTAGCCAGCTGTATGATATTAGGTAAGCCCCTGAAATTTTGTGAATTTCTTTCCTACTCAAAAAACAGAGAAAATAATACGTACTTTGTATAGTACGTGGGTGGATTAAACTCTGAGAGTATTATACAAACATTAAATTCACTATTAATAAATTCTAATCAAGCTGAATCAAGTTGTCAAACCATATGATTTAAGTGCTGTAGAAACCATAATTTATAGTAGGGTGTATATGAGTTTCAAAATATGATTATAAGCCAACTTTTTTACAAGACTCGTGATATCTGTAAATAACGGCCTGGGTAGTAGAAATGCAATTAATATAGCTCTCCTTCTCTAATGCAAGCTCTCCTATACACAATCAGAATAATCGTCATCATCTACTGAGATGTCACTGAGCTAAGCCATTGATAGGAGTTACCCTGTTTACATGAATTATCTCGTTATCTCTATGAGATAACCTCATAAAATGGTCCTAATAACCCAATGAGGTAGGTACTTTATTTCCCTATCACTAAGTTCTAAATGGTTGAGTATAAACTGAATACCATACCATTTATTCCAAAGCCTAATGGGTAAAAGAGAATAAACAATTACCATGGAATTTTCTCAAAATTACCTCTGATAAAAGCTTTTCCCTCAGGTAATATGTAACATAGCAATTCATTTCATTTTAGGGAGTTACAGCATCAAAAATAGTAAGAATTATGTCCTAAAAAGAATTGCTTGAGCTCCCCTAATTGTATTTCCACAATCAATTTGTTGATAACAAAAATGCTGATAATTCTTACTTGATCTTATTTCCCCATCTTCGGCTAATACAAAATTCCGAAGAAGCAGGACCAAAATTATCCAAAGTAATGAAATCTGGTGAGCCATGTTTCTGTTTTCGTTCTAATATTTTGGTTTTAGAATTCCTAAAGAGAAAAAAGAAGAAAAAAGTTAAACACATTAGAAAAATAAAGAAAGACAAGGGTTCAAATATTTTCATTGTAATACTCAGAGTAGTTCTTACTAGCCTTAAAATAATTTACCTGTCTAAAATAGCCATATTTTAATAAAAGAAAGGACAAGAACCATATGATCCTCTCAACTGATAAAGAAAAAGCATTGACAAAATACAGTATCCTTTCTTAATTAAAACACTAAGGATAGAGGGAACATCCCTCAATATCATAAAAGCCATATACGAAAAGCCCAGAGAGAATATCATTCTCAAGCTATTCTTGGGAATGAGAGCTTTTCCCCTAAGGTCAGGAACAAAACAGGGATGTCCACTCCCACCACTGTTGTTCAACATAGTACTAGAAGTCCTAGCTTCAGCAATCAGACAACAACAACAAAAAATAAAAGGCAACCAAATAGGCAAAGAAGTAAAGCTTTCACTCTTTGCAGATGACATAATACTTTATATGGAAAACCCAAGACTCCACCCCAAAATTGCTAGATCTTATACAGGAATTCAGCAAAGTGGCAGGATATAAAATCAATACACAGAAATCGTTTGCATTTCTATATACTAACAATGAGACAGAAGAAAGAGAAATTTAAAAATTGATCCCATTTACAATTGCACCAAAAATCATAAGATAGGGGCGCCTGGGTGGCTCAGTAGGTTAAAGCCTCTGCCTTCAGCTCAGGTCATGATCCCAGGGTCCTGGGATCAAGCCCGAATTGGGCTCTCTGCTCAGGAGGGAGCCTGCTTCCTCCTGTCTCTCTGCCTGCTTCTCTGCCTACTTGTGATCTCTGTCTGTCAAATAAATAAATAAAATCTTAAAAAAAAAAAAAAGATACCTAGGAATAAACCTAACCAAAGAGGTAAAGGATCTGTACTCTGAAAACTATAAAACGTTCAGGAAATAAATTGAGTAAGATACAAAGAAATGGAAAAACATTCCATGCTCACAAATCAGAAGAACAAATATTGTTAAAATGTCTATACTACCCAGAGAAATATACACATTCAATGCAATCCCTATCACAATACCACTGGTATTTTTCACAAAGCTGGAACAAGTAACCCTAAAATTTGTATGGAACCAGACAACACCCCAAGTAGCCAGTAGAAAGAAATGTTGAAAAAGAAAACCAAAGCCAGTGGCATCACAATTCTGGACTTCAAGGTATATTACAATGCTGTGATCATCAAGATAGTATGGTACTGGCACAAAAACAAACACATAGATCAATGGAACAGAACAGAGAACCGTAAGTGGATCCCCAACTCTACAGTTAACTAATGTTCACCAAAGCAGGAAAGAATATTCAATGGAAAAAAGACAGTCTCAACAAATGGTATTGGGAAAACTGGACAGGCACAGGCAGAAGAATGAAACTGGAGAAATTTCTTACACCATACACAAAGATAAAATCAAAATGGATGAAAGAACTAAAGGTGAGACAGGAATCTATCAAAATTCTAGAGGAAAGGGGCGCCTGGGTGGCTCGGTGGGTTAAAGCCTCTGCCTTCGGCTCAGGTCATGATCCCAGGGTCCTGGGATCAAGCCCCGCATCGGGCTCTCTGCTTGGCGGGGAGCCTGCTTCCTCCTCTCTCTCTGCCTGCCTCTCTGCCTACTTGTGATCTCTGTCTGTCGAATAGGTAAATAAAATCTTTAAAAAAAAAAAATTTAAAAAAAAAAATTTCTAGAGGAAAACACAGGCACAACCTCTTGAAATTTAGCCACAGCAACTTCTTGCTAGACACTGTCTCCAAAGGCAAGGGAAACAAAAGCAAAAATGAATTTTGGGACTTCATCAAGATAAAAACTTTTGCACAGCAAAGGAAACAATCAACAAAACTAAAAGGCAACCTACAGAAAGTGAGAAGATATTTGCAAATGACATATCAGATAAAGGGCTAGTATCTAAGAGCTATAAAGAACTTGTCAAACTCAAAACCCAAAAAACAAATAATCCAGTCAAGAAATGGGCAGAAGACATGAACAGATATTTCTCCAAAGAAGACATATAAATGGCCAAGAGACACATGAAAAAATGCTCCATGTCACTTGGCATCAGGGAAATACAAATCAAAACCACAATAAGATACCACATAACACCAGTAAGAATGGCTAAAATTAACAAGCAGGAAACAAATTTTGGTGAGGGTATGGAGAAAGGGGAACCCTCTTACACTGTTGGTAGAAATGCAAGTTGGTGCAGCCACTTTGGAAAATAATATGGAGGTTCCTCAAGACATTAAAATAGAGCTACCCTATGACTCAGCAATTTACTACTAGGTATCTACTCCAAATATACAAATGTAGTGATCCAAAGGGGCCCCTGTACCCCAGTGTTTATAGTAGCAATGTCCACAACAGCCAAACTCTGGGAAGAGCCCAGATATCCATCAACACAGGAATGGATAAAGAAGATGTGATATATACATACAATGGAATATTACTCAGCCATCAGAAAGGATGAAATCTTGCCAGTTTACACTGACATGGATAGAACTGGAGAGTATTATGCCGAGTGAAATAAGTCAATCAGAGAAAGACAATTATCACATGGCTTCGCTCATATGTGGAATTTAAGAAACAAAACAGAAGATCATAGGGGAAGGGAGGGAAAAATAAAATAAGATGAAATCAGAGAGGGAGACAAACCATAAAAGACTCATAACTATAGGAAACTGAGGGTTGCTGGAGGGAAAGTGGGGGGATGGGGCAACTGGGTAATGGATATTAAAAAGGGCACATGATGAGGCACCTGGGTGACTCAGTCAGTTAAGTGTCTCTCTTTGGCTTGGTCTTGATCCCATGGTGCTGGGATTGGGCCCCACATCAGGCTTCTTGCTCCGTAGAGAGCCTGCTTCTCCCTCTTCCCTCTGCTTCTCCCCATACTTGTGGTCTCTCTCTCTCCATCAAAAAATTGATAAAATCTTTAAATAAATAAATACAAGTTAAAAAAAAAAGAGGGAACATGATGTAATGAACACTGGGTATTATATGCAACTGATGAATTACTGAACTCTACATGTAAAACTAATGATACACCATATGTTAACAAATTGAATTTAAATAAGTAAAAAATAAAAATAAAATAGCTGTATTTTAAATATATTAATGCAAGAGAACCATGAATAGCAGTTGAAGAAAACCGTAAGTTTTTTAATTCATAATTATCTTGGAAAAGTACAAACTTTTCTAGAACTTCAGGCTTTGCTCAAAATATTTACTAGAATTCCTCCTTCAAGCATGGCCTGTAGAGCTTTATCACATTCTTTTCATTATCTCAATGGTAGTAAACATTTTTCTCTTAAAAATGGATTTGCATTTTAAGAAATACTTAAAGGGTATCTGGTTAAAATATTTATATAATAAAGCCAAGTGAGAAGATTTAATTTTTTAATGAGGTATGATTATAAGCATTAGGATCTATTTTATTTGATTCATAAACACTCAGTTACATGGCTTTAATATGTCTTCTAAATTAGTCCAAGGACTTTACTTCTGGTTAGAATGTGGAAAGTGGCAAGAGACTGTCACTCCCACTAATGAAAACATGCCAGATAAACTATAAAACTATAGTCTTTTAAACCCAGCAGAAAAGACAGGATTTAAAGAAATCTAAATAAGCAAAATTCCAAAAATTATTAATCCTTTATAAGATAGAGGAGATTCTGGGCTGTTTTCATCCCTAGCAGAAAGGGAATCCTCCTCAGGAATAGGAATTTGCACAGCATGAGAGAAACCAGACAAAACTGATGTGACACACTACAGTCCTGCACACAGAGTGAGTATGCCTGCATCCAGTAATTCTTCCCCATAAGCCTTAACAAAGTACATGGAACAGAGAAGTAACACAGAGAAAGTTGAGAGCAATACAGAATAGCAAGAGAGATCTACCTTCTTCACGCTGTTCAGGTAGCCAGAGAATTGCTCAAATACAAATCTTTGGCTTGCTGAAGCCTAGGGAAGAGGCAACAGAACTGAGTAAAGTCCCTCTAAGGCACTCCAATCCTTCACTACTATAGAGACAGATATCTCAAAGCAGAAAGGCAAATGAAGGACAAGAGAGAAAAATAAAATTTGGAAATACAAAAAGGTAGAAGCCATATTGACAAGCTGAAACAAATCTCCCAAGGTTCTCTCAGGGTATGAGAAGAAGTAAGAAAAATCTGATACCTGATCAGGATTAAAATATTCAGTATGAGATCCAGAGATGGTCTAAATATCAGAAATATCAAATAGGGTCTGTGAAATGGTTATCATATACAAAGGATCTAGTGAATAAGATGGAGAATAGGCAAATACATGAGAAATTTCATAAGAGAGATGGAAAACTTAAAGATACAAGCTGAAATGATTGCCGTCAAAAATATTTCAAACATATAATTCATACAGTGGTTATCTCCATACATCAGAGGAAAAGATTAGTAAACTTGAAGATGTCAGTAGAAATCACCCAAAATGAAACCTAAAAGGGGGTCGGGAGAGAATGATAAAAGGAAGAGAGCATCTGAAATCTATGGAACAATATCATCCTTTCAGACGGAAAGGAGAAAGTGAATATTTGAAATACTTGAAAATATAGCAGCCAAAGATTTTTCTAAACTGTCAAAAGCTACCAACAATCAGATCAAAGAAGTTCAGCGAACCCCAAGCAAAATAAAAAGTGAGTCAGACCTAGGTACTTTACACTCAATTAGTATCAAAATAAAAGAAAATTCTTAAAACCAGCCAACCAACCAGGAAAAAGACATTGCATACAGAGGGACAACAATTCAAATTTTAGGTGGAAATTTCATAGTAATAGAAAAGGCAGACCAGAAAGATATAAAAATTCTAAATGTGTACACATCTAATAATAAAGCTACAGAATACATGAAGCAAAAAATGGGAACTTAAAAAATTTCAAATCAAAAGGCTACATTTTAACACCCACTTTTTAGTAATTACTGAATTAGACAAAAAAATTAGTAAAGGTACAGGTTTTAAAAACATCAACGAACTTCTACATTTATAGAACATTCCATGTAACAACAGAATATACATTCTTTTTGTAGTGTAAATGAAATAGACACCAACATAGATCATATGCTGAAGAAAAAATAAGCCTCAAATTCCAAGGAAATGAAATTATACTAATTATTTTCTTTGACCAAATGGCATTAAATTAGAAAAAGGAAAAAATCCCAAAATATTGGGAAATTTAGGAACATATTTCTATATAATTCATAAGTTTAAAAAATCAGAAGGGAAACTTTAAAATATTTCAAACTGATCAATAACTTTTTTTAAAAAATGAAAATTTTATGATGCAGCTAAAGCACTGTTTAGGGAGGACATTTAGCTTTAAAAAAGTATATTTTAGAAAAGAATAAAAATTTAAAAATTAGTATCTAAACTTCCATTTTAAGAAGCTAGGGAAAGTAGAGGCACCTGGCTGGCTTAGTCAGAGGAGCATTCAACTCTTAATCTCAGAATTGTGAGTTCAAGTCCTCCCTGGGGTGCAGAGATTACTTAAACAAAAGCTTTAAAAAAGTCTATTTCAAAGAATGTAGGGACCATAAAACAAAGCCAAAAGAAAAAAAAAATAACTGATGAAATAGAAAATTGAAAAATAAAAAAGAGTTAATTCTTTGAACAAATGAACATTCTTAGAAATCCTAGCAAGAATAACCAAGAATAAGCAAGAAATAAAACAAAAAACATAAATTACATGAGTCGATATTGAGATAGGGGATGCCACTACAGACCCTACAGACATTAAAAAAAAATAGTAGAACAGACAGATGAGATAAACAAAATTTCAGAACATACTACCTATAGAAACTGGTCTAAATTGAAATTCTCTATTAGAGAAATCAATGTTTAAACAAAAATTTTCCCACAAAACAAAACTCCAGATCCAGATAGTTTCACCAGTAATTTCTACCAAGTATTTAAGGGAAAAAAATAATACTAATCAAATTATTTCATGAAATGAAATGAAATAAAAATAGAGGTGAAATGAACTTTCCCCAACTTTTTGTATCAGGCCAACGTAACCCTAATAGAAAATTAGACAAAGATATAACAAGTTAAGAAAACGATAGTCCATTATCCTTCATTAACAAGGATGTAAAAATGCACAAAATATTAACAAATCAAATCCAGTAATATATAAAAAAGATCATGACAAGTAATGTTTATCCAGAAATTGCAAGATTGGTTTAATGTTCGAAACTCAGCTGACGCAACTTACTATAAGAGACTAAAAAAGAAAAATAAATGAACCTCTCAATTTATACAACAGAGGCATTTAACAAAATTTAACACCCATTCATGATAAAATTCTCAGAAAACTAAAAAAAGAGAACTTTTCAACCTAATGAATGCCATGTATGAAAAATCAATAGCTAACATCCTAACCAAATGGTGAAAACTGAACAAATTCTCCCCCATATAGGTAAGAAGTTAGACATATTCTCACATCACTTCTATTCAAAAATGTACGGAGAGTCCTAGCCACTGTCATATTCAAAATGAAAAATAAAAGATATAAAGCCTATAAAGGAAGAAATAAAACTATAATTATTTATAGACAAGATTTTAGAGAGCTCATGCTCTCTAAATAAATATAAATAAATAAATAAATAAATAATCACTCAATCTTTGTCGGGGGGAAGACTCTGTATTGGTTACATGTTCATCCTTATCAAATTGATCTATGAATTCAACAAAATCCCAATCAAAATCCCAGCATATTTTTAAAAAGAGAGTGATGAATTTATTCTAAAATTATATAAAATCCAAATGATTTTGAATTAGAAAAACAATCTTAAATGAAGAACAGTCTTCAATAAAACACAATCTTGATTAAGAAGAACTAAACTGAAGAATTTACACTACTTGATTTTGCCTTACTATAAAGATCCAATAATCAAGAAAGTATGTTATTGGTGAAGGGATAAACAAAGAATAAAACCCAAAAGAATTCAGAAATAGACCCACACTTACATGGTCAATTGATTTTCAATAAAAGTGTCAAGGTAATTGAATAGGAAAGTCTTTCCAATAAATGGTGCTAGATCAACTGGATAAACACAATAAAATGATCCTTGACCCTACCTCATTCCACATACAAAAATTAGATTAAAGTATAGATCAAAATGTAAAAGCTGAAACTATTAAGCCTCTAAAAGAAAATTTAAGAGAACATCTTCATGACCTTGGGAGTAGGCAAAAACCACTAGCAATTTTAACATGGATACATCAGATTTCACCAAAATTAAAGATTTCTGTTCCTCAAAAAAATATCATTAAAAATACAACCCAATAGGGACACCTGGATGGCTCAACTGGTTAAGCGGCTGCCTTCAGATCAGGTCATGATCCTGAGACCCTGGGATGCAACCAGGCTCCTTGCTCAGGGGGGAGCCTGCTTCTCTCTCTGCCTGCCACTCCCCCTGCTTGTGCTCACTCTCCGATTAAAAAAAAAAAAAAAAAAAATACAAGCCAATATTCACAACAAAATACTTATAAAAAATGACCCATACCAGAATACATAGATTTTTTAAATTCTTACAACAGTACTCAGCCATAAAAAAATAAAATAAAATCTTCCATTTATAATAACATGGATGGACCTACAGGGTATCATGCTAAGTGAAATAAGTCAGTCAGAGAAAGACAAATACCATATATTCCATTTATATGTGGAATCTAAAAACAAAACAGAAACAGACTCATAGATACAGGAAATAAACTGCTGATAACCAGATGAGGGTGGGGTTGAGGGGCAGATGAAATAGGAGGAGATTAAGAGGTACAAACTTCCAGTTACAAAATAAGTAAGCCACAGGATGTAACAGCATAGGGTATATAGTCAATAATCAAGTAATCACTGTGTATGGTGATGGATGGTAACTATACTTATCATGGAGATCATTTTGTAATGTATAAAAATATTGAATTACTGTGATATATACCTAAAACTAATAGGATATTTATGTCAATTATAGTTTAACAAAATAAAAATATTTTTAAAAATAAATATTTTTTTAAAAAGCAAAATAATTCTTGACAAAAAAAAAACTTCCTAAAAATCAACAATTTAAAAAAAATCCAATTTTTTTTAAATGGGTAAAAGTCATGTACACACACATTACATAGGAAGATACAGAAATGCCCAATAAACATTTTAAATAGCACTCATCGTTAGTCATCAGAGAAATGAATGTTAAGATCATGATAAGAAAACATTTCACATCCACTAAAACAGCTAAAATTGAAAAACTGACAATATCAAATGCTTTTGAGACTATGTGGAAAAATTGGAACTCATACATGGCTGGTGAGAGTGGGAAAATGATATAACCACTTTAGAGAATTGTTAGATTCAGTCTCTTAGAAAGTTAAACTATGTCCAGGAATTCTCCTGTTAGGTATATAACCTAGAGAAATGAAAATTTGTGCCTATAAAAAGGCTTTAATGATGTTTGTAGTAATTCTATTCAAAATCATCTCAAATTAAAAATGACTCAAATGCTAACAACAGGGGAACAGATAAGTTGTGTGGCATATTCACATAATGAAATAACACATAGCAACTACAACAACAAAATGAACTGTTACACCCAACACGTGAACAAATTTTAGATATGTTCTACTTAATGAAAGGAGCCAAACACAAAAAAACACATAAAACATGATTCCAGTTTCATGAAGTACCAAATCACAAAACCAATCTGTGGTGGTAGAAATCAGGAAACGTTTGCCTTAGATGAAAGAATTCAACTACAAAGTAGCAAAAGTAAATTGGCTGGGTCAGAGAAATAGGCTACATTTGCAGTGATGATGTTCAGGTGTCTAAATTTGTCTAAGGTCATTAAACTTAAGGCTTGATAACTATACAATTTGTTGTATATAAATTATCCCCAAGTTAAAAAAAATCTCGTATCATCACTGTCATTTTTCAAATTAGGCTGTCCCTTGTCGACAAAATGCTATAAAGGCCAAAAATGTCAGTGAGAGGCATTTTTGGTGAGTCATCACCAGGATGTGCTGTTTTATGGCAATAATGTGTGCTAATAAATATTGGCTAACTTCCTTCCCAAAAGCCTCAAAGTTATTCTGCCCCTCTACCGTAGTCATCCTCATTATTTCTATGTAGTATCTAATTCCTTCAGAATTCTTGGGTTAGAGTTAGTTGTCTAATATTATTAAATTCTAGGTCAGCAACCATAAAAGTAGACTACAGGAAAGGGGCATTATTTATTGTCATGTTATTTAACCTTAGAAAATTTAGACACCTTAACTGGTATGTTTCATAAATATATGTTATAACTATTTCATTGTACCTATGCTTAAGTGCAATGCGTATAAACTGAGGCATAACAAACTTTAACATTCACTTCAATCACCCGGGAAATCTAAACATATGGATGCCCCTAGCCCTACCCAATAGCTTCAGGTTGTAGAGCAAGAGACCAAACATTTTAAAAAATAATAAAAATAAAAAGCTTCCTATACCCATATGCTGATGTATACCAAAGTTCTAGAAATCTGGTATAAGGTAATACAAAAATGATACATAAGGAAAAAAAGCTGTAAAGTTCCTAGGGTTCCTATTCTTTTGGCAGAGAAATAAATTAGCAATCCCCAGTAGGAAAGCATTATTCAAACAATCTCTACAAGCAAAAATGTGTAAAGAATGTGCTACTCAAAGAGTGGCTCATATGCCACCTTTACACACGGAAAATTCTGCCTTGATAATGTAACCTTTTAATTCTATATAAATAATTCTTAATGGATAAAGAGAAAAGCAGGAATTACTCTTTTTTTTTTAAAGATTTTATTTATTTATTTGACAGAGATCACAAGTAGGCAGAGAGGCAGGCAGAGAGAGAGGGAGAAGCAGGCTCCCCGTTGAGCAGAGAGCCCGATGTGGGGCTCGATCCCAGGACCCTGAGATCATGACCTGAGCCGAAGGCAGAGGCTTAAACCACTGAGCCACGCAGGTGCCTCAAAAGTGGGAATCACTCTTAACAGAATGTAGGAATGTAGGAATTTAAACTGTACTCCTCTGTTAACATGGATATACACAGCTAAATGCACACCAAGCAATCTAGCTTATAGATTCAACACTGCCATTAACTACAACGTACTATCTTTCTTATAGTATTCAAAAAAATCAACTACAGAAAAAAATGATCCATATTCTCTGACCTCCCATGATTGTGATAAGGAAAATATAGAGTTTACAGTGTTGAGACACTTCATTTCATCTCGGGAAGTGGTGAAGAGAACAAGGCTTGCTTAGGTAACATGGCTTGTCTACCACATGCCCTCCAATAAGCTGCAGACCCAAAGGTTCTGGGAATTCAGAAGTGACCAAACTAGTTAAGGAATCAGTTTTCATGTAGTTCCTGTTCCAGACACTAATTAACTGAATGAGAAAATTTCATATGGGGGCGCCTGGGTGACTCAGTGGATTAAAGCCTCTGCCTTCGGCTCAGGTCATGATCCCAGGGTCCTGGGATCGAGCCCCGCATTGGGCTCTCTGCTCCGCGGGGGGCCTGCTTCCTCCTCTCTCTCTCTCTGCCTGCCTCTCTGCCTACTTGTGATCTCTATCTGTCAGATAAATAAAATCTTTACAAAAAAAAAAAAAGAAAGAAAATTTCATATAATGTTAAGTGCTAGGAAGAAATACAAACAGTAATATAGAACTTGGGGCCAGGAGAGGAAGGGCTCCTTTAGATCTTGAAGTCAAAACAGGCCTATGAAAAGATGCCCTTGGAACTGACAGTTAAGTCCCATGAAGAGCCACCCTTGCCCTGAACAGAAGACAAAGTTTCCCTTCCATGGAGGGATTAAGTTTGTCTAGTTGTATGAACAGAAGAGAGCTTGGGGAAGCATGAGTGTAAGAGCACGAGAAAAAGACAGCAGGAGCTAAAATGAAGTATCAAGGACTACAAGTGGTCTGTTAACTTTAGAACTGTCTTCCCTAAATGCAAAGTGAATCCAACAGAGGGTTTTAAGCATGGGTGCCTCATGATCAAACTTTTCACATTTAGTGTGTTTCATCCCACTTCCCAAATCAAAGAGCTCTATAGACTTTCAACAGTTGATTCTTCAGAGAAAGCAGGAGAGAGATCAATTGTTCAATTATTACTCTTTTTTACTTTTCATACCTCTTCCATTTCTTTACCCTTTGTGTTGTATCATATCCCACTATCACAGTCTCTGATATTTTAATAAAATCAAAATAACTACTGGGGGGTTGCCTGGGTGGCTCAGTGCGTTAAAGCCTCTGCCTTCGGCTCAGGTCATGACCCCAGGGTGCTGGGGTCGAGCCCCGCATAGGACTTTCTGCTCAGCGGGGAGCCTGCTTCCTCCTCTCTCTGCCTGCCTCTCTGCCTACTTGTGATTTCTATCTGTCAAATAAATTTAAAAATAATTAATAATAACTACTGGGGAGCCTGGGCGGCTCAGTAGGTTAAACATCAGACTCTTGATTTTAGCTCAGGTCATGATCTCAAGTCGCCCAGTGAGGAGCCAGCTTAAGATTCTCTCTTTCCCTCTGCCTCTGCCCCTCTCCCCCTAAAAAAAAAAATAAATAAATAAAAATAAAAATAACGACTTATAGTAAATTTCTGTAAGCAGTGGATACAAATGTAAGCAAGTTCTTTGTCTCCTGCCTCCTTGCAATTAAAGTCCCTTGCAGTGGGTCAGTGGTAAAGGCATGGGAATCAGCATGAGGAACCATCAGGAATGTAATAAAAACTTTCAAAATAAGAGACTGTGAGGAAAGATGCCATCTCAAAATTTGGTTGCTGTGCTTGGCTATAAAATCTTCAAATGACACTGAAGACTAAAAATAGTTCCCTCCTGAGACACTAACACTCATGCTTATTTATAGGCTCTGTCTTTTAACTAAATTGTAAGACAGGAAAAGGTGGAGAAACAAACTCTGGTCCTCACACTTTAATGCACACAAATACATACACATCTATTGTGTTCTATATTTCTGACATTATGATAGAAGGAAATATTAAGTGGGAGAGATAAAATTCAGAAGAGCAAACTGCTGGCAACTCAGAAAAAGAATTAAGAATTAATTCATGTATATATGTAAGCATGTAGAGTTTGGTTTGAGTTATAATTAAAACAACAGAACTATATTTATAACTTTTGGAATTTCATAGGCCCAATCAAGCCTCCCCCCCCCCACCTAAATATATAATTAATCAATGCCACCTTGAATGTGTGTAACAATTTGTGGATGTCTAAACAAATGGCATTTGTTGTATTTCTCTAAACGACCATCTGGAGTGGTAGGGCAGACAGGTAATCATAAATCCCCATCTTATAAACAGGGTAAGAGATTCAAAGATGCTATTAGTATATACATGGCAGAGTTTGCTTTCACACTGCAGAGTGGGTGACTACTTTCTTGAATCACGTGTAGAGCACATTACATAGCATCCATTAAAGCCACACAGACAAAACAAAGGGCGGTAACTTGGTTGTCAGTAGTTTGGTGGAATGGTTTAAAATCCCATCTGAATACTTAAGCAACAAAATATATGGTCTGTGTGATCATTCAAAATGAGACCAGTAAAAGATAGACAAGGAACATGGAGAACAGTGTATTTTATTTGCCTATTACAATAAATCCACAGAAATCAGGCCACATGATTCTGTTGGTAATTTAAGCTGTGCTTAAAATGTAACCCTCTTTTCTATCCCTAAATTCCTCTTGTATTAATATCTATTAGCCTAATTTTTATTTTTTTAATTCACCTCTAAAACACAGTATTAGAAAACTAAAGACATCAGTTCCTAAGGAGATAGTTAATAACATGTTTTAAAAGATTTTATTTATTTATTTATCTGGGAGAGGGGTCAGGCAGAGGGAGAAGCAGGCTCCCTACTGAGCAAGGAGCCTGATGTGGGACCCCATCCCAGGGCCCTGGGATCATGACCTGAGCCAAAGGCAGACACTTAGCCAACTGAGTCAACCAGGCATCCCCGTGAATAATATTTTTAACATCTACCTCAGGTCAAATTGTTCTCCTGCCACTTAATCTTCCAATTCATCCACAATACACCAAAAAGAATGATGTAAAACAAGTCATGAGGTGTGAGTTCTAGTCCTGGATATCCCATTTGCCTCCTTAGAAAATAAAACTCAGGCATATGCAAGGTTCAACAACATACAGGATAATAAATACAAAATAAATGGCATAGACAAAAGAGGGGCCAGGGTAAAGGAAATAGGTGGAAATGAGCATTTTATGTTCATCCTAATTGTGGTTTCTAAATACCATTTTCCATTAAAAGGAACCAGGGCTCTTTGGGAAAACAGCAGGTTCTGAACTGGGGTACCTGAGACTTGAGACAGAAATCTTGTCATTTAATACAAAGAAGAATCTCAAAAACTACTGAGATTAGAGCAAAAGGACTGACAAGCTGAACTGAGAGTTCCTTTCAGGTAACAATGAAACCATCTGATCTTTAAAAATAACAATAACTACAATGGACTGAAGGATAACACATTGCTAAAACTAGGAGTTCATAATGATAAATGCAAAAAACACCATGGATCACTATTGGAGGTTGCCAGTATACAAATAAAGATAATCAAGCATTTTCTTAATTTTCCTACATGTATGATATTTCAGAGTAAGAAAACAGTTGATGAAGCCACCATCACTAAATGCCAGAAGAATGAGAAAAAGAGAAAATCATACCTTGCAACCCCTAATGAATTAATAGATCTAGGCAAGGATCACCAGGGCTATTAATATTATTAGGTGAAAAGTCAGAGAGAAAATCAGGACAGATGCCTTAGGCTTGACTACACTTGAACCCACTCAAGTACCTTAGCATCATTACAGCAGAGTAAGACATGTTCCTCCCAACATGACATAACAAACAGCAGAAGCACATTTATTTTCACTTGTGAATTATTTTTTTGGCCAATAGAAAGTAAAACCTGAATCTATTCAACTCTCTATATCTACTCAATTCTAAGAAATATTGGGACTATGTTAAATATGTTAGGATGAAAGCAGCAAAATCTATAAAGTAAAAGTCTGTATAACCTACAAATAAGTAGTATAAACACGAAAGTAAGAGGACATAAGAGATACATCAATTACAATGCAGTTGCGGACTTTGTTGGAATCTCGATACAAGTAACAAACTGTGTGCATTTTTGAGACAATCAGAGAAAACTGAAGATGGTCTGAATTTTAGAAGATATTCACCATTTTAAGAAATACATTGGGTGTGATAGTAGCATGGTGATTATGTCTGCTTTACCTCCTTAAATATTCAAAGAAAAAATATATATAAAAATAATAAAAGTACAAGCCATGCAGTTGGCCAACATATTTGTAACACATAATCAACAGAGAATTTGTATCCAGAACATATATTAAACTAATTTAAAGCTGCCTATGTAATAAAATATCTCACCCTATGCCACTTTTATCAAAACCCAATGAATGCTTATGCCTATATCAGCTATTCCAAATATGATGTTATATGAGTAGTTTTCTGAGTTTTCTAACCAAGTTTGAAGCATTTCGAAGATTGTGAAATAGTCAAGTGGCACTGTTTAAAAAGATGGCACCAATTCAAATTTCCTGGAGAACTTAAGAGACTAGATCTAACCTGAGTAATTTATCCCTAAATAAGTATCAATCCTAAGAGAGCAAATAAAATTAGCACTAAGCATATCATTAACATTTCTTACATTCAAACTATAGCTATGAAATCCTAGAGGGTTTCCTAGAAATGCTTTATAATACCTTGGAGCCTCATATAATTGACACGTACTGCATACTTGGGTCCATTTTTTTTTTTTTAAAGATTTTATTTATGCATTTGACAGACAGAGATCACAAGTAGGCAGAGAGACAGGCAGAGAGAGGAGAAAGCAGGCTCTCCATGGAGAAGAGAGCCCGATGCGGGGCTCGATCCTAGGACCCTGGGACCATGACCTGAGCTGAAGGCAGAGGCCTTAACCCACTGAGCCACCCAGGCGCCCCACTTGGGTCCATTTTTAAAGGTATAGATCATTATTCCTTTATTTTGAAGTATCATTGTGATAGTTATCTGTGATTGCTTTTCAGAGATAACCACTGATTCTAATCTTAATTTCAAGTCAGGAACATAGCCCCTCCTCAAATATTATTCCTTTAGTTAATATGAACTTAATAAGACATTTATAGCAGAGTTTTGCTAAAAATACAACTGTTCCTATTCTAAGACATTCCAGGTTTATAGGAAAAATTCTAGATTTATTAGACCAGTGATACATTGGTAAAGACTTAACATTTAAGTGGAATAATGATAATCATCTTTTCAAACCTGTAACTTTTCCCTTTCAAGAACTAATCCCAGAAAATAAACGCATGGTGCTTATGGAACCCAAGAGAAGACCTGGGGAAAAGTAAAATTTGGAGTCATTGACGGAGAAACAAAATACCACCAAGAAAAGTCACCAAAAAATAAGCAAAGGATAGCTGCAAGGCATCATTATCACCTAATTTAATAATATACTTAAAGTTCTCAGTGATCTCTAAGAATATTTGGTATAAGGATGTGAAATACCTGGTTTCCATAGTAAAATGTTTTTCTAATAGCTTAGTGAAGCATTAGAAAATGATATATATTCAAAAATTAGAATTCTTTCTATCCATTAATGATGCGTGCCCATCTGCTAAAAATCAAAGAGTACAAGCATTATGTGGCTTAGAAAATAGTAGACTGGGTTTTGCAAAATTGTATTTAGCCTGATTCTACTATCATGTGAATTTAAGCATGAGAGAAAGAAAGAAATCAGCTGGGACTTCACCCTGGGACTTGGTTTTCTTTTCCATAAAAAGAAAAGGGTTGACCAGTCAGACAGTCTGTGTATCTATGATAATCAGCAAAATCAATTTACATGAAGTCTTCTTGGTTTTTTTTTTTTTAAGCAAAAGTGTAATTACACCATTGTGTAATCTACTTTAAAAAATCATACACATTAAAGAAACAAGTCTAAGAACCAAGATATTTTATTCCACTGTATAAAAAGCCAAACATATAGTGTTGGACAGATTTACTATATAGAGCTCATCATGTAATAAAAAGTGCTTTCATTTACATTATTGCGCTCACCCATGTAACCATTCCTTGTCTGAACTCCTCACAACCAATAACATCTACTACTTCACTACTGATTTATGTTTAGAAGAATCATCTCCCCAACCTGTAAGTGTACTTGTCCATGCAGGACTGGTATTCAAACCCTGGTCAGCAATCACTAGCCTGGGCAGTTCTCCAACATTGCTGAAACATCGTTTTTTAATCTGAAAAATTAGTATGACACCACAGTCCTTCTAGGACTATTAGAAAGATTAAATAAGATAGTTAAAGCTCTGATTTTTGTGAGGTTAAACAGTAGTAGGCACTGACATTTCAATCTTTACCCTCGCTAAATCCTTAATCACAAACAGGAAAGTATCTTGTACATGTCTTTTGTATTCCATAGAGCCCTTAATGACTCTAAACCCACAGAAGGCAATGCAGTACCTGTGCCATCAACTGACTCAATAAACATTTATTGAGAACCTGTTTGTAACAGGTATTAGGATAGGCATGGGAGAAAATAAAAATGAAGAAGAATGTCACAACTCTTTCACTGAAGGTTTCTAAATCAGCTTGACACTCCATAATAGGGATATTAGAAGTATGAAGTAATTTTAACATAACTTGGAATAATTGTGACTGGACGTTGACCAAAGTATTTAAAAATACAAAACACAAATAACAAAAATGCATAGTCATTGTCATAACTAAACAGGAAAGAGTTGAGGCTATGGCCATTGTTTATCTCCCTAAATAAAAATGTCCCTTGGGGTTACATTTTAATGGGCAAATATGAATATTTGTCTAATTGGAAACCTGTTTTCTTTTTCTTGGACCAAGAATCACAGGAAAAACATTGCAGAGATTCAAGTTCCATGATAAAGAAGAAAAAACAAAATGGGTTTTCATAGATGGGATGAAATCATGTTTCCATGGAAACCCTGAACTGGTTTGTTGCAGTCCAACTTAAGTTGGCAATTTTGGCTAATTTCAACTATAAAAATAAATTTGGTAACTTCAAAAATTTACCCATACTACCCAAAGAGAATTTTCAAATGATAGCTAAATATATAGACAGCATCTCACTGGATTAAAGACATATTTTTTAATTTATTTAATCATTACCAACTTCACCTGGCAAAGATATCATTCAAATTGGAAACAAATCCAATGAGCTAAGTAGTGCCAGAATAAACAGAATCTAGAATATGGCTGTCCTTTGATTCTAATGTTGGAACAAGAACAGGGACAAGAACTTCCTCTACTACAGACTAGCAGAGTTTGTGGGTTTAATAGTTTTACTGAATCATGATAACCAAAATAGATGCAATATCCGATTCCAAACAGGGAAGACTACATTTTTTTGCATTTAGATTTTTTTTTCCCATATCAGAGATCTAATTGATCATTGGCACATGTTGGGCCAAATAAGACATCAACGTGTTTGTTTTATTGTAATAATTTTTAAAGTATTTTTGTCCTATGTTTTACATTTACTAAAAGTTTTACCCTTATTTACGGACCTCATTGTTATACAGGGATTGGCTCCAGCCCCTGAATTTGTTTCATATGAATTTCTTTTGCACGATCTGGAGTCTTTGGATAAATCAAGTAAGAGGCAGAAGGCAGGCAAACATAGACCTGATCAACTCTGAACTAAAACTATCCAGTCACACAACCTTGATCAGCTCTTCCCCACATCCAGTAACTATCCTGCAACCACATTTAAGTGAAATGTAACCTCCTATGCTTCATCCATGTGACAATGTCAACACTGGGAAACCTATAACTAATTCTTAATGGATCATTCTTCTCTTCATTCTTTTCCTTGCTTGTTCCTCTCTCCCCTTGCCTTCACTGCCAAGCTTCCTTGAGAGGTCAGTCTTCATTTTTCCCCTCCAATCCCTCCCTTCCTGCTGAAGCTTCATCCCACTGCAATCTAGTGTTTGACTCCTGCACTCCTGTTAAAAGCACCAGTGATTTCCTAATTGCCAAATTAGGTCAACTTTTTTTTTTTTTAAGATTTTATTTATTTATTTGACAGACACATCGCAAGTAGGCAGAGAGGCAGGCAGAGAGAGAGAGAGGAGGAAGCAGGCTCCCCGCTGAGCAGAGAGCCCAATGCGGGGCTTGATGCCAGGACCCTGGGATCATGACCTGAGCCGAAGGCAGAGGCTTTAACCCACTAAGCCACCCGGGCACCCCTGATCAACTTTTTTTTTAATTTTATTTCTTTTCAGTGTTCCAAAATTCAATGTTTATGCACCACACCCAGTGCTCCATGTAATACGTGCCCTCCATAATACCCACCACCAGGCTCACCCAACCCCCCAACCCCTTCCCCTCCAAAACCCTCAGTCTGTTTCTCAGAGTCCACAGTCTCTCATGGTTTGGCTCCCCCTCCGATTTCCCCCAGCTCACATCTCTCCTTCTCCCAATGTCCTCCGTGTTATTCCTTACGCTCCACAAGTAAGTGAAACCATATGATAATTGACTCTCTCTGCTTGACTTATTTCACTCAGCATAATCTCCTCCAGTCCCATCCATGTTGATACAAAAGCTGGGTATTCATCCTTTCTGATGGAGGCATAAAACTCCATTGTATAAATGAACCATATCTTCTTTATCCATTCGTCTGTTGAAGGGCATCTTGACTCTTTCCACAGTTTGGCAACTGTGGCTATTGCTGCTATGAACACTGGGGTACAGATGGCCCTTCTTTTCACTACATCTGTATCTTTGGGTAAATACCCAGTAGTGCAGTTGCAGGGTCATAGGGTAGCTCTATTTTTAATTTCTTAAGGAATCTCTACACTGTTTCCCAAAATGGCTGTACCAACTTGCATTCTCACCTACAGTGTAAGAGGGTTCCCCTTTCTCCACATCCTCTCCAACACTTGTTGTTTACTATCTTGTTGATTTTGGCCATTCTGACTGGTGTAAGGTAGTTATCTCAATGTGATTTTGATTTGAATCTTCCTGATGGCTAATGATGATGAATATTTTTTCATATGTCTCTTAGCCATTTGTATGTCTTCTTTGGAGAAGTGTCTGTTCATGTCTTCTGCCCATATTTTGATGTGATTATCTGTTTTGTGTGTGTTGAGGTTGAGAAGTTCTTTATAGATCTTGGCTATCAGCCCTTTGTCTGTAGTGTCATTTGAGAATATCTTCTCCCATTCTGTGGGTTGCCTCTTTGTTTTGTTGACTGTTTCCTTCGCTGTGAGAAACTTTTGATCTTGATGAAGTCCCAAAAGTTCATTTTCGCTTTTGTTTCTTTTGTCTTTGGAGACATGTCTTGAAAGAAGTTGTTGTGATCGATGTTGAAGAGGTTACTGCTTATGTTCTTCTCTAGGATTTTGATAGATTCCTGCCTCACATTTAGGTCTTTTATCCATTTCAAGTTTATCTTTGTGTATGGTGTAAGAGAATGGTCGAGTTTCATTCTTCTATACATAGGTGTCCAATTTTCCCAGCACCATTTATTGAAGAGACTGTCTTTTTTCCACTGGATATTTTTTCCTGCTTTGTTGAAGATTATTTGATCACAGCATTGAGGGTCCATATCTGGGCTCTCTACTCTGTTCCACTGGTCTATGTGTCTGTTTTTGTGCAGTACCATGATGTCTTGGTGATCATAGCTTTGTAGTAAAGCTTGAAATCAGACAACGTGATGCCCTAAGTTTTTTCCTTTTCAACATTTCCTTAGCAATTCGGGGTCTCTTCTGGTTCCACACAAATTTTAGGATTATTTGTTCCAGCTCTTTGAAAAATGCCAGTGAAAATTTGATCGGGATGGCATTGAAAGTATAGATTGCTCTAGGCAAGGTCAACTCTTTCTAACCATCTTTCTTTACTTGCCTACATTTGGCTCATATACATGGGTTTTTGTTTTGTTTTGGTTTGGTTTGGTTTGTTTTCATTGAAACCTTTTCCCTTAGCCTTCCTTGACATCACACTCCCTAGGAGTGACTTACTTTCAGACTTCTCTGAGAGTCCCTCCTATACCGTCCTTTATGCGTTTAGGTTCCTGGGGTTTAAACAGAGCCTCTACTTTTCTGATTCTTCAAACTCTCACTTCATCCTCCCCTACAGCTTTAACTACCACTTTGATATCAACAAATCAAAAATTTTTATCTCCAGTGCATACTTATTTTTAAATGAGTCCATTTTTTTTAAAGATTTTATTTATTTATTTGACAGACAGAGATCACAAGTAGGCAGAGAGGCAGGCAGAGAGAGAGAGGAGGAAGCAGGCCCTCCGCCAAGCAGAGAACCTGATGCGGGACTCAATCCCAGGACCCTGAGACCATGACCTGAGCCGAAGGCAGAGGCTTTAACCCACTGAGCCACCCAGGTGTCCCATAAATGAGTCCATTTTTTAATAATTATATTCAAAATTCTGAACGTCAACTTTTCAACAACCAAAATACATCTCCCTTTCAACAAATCTTGAAATAAGCTCAAAGCCTACTCCTAAAAAAATTTGCTATTCTCCTTCTATTCCTTATTCAAGGAATGACCCTACCATTTACCCAGCTATCCTAAGTCAGCATCGTGAGTGTCTTTCAAAAGCTATTTTCTGTCCATCTGCTCTCACAACTAATAACAAAGTCCTCAAGGTTCTATTTGCTCTATATCCACTACCATAGTCAGAGGCTAGGACTTTCATTACTTCATATCCATCCATGCTATTGAGATAGATGCAGGAGAAACATTTGATAATTTCAATACTCATTCATTATCTTGAAATATGACACACCCATTTACTACTTCAAAGTAAAAGACAAGTTTTTTTATATGATAAAACCAAAGACTTTCAAGAAACAAAAATTAATGGTGAAATGGGTTAGAACGATTATCTTTGAATAAAGCCAGAAATAAAACAAGGATGTCTGCAATCACTTCTACTTGGCACTGTAAGAGACACTATCTAAGAAGACAACAAAAATAGGCATAAGATCGAGAAAGGAATAAAATTATCAATATTCTTAGGGAAAATATCTAAATTTTAAAAACCACACAAAAAATAACAATAACATATTTCAGGAAAGTTATTACATATAAAATTATACTTTTAAAAATCAAGTACCGTTCCCTTACTCTAGCAGCAAGAAATTTCAAAAAAATCAATTTCTGGGGCTCCTAGGTGGCTCAGTCAGTTAAGCCTTTGACTACTGATCTTGGCTCAGGTGATGATCTCAAGAGCTGTCAGATGAAGCTCTGCTTTGGCTCCATGCTCAACTCGGAGTCTGCTTGTTCCTCTCCCTCTGATAGAACAAAATTATAATTGAAGGACAAAAATTTCTAAATATAAGGAAAATAAATGTATTCATATGACAAGACTTTATGTCATAAAGGTAATAGATTTTCCCTCAAATTAATCTATACATTAATGAAATGCTCATCAAAACCCAGGTGCTTTGTGTGTGTGTGTGTGTAGAATTTGACAAGCTGGTTAAAAAAAAAACAAAAAAAAAAACCCTCATGTGAAAGAAAGGCCAAAATTGGCCAATTTTGAGAAAGAAAAATAAGGAGGAATAGATTTATACTACCAGATAGCAAATCTCTTTTTTAAACTACAGTAATAAGAGGTAGTTCATCTGGTTAAGTGTCAGAATCTTGATTTCACCTCAGTTCATGATCTCAGGGTCATGAGTCAGCCTCGAGTCAGCCTCCACACTAAGCAGCATGGCTGCTTGAGTTTCTCTCTCCTTCTCCCTCTGCCTATCCCCCCACCCCCTACTCCACTCTCTCTCTTTGTCTCTCTCTCTCTCTCTCTCTCAAATAAATAAATAAACCTTTAAAACTGCAATAATTATAAAGATTCAGTATTGACCAAAGTTTAGTCCAAAACAGTGGGCCTCAGTAAAGGTCCTAGAAACAAATCCACCTACATATGGGAAACCGTTATGAGAAAGAAGTGGCATAACAAATGAGTTCTGAAGAGACAGCTCTTGAATAAATGTCTTTTGATAACTGGGAATCATAGGGGAAGGGGAATTATAGATAAAATTGTACCCCTATTCACACCATATATCAAAACCAAGTACTGATGGATTAAAGACCTAAATGTATAAAACAAAACTTCAAAACTCTTAGAATAGTATAAAGTATATTTTTTAACAGGTAAGGAAGAAATTTATATTTTTATAACAAAAGACAACATAAAGTTAAAAGTCAAATTTAACCTGGAATAAAATATCTGCCATGTGCTTTCTAACAAAGACTGATGGCTTGGCTATATAAAGAAGGCCTACATTCAGTAAGGAAAATAGAAATAATCCAATAAAACAATAGGTAAAAATTATGAACAAGAATTCAAATAAGAGGAATTCTAAATGTCCATTATAAAAATATGAGCAAACTTCATAATAGGAAAACACAATCTAGAATAAAATACTATTCACACCCACAAAAATAAGTTAACAGCAAAAGTTAAAGAGGATTTAGGAAAACAGGAATTCATGCTTTTAAAAATAAGAGTCAATTTGAAGGGCAATTTACAATGCTTACTGAAGCCAAAAAAAATGCAAATGCTGGGGCACCTGGGTGGCTCAGTCCGTAGGCACCTGCCTTTGGCTCAGGTCATGATTCCAGGGCCCTGGGATTGAGCCCCACATTGGGCTTCCTGCTCAGCAGGGAGTGTGCTTCTCCCTCTTCCACTCCCCCTTCTTATGTTCCCTCTCTCGCTGTGTCTCTCTCTGTCAAATAAATTAATAAAATTTTTTTAAAAACGCAAATGTTATAATCTTATGATTCTATTTCAAGGAGCACCTCCTGAAAAATATACCTATGTATAAAAGGAGACATAAGGAGATCTATCTATCCCTGCAACATTATGTGTAACCAGAAAAAAATGAAAAAACCTTGGTTGTCCATCAATAAGAGCATGAAAACTTATTTCAAGACAGTAAAAATGGGTGTTCTAGAGATCTGTGTACCAAAAACAGAATGTTCCAAGAGGAAATAAACAGTACGATGCCATCTACATAAATTTCAAAATTTACAAAATAACAATATATGTTGTTTGGGGGTACGTACTCATATAGTAGAAGTTCAAATATTTATGTTAGAATAACACACAGAAACCTCCAAACAGCAATTATTCTGGGGTTTGTTTGAAGAGATCAGAGGCATGAAGATCTGCAATTTTCTTACCTTAAAAAAGACAGAACGATCTGAGGTAAGTAAATATGGGTGATAAGGTCATTGGTGTTTTGCATTATTTTTTCCATTTAAAATACTCTCTAATTAATTTATTTTAATTAAAATCCCTTCAGGGCTTCTTATTGCTTTCAGGACACAGCTCCGGCCCTTCTCAAAGAAGCCCTTTCATGACTTTGTCCCCATCTAACATCCAAGAATTATCTACTCCTGGTAAACATCACAAACCCTGTGGTACCATGATGATCCCTTTCCCACCCTCAGATAGCCTTAGGATTTTGTCTTACACTGAAACTTCAGAGAACCTTTGATGTAACAATTGTTTGTATACATGCCCATCTCCCACCACCAAATGGGAATTACTTGAGGACAGGAATATCTGAATTTTCTCTCCCTTCTGCTGTGTTTCATAGTGCATTCACATAGTAGAAACTCAGTTAATGGGTGGATGGATGGATATATACACATAGACATCCAATTGCTGAAGGTCAGCCTTGTTTCCTACCAGCTTTCCATTCTTAGAGAGATGTTCTTTGCTAGTGAGGAAACAGGCATAAACACTTGTTAAACATTAAGTGACTGTAAGAGTTTGGGTGGCCTCTAACTCTTCTCCTACATCTTCACTTATCCCAGATTTCTAGTTTTCAAACACTGGCGGTGTTATTTCCACTGTACCCATACTTTCTTTGGGTCCCCCACTCCTGACCCACACCCTCGATCTGCAAGTGTCCACCATCACTTCCCAGCAGTGCAATTTGCCTACAGATCAAGATGGAAAGGTTTTGGAAGATTTGCTCATATCGAGGCACTTCTGTATCTTCCCGCACATACTGAACTGGGCATAGTTCAAAGGTCAGAGGCTTTCCATTAAAACAGATTTAAATTCTTCATCTACAACTTACTTGCTTACAGTTAGGTGTGATTTCATCTCTCCAAATTTTACTTTCCTGTTTTTTAAAATGAGGAATAAATCTATCTACCTTGAAGGGTTATCGTGAATGCTAAATGAAATGGCATAAAAGCACCTTGTAAAGTCTCTCACTCATTATAAGAACTCAATGAATAATTTTTTCATTCCTTCTCCTTAAATTTTTTAACTCCATGATTTCTACAAAAAAAAAAAAAAAAGAAAGAAAGAAGAAGAAAAAATAGGAGTGGAAAAACAACTAATTGCTCTAGTTGAAAACAATTCTTCTTTCTGGAATACTATAGTATATTATATGCAAATTTTAAGCAGGTATCCATCACTTTGCTATAAGGTAATAAACACTCATGTGCATGTATGTATCTCCTAGCTGTCTGACTGGTGGGTTTCCAGAAGGCAGGATTTAAAACCACTTATTTCCTAAGCCAAACTATGCTTAAAAGTTATAAGCAATCAGTAACTATTTTGATATCACACCCACCACTGGCAAGATATTTAGTTTCATTTTTTTCATGATGGTGATAGATTTATGCTAATTCATCTGCATTTTCTGACATGATTTCTTTGGGATTCACACATCAGTTGAATGACTGGCTAGGAAAAAGTGTACAGAATGCTGTTGTCGAACCCTGAAAGTCAACTGGCACACAGGACCTACCGCTGCACTAGTGACCACGTTCCAACCAACAACTAAACAAACCAGTCCAGATACCACTTAACCCCGCACAGAAGACCAACATTACTCATTTTGGAGAAGAGTTTATTTTTAGAAAATACATACTTTAGCTTTGAAATTGTGAACCAAGTAGAGCCAAAGGATGATTCAACCAAACATAAAAACAACAAAAAGATATCCATCCCCTATTCACACACACATAAATTTCTTCTTGGCCACGGATGTCTTTTAAAGCCCAATCCACACTAGAATGACTCAAAGATGTGCTGAAAATCCCATCCTCTCTCCTTCATTTCTCTTCTGTTATCCAAATAATACCCATTGGAATCATCAACAGAGCACTCGATTATAATCAACCTCACGCCGGTGTGAAAGGCTCCATATTTGTATAGAGCCAATGTTATGTCAGCATTATTCAATGCCTCTGACCAAGGCATTGACCAAGGAAAGATTCCAGTTGAACTCCTGTTCCTAACCACCTGTACGTCTTAGAGGTGCATTTTCTTAACACGTGTCTTTTTACCCAGGATAAAACTTAACACATGAAGGCTAAGTGGCATTTTTCTACACATTTACATTTTTTAAACAATGAAAAATTTGAGGTCCTCTACCTCAACATCTCTCATATTTCTAAGTAACAAGATAATTAGTCATTTCTTCCTGAAAATTAAGTACATAAGACAGTAAATTTGTATACTTAGAAGGTGAGTCCTAATTACATTTTCCAAAGCAACTTACAAGTATTTCCTGTATGAAGTAAACATATCAAATTCAGTGGTATACATATTCTTCAAATGTGTGAGTTCTTACAAAATATGTGGCCAGTCCTTATTTTTAAGAGTATAGAGTTTAGTGCTAATTATAAAATATATTAAGTTTCAAAATAAGAAATAGTGTTTGAGAGTAATACTCTCAAATGTCATGGATGTATGATGTTAATTTTTTAATTAAAATAAGACTTCTATGAAAGGACAATTTATGAGTTTCACTGAATGTCCTCTGTCTGAATAATTGGGCCAATATACAGAGGGGATTTCATTTTATAGAGTCCCACTGCTGGCTCATCTGAAGCCAAACTACCAATAAAGTCAAGGCTTTCTCTCACTTAACACTCAACCACTGAAGTAGAACAGAAATTCAGCCCAACTATGGAATCCACAGCAGTGACAACTAAGGACTGACTTTTCTATGAGACTCAGAATAGCATGCATTAAATACATTGAACGAACAAGAAACTCCCTATTAAGAGAAAAGTAAAGGGAATAGCCCTTAAGATTAATGAACCAAATGACCGAAATGTACCAGAAAGACCTTTCAACCAGTTTCATTGTTTAGCAGATAAGAAGCTGGAGCTCATTAAGGTTAAATATTCTAGCCAATATCAAATGCAGTCATGGAGCCAATACTGGAACCATGGCCCACTGGTTCCCAAAACAGTGTTCTCCCCTCTGCCTCCCTTACCTGGGTAAAGGTTTAATGTTACTGCCCTAGAAGTAACCTGCAGATATCAGCCCATGGTTTGAACACAAAGAAGGCTTCTATCTACAGGCAGTATCCCCGGAGCCTCAAAACTACTCCATCTGCTCTTTAACACTAAGCAAAACAATACCACTCCAACCCAGGCTCTACAAAGCAGCAGATGCATGATTCTCCTGGTCACTGGACCCCTCTGAGAGCTGTAGTTCACAGTATGTGTACAGAGATGGGAAGCCAATTCTGTTCCATCTCACTGTCAGGAGCACTAAATGTGATCATGAAAGCTCACGAATGTCACTGACTGTGACATGCAATACAAGCATTAAAAATTCTATGTCCCCAAACAAGAAGCTAACTCATTCCTTGAACTTTACTACAGAATTATCTGAATATAATTTACCACTTCCCTCTTTAAAGCGGAATGCATTGAAAACATTTATACAACACTAGCTTGATGCAAAATATGAGGAAGGTCCTCAAAGGTACTTTAAAATACCTTGCTTTCAAAGTAGAGAACACATACTTGATGAATATGAATATTCAATAGTCTGATACTCCTAATTGTCCTCCAACATTACTCTTAGGCATAGAAGGAGTTTACTTTGAAAAAAAAAAAAACAAAAAACTGTAAGAAACACATCATGAGTAACTTCATGAAACTTGTTAATTATATCATTATTTTGTTCTTAGCACACGTCACAACACTTAAGATCAAAGGCTCTTCCTTAACTATGTAAAAAAGTCACCACATGGGTTACCGCTACGCTATATCCACAGGCAACAGCTCCCTCTTAGATGGAAATAAAACACATCCCTCATTCATTTCAGTTATGGAGAAAACACCTGAAACCCAGTACTGTGTAGTTCCTACCCCATGAGCACTTTAAAATAATACCTGTTTCCCTTGTGTGAAATGAGTGCTATTGCATAACTTCCTGAAATGCCTTTTAATTCTGGAAGTTTTATGTCTCCTCTCTTTACATTGAATACATTATAAAATACTGAACATGTCTGTTTGAGGTTTTTGAACTAGTATTTACTATTTCATACTTTTTTAAATCTTGGAATCATTTTATATTCTGAAGCAAAATTAAAGGTGCTTTCTTTGTCTTATATCTAATTTTAGCACTTCTACCTGCCCACAGAAAGCAGGAAGAAAAAAACTAAACCAGTTAGTATGTATTTTAAGTGCTTGGAGTGACTGAGTTAGTGCCAGGATCATAAAACTGACACTTTACTTGCAGAGAAAAATTATTCTAGAGGAAGGAAAGCTGTCTTCATTATAATCCTGCACTGAAAAGCCAATTTACATGGAACGAGTAATGCAAAACCAAAGTGGTGAAACCTGTTACAAATTCAAATTATTTAAAACAAAGAAACCTAATACAGTTTACAGAAATGTAATTAGCAAAAATTACATCTATTTCATCTACTGCTCTAGTGAAGCATACCTATCTTTTGTGGTATCCTCAAGATAAATTCCATTTACACAATATAGTATTTTGTCAGTTGACTTCTGCTGAGATTAAAATTTTGCTGCTGTATTCACTCAACGTGATCCACTAAAACAGTGACTTTTTAAAGCAAATATGTATTAAGTACCTGACTTATTGCATGCCTGATATTTATTGAATGCCTGATAAGCACTGAAGCATTATGAAGATGTTGTAATCAAAGCACTTGACTGGGCAGAAGTTTATTTATATATATATATATATATATATATATATATATATATCTTGTTTCTTCAACAAAACTATGAGCTTTTACAGGATAGGTGTTTTTTTTTTATTTTTAACGAAAACTGTATCACTACATAATACATAGTAGAAGCTCAATTAATATTACTTTTATGCTTAATATATTTGTTCACTTATTCATTCACTGGACACTTATTACCTACCTGTCAAATGCTATAATACATACACAGCACATTGCATGGTACCTGGTATACAGGAGGTACTTAATAAATGTCACATTAGATGGAGAGATAGCTAGCCAGTCATGACTTATATCAGGTAATGAGCACACAATGGATATACAAAGAATTCTGATATTACAGAAACACAGAAAATAGCCTATGGGAATCCAAGAAATTAGTTAATACTAATTCAGAGTACAGAATACTTCTGTAACAGAAGTTAGAAGTTAGCAGAAAGATCTAAGGGAATATTATGCAAAAAAAAAAAAAAGGTACAATCAACTTCTCAGTATCAAAATACAAGGCAAGTTTAATATCACTGAAGATATCAACACTACCTATGTTTACCTGATGTCAACCTAACCTAAATTTTTTTATTTACTAAAGACTCAAGAAAAACCATCAGTCATTATATGTTTCATTTAGGAATGGTTTTTTATAACTAAGGAAGATAGAAGACCATTTAAACACTTAAAGAGTCAGAAGAAAACCAAGATGTTATCCACACTCTGCTTGAACTCATCAAAGAAAAGGAAATTTGCTACCTCCTAATGCTACAGGGTTCTTCCTGATAGTACTCTGAATAACAGCTAATTTCTATTGAGATCCTATATGGACCAGACAATGGAGTAAACAATTACATACATTATTTCATTCAATCCTATGAGCCCTTACAGTAGCAACTCTACTATTAATTCTATTTTATAATAGCACCATGGGGTTCAGAGAGATTTAAAGGAAGGTAGTCACCCAAAGGCAGAGCTGGAAGTCTTCACAAAGTCCCTCTGAGGCCATATCACCTCTGCTTTCTACTACAATTCAATGATAGTCTTGAGGCAAAAATATGTCTCTTATTAACTGATATTCCATAGTTCTAGGTCTTTTTGCATTAAATGCATTATTGGGTATTTAGTCCAAGACTTTGTCAACTTATGTTGAAATTTGGGACCAGTTAAGTCTTTACCTTGGGGTCTAGCCTGTACATTTCAGGATGTTTGCAGCATCCCTGACCTCTACCACACTAGATGTCATTAGTTCTCCCTTCTAGTTGTGACAATCAAAAATGTTTCCAGATGTGACTGGGGAACAAAATCAAGCCCATTGAAAATCACCAATGTAGTAGTCAAAAGAGACTTGTCTCAAGGATTAGCAATTAGAGGCCTTGATAAAACTGTTTTTGGTCTCAGCTTTCATATTAGAAATCAACCATGTTTATAGTCTTTCACCCAAAGAATAAGGCATTATGATAAAAAAGGCATCAGTTTGTTTAAAATATTAAAAAGACTTCAATTTGTTGGTTAGCCTTTCAGTTTCAGACTTGACATAAGCTCTATTCTCATACTATCAGTGTTTTGCGGATTTTCCTTCTATCAGAAGCAAAAGTTTTTATAAGACCAGATATTTCATCCAAAAAAAAAAAAATCAGGCAAATAAACTCACCACACACAATTCATGGCTTGTACTTGCTTTTTACTTTTGTTGTTGTTTTGTTTTATCTGACAGAGAGAGAGAGGCCACAAGTAGGCAGAGAGGCAGGCAGAGAGAGAGGGGGAAGCAGGCTCCCTGCTGAGCAGAGAGCCTGATTCGGGGATCGATCCCAGGATCCTGAGATCATAACCTGACTGGAAGGCAGAGGCTCAACCTACTGAGCCACCCAGACACCCATGTTTTTTGCTTTTTTAAAGTAACCTCTACCCCCAACATAGGGAGCAAACTCACAACCTCAAGATAGTCACGTGCTCTACCAACAGAACCAGCCAGGTGTCCCTGCTTTTTACTCTGGCCATGAACAGAATCCTTCTAAAATTGGGAGTGGTTTTTTTTTCTATTTTATTCTGGGTTCACATACAACTAACTATAAAACAGCATAATAATGTTGCCCATGAGGATTTTTATTAAACTCCACTCACTCACATGGTAAAGGTGATTATATTTTTCATGTTTTTCAATCCATACAACTACAAAGCTCAAAATCTCATACCTATGAAACTGTTAAACAATCTGAGTCCTTAGTGCATTCAAAGAATATAATATAAAAGAAATACTGTTTCTCTAGGGACTAAAGTTTAAGGCATGTAATCCATCTCTCTGATGAAATGCAGATTTCCTACTAGAAGACAAATCATTCATTTAAATCAGTTGAGTAGGATAGTACAAAAAGAAAATCCATCTGGTTACATTTAAGGCTCAGAAAAAATCATGTACAAAAAAGATTCTTTGGCTTTCAGCCTAGAGGATTTTTGTGTGATTGTCAATTGGATATATTTTCATTCAGTTTAAGATCATACTCTTCAAAAACAGGGACTCCCCAGGAGGTAGTAAGAGATTTCAAAGTGGATCACACAGATCAGAACTCCCAGATTCCAAAAAAACTAAACCTCCTTGATGACTTTGGCAAAGGTAGGCAAGTGGCCTAATTCTATGTCCTTTACTTTTCTCCCATCCTTTACATTCTTGATCACACAAAGAGATTGCATGTGAGTGGTTCATATATTTATTTTTTATTAAATGCTGAGAAGGTACATATTGGGAAGAGGGAATAGATATCCTTGGTCTATTCGGAATAAAACTTTTGCAATTCCCTGGCTGAACTACAGCTGGGCCGCTCACTTCTGAGATAAACGGCACACCTACCAATACTGCTTTCATGATTATCAGTCCGTGAATTAGCTGCATTCATTTGAAGAAAGGCTGCCAGTGACTGACAGTAACATCAGGAGAATGGAGGACAGGAACATGTTTCGTTCCTATATTCTTTGCTTCTTTAATTATTGTCTAGATTTTATCTGTTCCTTTCCACTGAAGAGTAAAAGTGTCCTCTATGAAGGCAATGTGAAGGAAAAGTCTGTACTCTCTTATCACACTTTTCTATTCATGCTTTATTTGGATGCCTAAGCAATATTCTTCATTCATAACATGCCTTGCAGAAACACCATTTTTTTTTGCTTTTCCAGATAACCACTGAATTTTAAAAATAAAAAATATATGAAATTCTTCTAAAAATTCAGGTGCTAGGTTTATGTCATTTTTCCATATATGGAGGCAAACAAACTACATTAAAATTTCCTGGAGGCCGCCAGTAAATGGTTTCTGATAAGTAAAGTTATTAACTGGTCTTTCAACTGTGAAGGAATAATTCTAAGTTAAACTATATAAAAATTTTAATCAGTGTAAAACTATATGTGCGTAATGCATTCATGGCAAACTACACTTAAATCAAAGACGCTCAGGAATGTGATATCATTAGCTATTGCCAGAGTAACAAAATGCACCATAGCTCCTCTTGACAATCACTGAAAACATTTCCACCTGATAAGAACTAAATTAACTGATATGCGAAAAAATATTAAAATCTTGCATTTTAACTGATTTTTCCACTGTAAAGTGTTGGAAGACAATTCTGCATGGTATTTCTGCACCTTTTGAACCATTTTTTGTTCTGAACTGTTTCCAAGGATGGTGGGAGAGCTCCCCAACAGCCTTGGGAGATAGTATCTCCCTCCTGGGATGAAGCCAGAATTTGTTTCCTGACTATTATAATAACTATGAATTCCCCTCCAGTACAAATGCTGGACACGTCTGCTAGCACCCTTTTTTTTTTTTTTTAAAGATTTTATTTATTTATTTGTCAGAGAGAGAGAGAGAGCGAGCACTGGCAGACGGAGGCAGAGGGAGAAGCGGGCTTCCTGCCGAGCAAGGAGCCCGATGTGGGACTCGATCCCAGGACGCTGGGATCATGACCCGAGCCGAAGGCAGCTGCTAAACCAGCTGAGCCACCCAGGCGTCCCTGCTAGCACCCTTTTTATAACAGGTATTTCTTAAGCTCAGAATTCCTCAGCTGTGACATTAACCTCCATGTATGCTAGTAGCCACCTGCGTCCCTCCACATGGCTCTTGTGGGACTTGAGGGGCAAGAAGAACCAGTGCAGATATGGAATTCATGCTGTCTGCTGTGTTGTAATAAAATGCTTTACCTCTGACCCAAGAGTCTCCTCTCTGCCAACCTAAAACTGAAGCAGACTAAATTGTTAAGATTGCACTTAGGGTAAAATCTCAGACTCTTCAGAGTTTTTTTTCCCCTGGTTTTTGTTTTTTTTTTTAAGATTTTTATTTATTTATTTGACAGAGAGAGAGATCACAAGCAGGCAGAGAGGCAGGCAAAGAGAGAGGGGGAAGCAGGCTCCCTGCTGAGCAGAGAGCCCGATGCGGGGCTCGATCCCAGGACCCTGGGATCATGACCTGAGCCAAAGGCAGAGACTTTAACCCACTGAGCCACCCAGGCGACCCTCTTCACAGTTCTTGATATAAACATAGTAGATGCACAATAATTATAAATGTTAAATGAAGAGCACAAATCACTATGTATAACCAAACTCCATGATTATACAGATTTTTAATTTTCTTTAACAAAAGTGTACATTACAGTCTATTCTTTGTGTTAGACACAATTAACACAAAAAATACTGATTATTTTAATATTTTCCATTCTGATACCTATACCTTATTTCAGTAGGTGACTACTGCTTAACAAGTCCCAATCTCTTTGGAACATGGCAGACATAAGCAAAAAAATCATATTTAAATATCCAAAAAATAGGATTGTTTCCAAGAATCAACAGATTTGACCAAATCAAAACATAAAAACAGTGACACTATGGGACTGTTGTTTTCCTGACATTGCTCTATTTTACCATTACTGGAAAAAACACATCAATATGAGCCATTTGATTAAAATAATGACAGATTTCATTTGGACAGCCAGCCTGAAATATTATGGTTGGACAGTATCCCTTTCTATGTTACTCTATTATATAAGTGTGTTTAACAAAAAGTACTGCTTTAACTATCACAACCAGTGAACCAAATCATACCAACCACTTTTCCTAACTTTCTCAAAAGTGATGATGATGAAGAACAGCAAAGCCCTTAATATACCATGCAAAGTGAATCTCAACATTTTAAAAAAAAAAAAAAACCCACTTAAGACAATAAACAGGGAAAGACATAATCCCAACCCTTCCGGGGAAAAAAAAAATCCGGAAGAGATTTCCCTTTTGTCAAATACTAAAAATAAAATCACTCTAACCACTAAATTAGTCTAAACACCACTGACTCCTTCAAAGCCACAATTTAAATTTCCAACCCCCCACAAAACCCTTAAAATATTCCATTTTCCTTTAACATCATGCAAGTTACAATAAGGCTTCTATTAAAGCAAACAACCTCCTCTGTATGAAATGGCCATTTCTTTAAATCATTTTGAGACCCAGAGTTCCCAAGAAACTAAGCACTAGACCAACCCATCCTCATTGGTTTAGAACACCTGCTGCTGACTGAGGCAAGGACTCAACAACTCAACCCTCTGAAACACTTTACAGAGCTTCCCCTGTCCTGGTCGCCACTGGTTCATAGTAAAGAAACTTAAAAATGTTAAGTTAGCCAGGCTCTCTGCTCAAGTACAGCAGGAACCTACCATAACAGGTGAAATGAGAGCAAACAAAACCTACTCTGATAGTGGTGACCTGGCATTTGGTGGCCTAAAGGTTGCCACTTCAGTGAATTCTCAGCTTGTCCCTGGCCAAAGGAGGTGTGGTTTTTAGAGACTCAATGAAAAGAAACCACATTGGGGCACCTGGGTGGCTCAGATGGTTAAGCATCTGCCTTTGGCTCAGGTCATGATCCCAGGGTCCTGGGATCGAGCCCCACGTCGGGCTCCTTGATCAGCAGAGAGTCTGCTTCTCCCTCTCCCTCTCTCCCTGTTCATGCCCTCTCTGTATCTCTCTGTATCAAATGATTGAAAAAAAAAAAAGAAAGAAAGAAACCACATCGTAAAAGAATCTGGTCAGGGCCTTGACACTAAAAGATAATTTTAATGGAAAGGACCTCAAAGGGTAAGAATGTATCACTGATAGGATCACAGGCAAAATTTTGAAATTTAATTATGGCCTTTACCTTTTCAATATATTAATCACTAAGAGAGTGTCTTACATTGGAAGATGGAGAGGAGAAGGGAGTTGGGAGAAATCGGAGGGGGAAACAAACCATGAGAGACTGTGGACTCTGAGAAACAAACTGAGGGTTTTGGAGGGGAGGAGGATGGGGGGTTGGGTGAACCTGGTGGGTATAAGAAGGGAACTTATTGCATGGAGCACTGGGTGCTCCATGTGGTGCATAAACAATGAATTCTGGAACACTGAAAAAATAAAATAAAATAAAATATTTTAAAAAGCGTCTTATCTTTTTTTAATTTTAAATCTCTAAAACATATTTCTAGAAGTTATGATAAGTGTTATGCCTGCTATTTTGTGATCTTTTTTCCACTTATTTCAAATAGCCTTGCCAAGAATCAACAAAGTACAAATACTAAACAGAACTGTTTACAGAATACAAACACTAAATGGAATTGTTTAAAGAATCCATAGGTCTTGAATTTTACTTTTCATTTTCTTAATTTTTTTTAATTTAAACTTTATTTTTTCAGTGTTCCAAGATTTGTTGTTTATGCATCACTCCCAGGGCTCCATGCAATAGTCCCCTCCTCAATACCCACCACTCACTCACCCAATCCTCTACACCCCTCCCCTCCAAAACCCTCAGTTTGTTTCTCAGAGTCCACAGCCTCTCATGGTTCATCTCTCCCTCTGATTTCCCCCAACTCCCTTCTCCTCTCTTCCCAATGTCCTCCATGTTATTCCTTATGCTCCACAAGTAAGTGAAACCATATGATAATTGACTCTCTCTGCTTGACTTATTTCACTCAGCATAATCTCCTCCAGTCCCATCTATGTTGAATTTTACTTCTTAAACCCTAGATCAGAAATGTCACCAATGGTTAATTCATTCATGAAACTACCAGGCATAGAGACCCTAACCTGGTATCTTTTACAGTCAACAATGTACCAAGATAAGTCACTTTGATTTCCTCACCTAGAATAACAGGAATTTAATATTATTTCTTTCTTGGAACCAGAGAAAGGTAACTTTTTACCAAATGCCCCATTACAAAGTTCTTCAACTATATTAATGTTACCTGGCTTTTTAGGACAGAATTCATTGGGGATGTTGACCATATAAACACACCAAAATGTCAGACTTTCAGTCTAACTGGCAAACTTGCTAACTAGCTGGTCTGGTTTGAGTCACATTGTATTCAGGAAACCCCATTTTCCTAACTTAAGTTGAATTGTTTTTGTGATGGTGTTCTTTGGTTTGCTTTGCTTTTGTGGGACAGTGTACTGCTCAGTAACTCCAGTATTGTAGTTTATATGAAAATCAGATGCTCCTCACTTCCACAAAGAACAGAAAAAGGTGACACAACTAAATTAGGCAAGATTTAAGTTAGTTTGAGAATGAATCTTTGGATGAGACTTATGAGACATGATCATGAGTCACTGAAAAACACTGGGGAATACTTTCTGTGGAGATTTTTTTTTAAGTATATAAGATTCTCATCCCTGTGGGATGGCTTCTGTATGGGGAGCCCACCAACAGCTGAATGGACTTGGACTCACCCAAGTGCTTTTCCAAGCTTACAACAGTGACACGGAGGGTCTTCAAAGAGATGAAGAGAGTAACTCTTTCTCAATAACTAAAAGCAGAATGCAATTCCAGACCACCAAAACTCTGCAAAGCTGGTTTGTGACCTTGACTCAGAGTCACTGGGATGCACTAGGAAACCACAGTTCTTGGCAGATGCCCATTTTATGTGCAAAGGCTTACCAGATGTGAAGTTCTATGTGCAATAGAAACAAAAATGAATCTGCTGTGTAATCTGGCATGCCAATTTATTCTGTGAACCAGCAGGTAATAGGCTTGGTCTCGTGTTTAAGCAGAGCCTATGGAGTTTGAATTTGAGCAGGAAAAAACTTCTTAAGCCCCATGCCCACCCACCCCCAATTAAAACCAATCCTATATGCTTGTTAAACCTGAAATCCCACCAAGATTTATTTCTTTCAATTAAGAATTCCATCCCTGTTAAAATGGAAATTCCCTTGAGAGACATAAACTGTTATCAGTTATTTATACTTCAGTGTAAATGAATTTCAAATCCTGTCTTGACAGCTGGTTTTGATAAAAAGAATACATGAAGCTTGGTTGTTTAGATTATAAAAGAGAGGGGAAAATCTTCAAGAGCTAAAACTTAACAAATGAATAACTACCACTATTATTTGTCTATTCATTCACCAATATTTAGGAGCACCTAATACTTTTCAGGCAATGTGCTAAGCATGGAGGATCCAAAGATGAAAAACCATAGTTAAGGGCCTCAAAAAATGTAGGGTTTGGTGGAAAGACATCAAATATGCAGTTACCATAGAAGAGCAAGGAAGTTAATGAAGGTGTGGGGCAAGATGTAAGGGGAGGCTCTGAGAAATAAATACTAAATCTGCCTGGCAGAGAGGAGATGGGAAAGTTTTCCAGGAAGAGCTAGAGTTTGCCCTGTGACTGGAAGGAGAACCAGGGTGGTACCTGGAAACATTAAGGAGCAAGGTGCGCTCAGTGAAACAGCATTCCTGAAATAAAGGTGTTTGGAGTGAGGTACCAGTGAGGGTTGGGAGGCAGTGTCTTAGGCTTCTCAGGCTGCCATAACAAAATACCATAGCCTCGGTGGCCTGAACAACAGTCATTTATTTTCTCACAGTTCTGGAGACTGGAAGTCTGAGATCCAGACGCCAGCATCCTTGGACTCTGGTAAGACCTTGCTACAGCTGGGTGCCATCTTGTTGGCTGTGTCTTCACTAGGCCTCTGCTTTGTGGGGGAAGAAGGGAGGGAGTAGGTAAGTTCTCTAGTATCTCTTCCTGTAAGAACACTATTCCTATCCTATCAAAGTCCCACCCTTAAGACACAATTCAGTTCATAACAGGAGGTGAGGGAAATGAATCACAATGATGGGGAGGGTACTCAGGAACCAAATCGTGAAGGGCCTTTTAAATCAAGTAAAGAAGAATCAATTTTGTCTGTAAAGCTCATTCTAGGATTCCAAAAGGATTTTCAGCAGGGAGCAACATAATCTGGTTCACATTTTAGAAAGCTCACTATGGCAGCAAAAGGGAAATTAGAAGGGACACAGAGAGGCAGTGAGCGCCTGATGCACAACAGAGGGAGCAAGAAGAGGGGTGAGAGATATTCAGGAGTAAAAAATGGGCCATTTCATTGATTATATTAATGTGATCAATGTGGGGAGGAGCAATGAGAATGACCCTAGCCTCTGGTTTATGCATCTAGTAGACTGCAATGTGCTTTCCTGAAAGAAAGACCTCAAAAGGAAAACTGAATTTGTTTGCTGGGAGATATAGGAGAGAAAATTTAAAAGCTTATTAGCTTTTTAAAAAATAAAGTCTAAGCTTCATACACAGCATGTACACTGCTTACTTGGCAGCTGAGTACACTAACTCACCGTGTCCCAGGAGTGCAGTTATGGGAGATACAACTGATGCTAAACAGAGTGAATGGATATGGACCCACTCTGGCTTACTACTTGCTTATGAGTGCAAGGGGCTGAGATTTTTGTCCTTTAAAATTCTTTAGATTGAACAAAACTTAAACATGTAACAGTACAAGACTAATTTTTAAAATACTGGTTCATCTTTATGATGAAGTATTATAGAGGCATGAAATTCATTTGGTCCAAGAATATTTAATGACATAAAAAAATTAGAAAAAAGCAAAATATAAAACTGTATTTACTAAGCTAATTGCATAAAACTATTTTTTGCATAGAAATGTCAAAAATTGATCCCTCCAGATAGTAGCATTATAAATATGTAATTTTTTTCATTGTTTTCCCAATTTTTCTATGAAGAACATATGTTTTAAAATCAGAAGTAATAAACTTGTTTTTAATCTTGTATATGTTTTTGGGCAAAGCTAATATTTTGGAAAAGAGGCTCTCTCCCACCCCTAGCAGACACATAATTATCCTCTACCAAACAGGAGATGTTAGGCTATGCTAAATAGCAAGTATTTCCAAAAACTGGAATGCCTTGTAACAACAAAGGTTTATTTTTTGCTCACACTATATGTCCACTATGGGCTGGCTGGGGGCTCTGCTCCACATTCTTCATTTTAGGATCCATTCTGAGGGCATGGTCACTTGCCATGGCAGAGGTAAAGAGCCCTAGAATGTCTCTGACTGGCAATTATATGCTCCAGTTCAGAAACACATGTCAATTTCCACTGAACTCATTGGCCAGAATGAACATGGGGCCAGGAAATGTAAACCTACTATGTACCTGAAAGGTATTTGGCCAACAGAGATTATGATGATCACATATAACTACAAATTCAGCAGTCCTGCCCCCCGGAAAAATTATGGAGTGATTTCTAGAGTAGTGTTCAAAATTGAAAACTATGACTCCCACAGGTAGATTGTGATATCAATTTAGTGGTCATGAGCAGTGCTTTTTTAATATAATGGAATTTAAGGGGAACTGTCAGAACATAACACATGTAGAAAGGGTAGATATTTATCATGAAACAATATTTGGTACACATCTATCAAATAAATACAGATGTGTCACAATGTGAAATATCTTCCTGTGGGTTCTGTGAAAAAAATGTGGGAAATCATCATTCTGTGGGTGCCCTTAACTCAGCGAGATAGACAGAAACATAATTTCCATATTGGGCGCTTCAAAGCTAATGTTTCAGACTACTGCAAAAGATTGGGGAAACCTGATATCCCTCCATGGTATAGGTCTCAAAGAACCATCCAATTTTTACTCTTTAGTATAATGCTCTCTCAGTAATAAATCAATTAAGAAATATCATTAAGTAACATATTTTTACCACCTTCCAAATATTAGTTTCATTATTTTTTATTTCTCCTAACAGATTTCAAGCTTCAAAACCTTTCCCTTAACTATACAGATCCTCGCTTTATTGGTTAAGAAGACACATAATTCTTATATTAATTCAAAGGGCATCCTTGACCAAGATGAATGGTAATAAAACTTTTTTCACTTTGTATTGCTATTAACTTATATAACATTGTCATGAATGATTTTAACAGGCTTATGTTTTGATATTTAAGAATGCATTTTAAAACTGCAAAATACCTATTGTATCTAACTCTCATCACAGACTTAATATTCCCAATTTTCCATATCCCACTTTTTATTTTCAAATAAGAAAATACAAATTTGAACTATGCACTCTAGCTCTATATGTTTGTTTATGGAGAAAGTACAATGTCTATCAATTTAATTTCAAATTTTTCATTTCCAAAATGAATTCTTCCTCTTACTTTCTGTCATCCATGTGAAATGTTTTTAAGTGCTTCCTTAAATGCAAGAGTTTCAACCAATTTCAGTATTTGCAGCTCTGACCCTACATACCCTCCCATACTTATTCCTAGCTACCGTCCACATAGCACTGTCAGTTCGTTCAAAAGCCAGCCTTTGTTTCTACAGGGAAAATACTGGTTAAACTGCCAAGAACAACACAATGCCTCCTGTGGTACAATCTTCTTTTACCTCCCAGATGGCTCCACTGCCACTTACTAGGTATGCCAGAGAGATTTCCTGAGGAAAAAAGGAATCAATGTGAACTAATATCATCTACCATCCTGACGTTCAAAGGCACCAAAGAAAACATGACTAAGTGCATTTAAAAGAACGGAAAGTGAAAAGACCATCCTCAAAAATAAACTCGTGGGCAATTTTTGTAGCATATAAAAGGAAGCTCTGGTATGGAAAAATGATGAACATCCTGCGTTTGTTAATTAAGGAAGCGTTATATTCAGTTCCGTAACAGTAACTAGTTTAGAATTGATGAGTCACAATATTCTTTTCCTTCCTGGCCTGATTCAGAAGGTGTGGGGAAAAGAGGATCCTACTGGCAGCGGGACCACCTATACCCCAACAAGGCCTCTAAGACACTAAAGGAATCTGAGCAAGGAAACGAGGCTGACAGGATTTCAGCATCTCCTCTAAGAAAAATCCACAGAGTGAGGAGATGAGTGAGTTGGAGGCTCTCCTCCACTTAAATTTGCTGCAGTTCCATTCTCTTAAATAATTTACCTAATTATTCCATTAAGTGCAATGTTAATAATTAGCTTCTTTAAACAAACCAAAAAAGGTCATTTCTTTTCATTATTCCAAACTGGATATACTATTATGAATTGTCTATCAATTAACTTCTTATAAACAAAATTATCACACCCAGAACATTTCTATTACCTCCAAAGAGCTCCAAAAGTATGCACAGTACCATTCTGGTCATTCTCATTTTTCATGGGAGCTTCTCTTTTTATTGCTATCAGACAAAAACAACTCCCTGAAAATCCTCCTCCTTTTTTTTTTTTCTTTTAGATTTTATTTATTTATTTGACAGAAGTAGGCAGAGAGGCAGGCAGAGAGAGAGAGAGGAGGAAGCAGGCTCCCCACCGAGCAGAGAATCTGATGTGGGGCTCGATCCCAGGACCCTGGGATCATGACCTGAGCGTGCTCGATCCCAGGACCCTGGGATCATGACCCGAGCCAAAGGCAGAGGCTTTAACCCACTGAGCCACCCAGGCGCCCCAATCCTCCTCCTTTTAAACAAATGAAAACCACTGTATAAATCCAACTAAATGCTGATGGTATGGTTTTGAATCCTAAAATGTGGAATTTCTTAAACTATTTAACATTGTTCTCCCCAATATACACATACACAGACACACACACAATGTCAACAAATAAATACCAGTCAAATTTGGATTATCTGCCAACTGGATGGCAAGAAACAACTAATACAGACATTAAGTGGTGGGGAGTTGGGGAAAATACACAAGTTGGGCACTGGAATGTGTTTTATTCTTCTACTTGAATAAAACAATGCCTGGCACTCTGGAAATTGGCAATAATGTACTTCAAACTGAGTAAACAATGAAACTTTCCTAGGGGTGAAAAAACAAACTCAAGAGAACTAGAAAACATTTTTGTTTGTAAATACTTTGGTTCATACCTTAGCAAATGAGAAGACTATGCTTTGTTTAAAACAGCATTTTTAAATTCCTGCTATATAAGACTAGTGTGAAAAAGAGAATGAATTATAGGTGACAATGTCATTAAATATTTATAAAAATTCTTGCAGAAAGGAGCCCTAAAAGGGCTCACAATACACAAACTCAAGATTGTATTATTATTACCAAATTTGCCATCTACAATGCAAGAAATTCATGAGGTGGGAAACTCTCATAACTCACTGCTCCCTCCAAAGTTGGTTGGTTACACTATCTTATAGAGATTTTTCAAATTCAATGGTCTAAAGCAGAAACAGCTGCACTGGACTTAGTTCATGCTGGAAAATTGACATTTCTCTAGCAAGTGCCAAGTGTAGTCTCAGAATTACAATATGTCAGACTTTCTCCAAATGGAGATGCTCTTATTTTCCTACATCATCCAAATGCTGCTCAGAAGAAACTGCAAACAAGATCCCTAAAGCCTTATTACCCAGTGGCCCTAAGGAACAATTGTGGCTATCCACATACTGCCTGGTGCAAAATGCTCATTTCATAGCAGAAGTAATAGAGCAGGTATCAAAATGACTTCTGCTCCCAATTACAGGTGTTTTAGAATATTATCAGATTAACACTGAACATGATGCCTTCACAACTCCATGCCCTCTATTTCTGGGAAGGTCAGAAGAACCATCATTACTCAGAGCTAGAAGAAAAAGTATTCTCAGAGCAGGAGTAAGGGAAGTTCCAAGATAGAGATAGAGTAGGAAGTGGTTTGCACAAATGAGGAAGAACAAGTGTCCTCTTAGAGATTATCCAACTCTTTTCCATGTGTATCTACAGGAAGCCATGAGTATGGGCTCTTAGATTGGTTTAGCAAAGCAGGTTTCAGGTGGGTTTGCCGCTAGAAAACCCAAAAGAAACAGCAAATAGCCATGTCCAGAAGACGTTAGTACATTACCCAACTCCACAATCATTAGGGCAAGCTATGGGAAACAGGGGAAAAAATCCACTTGGCAGTAAACATGAAATTGCAAACACAAAGATATGAACAAATATTCAATAAAAACTACCATCATGGTGGCCAACAGACACATGAAAAAATGCTCCACATCACTCGGCATCAGGGAAATACAAATCAAAACCACAATGAGATACCACCTCACACCAGTCAGAATGGCTAAAATTAACAAGTCAAGAAATGACAGATGCTGGCGAGGATGCGGAGAGAGGGGAACCCTCCTACACTGTTGGTGGGAATGCAAGCTGGTGCAACCACTCTGGAAAACAGTGTGGAGGTTCCTCAAAAAACTGAAAATAGAGCTACCCTACGACCCAGCAATTGCACTCCTGGGTATATATCCTAAAGATACAAACGTGGTGCTCCGAAGGGGCACGTGCACCCGAATGTTTATAGCAGCAATGTCCACAATAGCCAAACTGTGGAAAGCGCCTAGATGTCCATCAACAGATGAATGGATAAAGAAGATGTGGTATATATACACAATGGAATACTATGCAGCCATCAAAAGACATGAAATCTTGCCATTTGCAACGACGTGGATGGAACTAGAGGGTATCATGCTTAGCGAAATAAGTCAATCGGAGAAATATAACTATCATATGATCTCTTTGATATGAGGAAGTGGAGATGCAAGGTGGGGGGGTTTGGGGGGAGGTAGGAAAAGAAAAAATGAAAAGATGGGATTGGGAGGGAGACAAACCATAAAAGACTCAATCTCAAGAAACAGACTGAGGGTTGCGGGGGGGAAGGGGGATGGGAGAGGGTGGTGGGGAAATGGACATTGGGGAGGGTATGTGCTATGATGAGTGCTGTGAAATGTGTAAACCAGACGATTCACAGACCTGTACCCCTGGGGATAAAAATACATTATATGTTTATTAAAATAAAAAAAAATTAAATTAAAAAAAAAAAAAAAAAAACAAACTACCATCATGGAAGAAGAAACAAAAACAGCAAATACAGGGGCACCTGGGTGACTCAGTGGGTTAGGCCTCTGCCTTCAGTTCAAGTCATGATCTCAGGGTCCTGGGATCAAGCCCCACATGGAGCTCTCTGCTCAGCAGGAGCGTGCTTCCCCCTCTCTCTCTGCCTGTCTCTCTGCCTACTTGTGATCTCTGTCTGTCAAATAAGTAAATAAAATCTTTAAAAAAAATAGCAAATATAATAACTAACATGAATAGAAACAGAGTTAATTCAATAAAAAGATAAGCAGCTTAAAGGTACTTAATACATTCAGAGATACATTTGAGAATATTTGAATATGTACATTAACATATTGAGAGACATATGAGAATAACTGAAGAGGGAAGTAGTGAGATGGAAAATCAAGTTGAAGAATTCTATCAGATTACAATGCAAAAGGATACTAATCTTACGAAATATTTCAAAAGTTTTCAGAAGGAAAAAAATTAAGACATATGAGGAAATAATGGAAGAAAAGCATTCAAAGCTAAATAAAGATCTGAATCTTCAGACCGAAAGGGTCTCACAAGTTACAAACTGCTTGAATGTGGGGGGAAAAAATACATGTCTTTTAGACACATATTGGTGAAAAAATACTAATTCAACGGATAAAGAAAAAAATCCTAAGTGTTTCCAGAGGGTGGAAGGAGAGAGAAAATAGAAAGGATACCAATTAGTCTCTCCAAAAAAATTACCCTAAGATACACAAAAACTAAGAGTTAGTTGTGGGATAGAATTTTTTTTTAATTAACAAAACCTTCCACCTACCCTAAACATTCCTCCAAAATAAACTTCCCTCTACTGGAGGGATGTCTGGGTGGCTCAGTTGGTTAAGTGACTGCTTCAGCTCAGGTCATGATCCTGAGGTCCTGGGATCAAGTCCCGTATGGGGCTCCTTGCTCAGCAAGGAGCCTACTTCTCCCTCTGCCTGTTCTGCCTGCCGCTCCCCCTGCTTGTGTTCTCCCTCTGACAAATAAAATCTTAAAATAATAAAAAATAAAAGTGTTATTGAAAAAAAAATAACATTCTAGAAATAAAACACAAGCTCTCAAACTGGAAGCTGATGGGAAGAGAGAGATGGAGGGTGGTAAGGGTGATAAAAATTATGAAAATAGGACAAATTATCTGGGAAGGGGAATAGTTACCAACTAGCTATTACTAGGAAACTAGGTTTTGACTTATATACAGAAATATGATGATAGCTATCATCATGTAAACAGGAATATAATTTCCAGGGAAACTGGTAGGAGAAGGAAAGGAAACAATTCCAAACAAAGATAGAAAACCTAATAGTAATAATTATAATTATAATGAAGAACAAGAAAGCATGATAAAAAGAGAAAACAATGCAAAGAAAGAGTCCAAACATATTAGCAATCATAATAAAGTTTTCTGGTATATAGAATTTAGAAATTTCAAATTGTAGGGTTTTTGTTTTGTTTTAAGATTTTATTTATTTATTTGAGAGAGAGAGAGCAAGAAAGGGAACACAAGCAGGGGGAGTGGGAGAGGGAGAAGCAGGCTACCCGCCAAGCAAGGAGCCCGCTAGGGGGTTTGATCCCAGGACCCTGGGATCATGACTTGAGCCGAAGGCAGACATTTAACAACTGAACTACCCAGGCACCCTGTAGGGTTGTTGTTGGTTTTTTTTTTTTAAGATTTTATTTATTTAGAGAGACAGAGAGTGCAAGCAGATGGAGGTATAGAGAAAGAGAATCTCAAGCAGACTCCAAGCTGAGAGCTGAGTGCAGAGCCTGAGGTTGGGGCTTGATCCCAGGACCTTAAGACCATGACCCGAGCAGAAGCCAAGAGTCTGACACTCAACTGCCTGAGTTACTCAGGTGCCCCAGTGTAGTTTTTTTTTTTGGGGGGGGGGTATTGTTTTTTAAGTCTACCCACATGCTGTTTACAAGAAACCCACCTACAACACTTGTTAAGTGCCAAGAATAAGTCATATCAGACTGACCTGGACTTCTCTGATGGGCGTACTAAGATGTCATCAGATGAATACTCTGCTCAAGAGATTTCAAAATGAGAACAGATGAAATGTAAGCTTAATATAAAACTAAATGGCTCCCCAGTGGAGAGTTAAGACCCGATGCCAACATGGTGGGAGATTTCTAGTGATGTTTTTAGAGTACTGACACTTGCCCAGTCCAGTTAACTGGTTACTCTTCATTTGGGTCAGGGCAACCATGGCCTGCAAATCACAACTCCACACAGAATGATGTCTGACTGAATGAAAGATCTCACCTGGATAAATAAAGGATCAATTGCCACAAGATAAAATTCAATAGAAACATACGAAAGTCCTGGGAGCCAAAATCTGGATTGTAGAATGCTCAATGGGAAGCTGCTGGCTTCACAGCAGGAGATCTGAGGAGACTACAAGGTCTTAGCTAATGGTAAACTGCAGTCATTATTGTCAACTGGATGCCAACAATTCGTTTGCTCTTGGGCTACACCCTCTCTATTCAGTAACCCTATGATCAGGAAGAATCAAACCTCAGTGGATCTAGAGAAGGTTGACCAGACTGGAGACATAACTGCAAACCACTGCAAAAAAAGCAGCAGTTTTAGAAAATGATGTCCCACTTGTCTTCAAATACTGGCAAGACTGCCACGTGGAAAAGACATTAGGCTTCTCCCCATCACTCCCAGAGTACAGCATTAGGACCAATGCCTGGAAACTCCAGGAAGGAAGTTTTCAGTTTAATTTCATTTTAAAAAGGTTTTAATAAATGGGGATGTACCTTAAACTGAAAGTTTCCCATCACTGGAGGTGTCTGGAATAGGGCAGTATACTCATTTGGTACGCTATTGGGATAAGTATTACTGGTATCAACAATATTTATACTATAAACAATAATTACTCATAAAATAACTTCCAGCCCTGTGACTTATGTTGACTAGAGTGTCTAACGCAATCATTTGTCCAAACTGAGCCATGCTTCAAGATGCAGGTTTAGGGCACCTGGGTGGCTCAGTAGTCAAGCATCTGCCTTTGGCTCAGGTCAGGATCCCAGGGTCCGGGGGTCGAGCCCCTCATCAGGCTCCCTGCTCAATGGGAAGCCTGCTTCTCTCACTCCCACTCCCCCCGCCCCCCGCTTGTGTTCCCTCTCTGACCACCACTCTGTCAAATAAATAAATAAAAATTTTTTTAAAAGCAAGTTTAGTCCCCACCTCTTCTACGAAGCATATCATGACAAAAAAACAAGACCATACCTTCCACAGTGCCTATCTCCAGTATTAGACCATTTACAGCTCCATTACATTCTTATTTTGCCTCCTAAAAATTATATTTGAAATAGTCCATCTCCCAACGGTACCACAAGCAACCTGGGGTCGTGACCAACCTCAAGCTATCAGACACCCTGGTAGACACCGAAATGAAACTTGCTGACTCATCATTTCTCTCTCCCCTTTTTTTTTTTTCCTTCATATAGCACACAGCCAATGTTTTTGTAATCACCAACATCTGCTCGTTGTGAAAATAATGAAATACACAGTAATGCCTTCCTTGGGAGAATATCCCCCTTCCTGCTTGATATACCAAAATACTTGCATTTTTCCATTTAAAACTTCCCAACTCCCTAGTGAGAACAATGCTAGAAACTAACGGATATCAGGACACCTGGGTGACTCAGTAGGTTGAACATCTGCCTTTGACTCAGGTTATAATCCCAGAGTCCTAGGACTGAGCCCTCTTTGCTCCACAGGGAGTCTGCTCCCTCTCCCTGCCACTCAGCCTGCTTGTGCTCCCACTCGCTCCCTCTCTGTCAAATAAATAAAAATCTTTAAAAAAAATTAATAAGCTGACTGAAACTCATTCCTGCATATTTTGAAGGTAATAAAACATGCCTTCTTCCTTTCCCCTTTTACCACAGACCATATCATATCAATAGATGCCTCTAGGAAAACAGAAATCTCAGATTTTAAAGGGAAAAAGTCAAAATATGAAATTCTCTGCAGAGTAATAAAGATTAGCAAAGTCTTACACTATAGACAAGCAAGGCTACATGTTCCTCTTCACTGCAGCTTGAAAGTACGATAGCTCTGTACAAGCGCATTCCTTGAGGATACTGGGTTGGGTGAAATAGTCTAGCCTTGTCGAAGGACTGGCAGTACTAAGACAGTGAAAGAAAGGAATAGAAGAAAAAATATTTCTCCTCCAGCTCACTTTATGATAAATGCTCATCTTTGAGGATAAACTGGAAGAGGGGATAAAGCAGAAAGCATACACGTATTTATTTTTTAAATTTAAGTTGTTAGAATTTAAATTAAATTTGAAAATGTGAAATTATCATTGCTTCTCTAGTCTTATGTGCTTTAGGCTCAAGGTCCAAAAAGATGGCAGGTTACTAGAAGGGAAATTTCAAATTCAGCTTGGCAGCCATATCCAAGATGATGCAGAAACATTTAAAATGCACAAACTTGTTGCATTACTCAAGCTTAGCATTTAATAATGGGATAAGTCTGGCCAAAAACTGTCCAATGTGAAATTACACTGCCCAGCTAAAAATTAAAAATATTTAGAGGCATAGCTAAGGAAACACAGATGCACAAATGGCTCTAACTATCCTATATCGGTAATTGGCCAGACATTCATTTAATTAACTTAGAATGAAACAAAGATCAAAAATACATTTTTTCCCAGGGTTTTGACATGTGTAGTCTAAAAATAATTGATTCTGATTTCCCAGTGCCTCCATAACTTCCCTCTGTCAAGCGTCAGTCAATTGAATTCAATTCAACATGGTTTTTTGTTTGGTTCAGTTTTTTATTTAATAGACTATGTACTAAGTCTGAACACTCTGTAGGAACTTACATACATTATGTATGTGGAACTCGCCACAGTTTTGAAAACATAGATCCAACCACAGACACAAATAATAGAGCTTCAGACTAGTAGATGTGGGGGCAACTGACCAGATTACAAACACAACAACCTCCTTAAAGCACCTACTACACGCAGCAATAAAAAGAGGTTGGGACCTACATGGTAATGCAACTGACCCTGACATGGGAAGCATCCACAGAGAAATTTGCTAAGCGATTATGAGTCTTTGAGGACAAAGATCATAATTAATTTATCACTGCATTGCCAGGATCTCGTTTAAACTACAGAAAGAACTAAGACATATTTGCAGAATGGATGGATTAATGCATATCCTACACAAATGCACCAAAGTGCGGGCTGCAACAGCACAGGGAAACCTAGCTGATGAAGCAAATCGATACTGAAACCCAGGGCTGCATCTGCCCATTGACACGGCTATGTTCTAATTTTCACAAAGCTGTGTTAATGGGCTATCCATGGCCCTGACCAAAGAGATCTCTGCAATTGCTAAACCCAGGAGCTCATGACAAACCACCGATACCTGCAAACAAGGCTGGAAGATACCTTCAATCCCACCAAACCATCACAGTGACCTTCTGGGACTATGCCATATGGTAGAGGAGGATCATTTTGCAGACTCCACATCAACACTTACAGTCACAAGGTGTTCCTCCCAAAGGCCAATGTTACTGCCAGCTCCAAGAGACACCATCCCCAGCATCCATACCTTCTTCTACCTCAGCCCAGTGTGAACAATGCTGAAAATCTGAATGTGCCTGATCATGACCCAGGCTGTACAGAGGATAGCTCATCTAAAGTAGTAAGGTGGGGCACCTGGGTGGCTCAGTCAGATAACCGTTTGACTCTTCAATTCAGCTCAGGTCATGATCTCAGGGTTGGGGGATCAAGCACCATGTGGGGTTCCAGGCTCAGCACAGGGTCTGCTTACGACTCTCTCTCTCCTTCTCCCTCTGCCCCCACCCCTGCTCGCATGTGCGAGAGAGCTTGTGCATGCTCTCTCTCCCTCTAAATAAATCCAAAAAATAAAGTAGTGATGTGTTTTCCAAAAGACAGACATCCAAGTCTCAAGTGTAAAAAAGCTTAGAAGTGGGGAGAATATTATACTTATGATAATAACAAATTTGAGCTAAGTGGAGTACTTTTTACCTGCCAGGCACTACGCTGAGGGGTTTGAGGTATTCTACTTAACCTTCCTGACCACACAGGGAAGTAGGTCCTATGATCCCCACTTGACAGACGGACAAACTAAGCTTTAAAAAGTTAAATACTAGGCACAAAAATCACCCAGGTGCTGAGTGTCAGGGCCATGACTACGCAACACCCATGATCTTAGTTAGCTATCATCGAACATGGCCTCAAGGTCTTAGAGTACAAAATATTCTTTTGGCATTCACAAGGAGTAATAAACTGATTTTCTGCTTTTACAAAAATATTTTGTGTCATTTTAGCCATATTTTACTATCTGTAATTAGTGTCTGGTATTTAAAAGCACATCTGGCACAATAAGTACTTGATGAATTAAAAGAAGATAAATTAATCACACTGTAACATCATTATCTCTCATTTGTATGGGAATTCAAAATTAAAATTTCAAATGTTTCCATCTACATAGCATGTAGCTAGGCATTCATTTTTGCATTATGAAAGTAGAACATGTATATTAAAAAACAGACAAAACAAAGAAAAGCAGAAAGAAAATATCTATCATTCTACAAACCAAAGACAACTGTTAACATTTTGAGAAACATACAATTCAGAGCTCAAAAATATAATTTGATTACTCATATAAGCCTGATTTCTACCACAGAAACCCATAATTCAAAATCAAAAAAAAAATTTTTCAAGTGTTGAAAAGACCAATGAACATTTTTTTATGTAATTTCCACATGGAGGCCAAAGAAAATTTTGTTTAGCCATCATGAAAAGATATTTACAATTTTCTTAAGATAAAAAGTACTGTTATTTCATTATTCCTCATTCACTACTGTCCATTTTCAGTGAACATTCAAAAAAGATATTAATAGTAATTTGAGAAATGTGTCCTACGTTTCCCAGTAGACTAATTTCCTAAAGAGTTTTACCCTACATTGACCTAAACTGTCTATATATATGTTCTAAGCTGCAATTCTTTACATGGTCCACGATGGCTTCAAACAGTGCTTGCAACCAAGGAAAAGAAAAACATACAAACAGCAAAATGAAAAAGGACTTTACAATCATACCTGCCCAGCTGTCCCTTACTGCAGGCTTTTCTAAGCTACTAATTTTCATTCAGTTGGTGGCAGGCTGGGGTGAGAATCCAAGTTTCTTATTTCCTAGTCCAGAGACTTTTGGGAAACAATGAGAACATCTATTTATCTAGTATTTGACACATAGTATTATTATTACTATTTAAATGGTAGTTCAGAAAAGACACACAGACAGCAGGTGCCTACTCAGTCACACTGCACACGTTAGTGGCTTGCTGCCACTAAAATACACAGAGTTTGAAGCAGGTTCCATGTACTTCCACTTCCTGGCGGGAGGATGAACCTCACCTTCTCTTTTCATTCCCACCCCCCCTCATTCCAAAGGAAGCCAAGTAGGAGCTCCGCTTATAGCATTCTAGAGAAGACAGTCAGCATGTCACCCCTGTCGCCCACAGTGTTGATTTCACTCTCTCTCATTTCAAACCTCAGTCCAGAGGTGCTAGCTCACAAGTGATCTGAACAGGAAGAGGATGGTAAAAGGAGCTGTAAAATTATAAAAAGGCAGACTGCCCAAGGCAAAGGAAACTTTTCCAGGGAAGTGGTGGAGTTGCCCACATTCTCAGGACCTTGGGTGTTTGTTTACCTTCTCCACACTGCCTCTCTCTGGGATAAACGCTCCACTTCTTGCTAAGATCTGCCTTCAAATCATACTCAACCCTTTCTAAAGAGTGATCCATGATCATGGTCGTATGCCAAAGGAGAGTCAAAAACGGAGAAAAAATTAAGTGACGCATCAGGCTTTGCTTGATTTTTCTGAATTTAAATCAGAATTATTTTTGCCTTATATATTTTTTTCACTTAAAGATATTTACAGAATGTTATTTTCACATAATAAATTGAAGGGAGTTTTCCATTAAAAAAAAAAAAGGAAAGAAAACTGCCAATTGGCTATTAATAGGCTTACTAAACTGAACTTAGCAACTTCTCTGAATCCCCATAGGGTAGCCAAGCTCATGGTTGGCACTTAGTCACTATGTGGTGAATGGCTGAACACTTAAAAAGAATGTTCTGGTCTTATCTCTAATATTCTACCTAATTCTGGATACTACCGGAAATCACAGGCCTAGACACACCCCAGGAGGTAGAATGAAAGTCTCTCTCCCTAATAAAGTAGCAAAATTCAGATATAACAAGGTTTAGAATTTTTGGAAATATGTATTTCGAAAAGTTGTTTCAATCACTGAACAACCTTTGGATTTCAAAGTTACCATGAAAATATAATACCTATGCTCTGAGTGTTTGTATTTGTCCCTATAACACTTTAAAAACTAAATTTCCAAAGAATATTCTTAAAAGTACAAAATTTCTCTAAAGCTCAAACTTCACTGGAACCTCTTTTTCTTTGAATTTTAAAGCAAAATTTTATTGGTCCTTTATCTTTTCTTGACACCAATAATTGTAAAAACAAATAGTTAAAAACAGCATAACATTGCAATCATGGCTAAATTGACCTAGATCAAAACAACACAAGTCAAAACCAAAACTAAACACTGAATCAAACACAAGCAACTGGCAGGATTCCCAGAAGGTCACTAAACTTGGACTTGAGAAAACTATCAACGTTTCCTGAAATTTTCAAAGATATCTCTAAGTTTTTTCATTAGTAAAAACCAAAATGCCAAAGAAACAACAAAGAGAAAAAACTAAACTGAATCCTTAGAAAAGACAAACCTAGTAGGAAAAAATATCCCTTTCACAATTGACAGCTATAAATTTATTTTCTTGGCATGGTGGACATACTGTTTGCAATGGTTCTCCATTAAGGAAATCTTTTGAATAGATAACTCTGAAAGCAAACTGGGTTAAGCAGAACGGGTAGATCTATAGCATTCCAGTAGCACTCTGTCTTTGATTATGTGCATCCCTCATACTACCTGATTTTCCAGAAGGCAAGGTATTTGAATGAAAAATATTGAGTTGAACACAGGAACCCTGATTTGTTACCCAGTCCTACAACTAACTCTGCATAAGCCTTTAGCCAAGAATGATGCCTCTAAGCGTCTGTCTCCTCATTTATATTAGATCAATTATAATATCCCTTAGCACTCTAAAAATTCTAGGAGTACATGGGACTCCCACAGATAATAATGTATAGTGTTACAGGGCCTCTCTTTATAAAGAACATGATTACTCCTTTTCGCAATAAGTTAACCAAACTGATTACTTTTTTAATCAGCTTGGGTATCAACATTCTAATGAACTGTGCCGGGTGCCTGGGTGGCTCAGTCGTTGAGCGCCTGCCTTTGGCTCAGATCATGATCCCAGGGTCCTGGAATCAAGCCCCACGTTGGGCTCCCTGTTCAGCAGGGAGTCTGCTTCTCCTGCTACCACCCCCCAACCCCTGTCTCCCGTTCGCTGTGACCCCTCTTCCCCAACCCTATCCACTCTCTCTGTCTCTGTCTCTCTCTCAGATAAACAAATAAAATCTTTTTAAAAAAATAATAAAGAAAGAAAGAACTGTACTCGGTGATACTGATGTTCAGTCAAGTTTGAGAACCAGTAGGTTAAAGCAGTGATTCTCAAAGTGTGGTCTCTGGCCAGCAGCAGCAGCAGCAGCATCTGGGAACTTTTTTCATAAATGGTATTCAAAATGGTGTATCATTTTCTGAGAAATTTGAAGTACTTCACTTATTCTGAAACAAATTCTCCCACTATCTAAAACAGAAAAACCATCAAATGAACATAGTCTAAGCTACTTTTTTTAGGATTCCATTTTTAAGAGGTGAAAACAGAAAAGAGAGCCTCAGCTTAAACCATTCATTAAGTCCAAAGTAAAATAACAGCAAATTCTTATTAAGCTTTTACTGTGAGTCAGGCAGTGTTAAAAGAACCTTATATACATTAACACATTTACTCCATATTACAACCCTGCTGAGGTGGGTACTGTTTTCCCAATTTTCTAATGAGGAAACAGAAGCAAAAAAATATATGCAACTTGTCCAACTTCAAACAATTCATAAGTGACAGGGTCAGATACAAGACAAGACTAGGCAGTCTGGGGGCACCTGGGTGGCTCAGTGGATTAAAGCCTCTGCCTTCGGCTCAGGTCATGATCCCGGGGTCCTGGAATCGAGTCCTGGGATCGAGCCGCACGTCGGGCTCTCTGCTCAGGAGGGAGCCTGCTTCTCTGCCTACTTGTGATCTCTGTCTGTCAAATAAATAAATAAATCTTAAAAAAAAAAAAAAAAAAGACTAGGCAGCCTGGCTGAAGAGTGTCCCCAACCATAACATGGAAAAGAAAGTTGGGGAATTTGGCCTCCATGGCTGATCTTGTTTGCATGAGACTAGACCACATGCCAAAAATAAACATTTCTACTTTGTTTCTCTCAAGAATGATAATGAATCCAGCTAAGGAATTACTATTGCATGCTAAGAAATATAATCCAAAGACAATAAATACAAAATAAAAACATGTATCCATTTCCACTGATGTGTTTTACTCACAAGACTTCCAAGATTGGCCTTAATAGTAAAACCATCCACTTTGGAACAAAGTAGGGCCCTCAAAATGAACTAAATGAATGCCAGGTAATGCTCATCAAAACCTTTCTAAGTGAGCCAGGTTATGCAAATCAAGTGCAATTAGGCTAGCTTCTCTAAGACTATCTCTGCTCCAATCCTTATGCATGTAAGTGGAGAATTATAAAATCATTTTTTATTTTATGCATTGCAGTATTTATCATTTCTAATTGGCCACTCACTGCAACAGTGCTGCCACATCCTGTCACTGACTCTCTTAGCTCTTCAGATAAATTATCCAGAACACGTGATTTGATTCCTGTGAGTTTGAATTCGCTTCCACATGCCTTCATTTTTCCCATCAAGAGATGTACCTCTGATCTTTCCTTTTCATCCCCAAAGCTACTCCTCATTTCATACAAAGTGAGTTAAACAGAAAACTCTACTCAAATTAAATTGTAATGGCATTTAGTAACATTAAATTCTAATTATATTCATTTTAATAACATTCACTTGTAATGTCAAAAGTATCCTAATAGAGACTGATTGCCCGAATGAAGGAGTTTACATGCTCGAGAATGCTTATATGCTGGAACTTGCATTACGTTTAGTCTCCAGGAAGTAACAGAAGATTAGTAATAGGCAGGTGTAACATCTTGAATTCTAAGAGTCAAGATGAGTTATAAAAAGGTGCTCTAAGTTAGAAATCTAATATTCAACTTATCATTGAAATCAAAGGATAATCAAGACTACGTTCAAAGTACAGAATAATTTGGCATCCTTTTTGAAATTGATACCATGTTTTTTCACCAGAACTATCTGGTCCTAAGATGATCATCCAGATCAGTTCCAATCAAATGATGCGCAAAGAATTGCTTTTTATGTATGTGGTTTGAAGCATTTTGAAATTATCGCAGTCAAGGAGAAAAAGAACTCTTTTTTTTTTAAAGATTTAATTTATTTTTTTGACAGATCACAAGTAGGCAGAGAGGCAGGCAGAGAGGGAGGGGGAAGCAGGCTCACAGCTGAGCAAAGACCCCAATGCAGGGCTGGATCCCAGGACCCTGAGATCATGACCTGAGCCAAAGGCAGAGGCTTAACTCACTGAGCCACCCAGGTGCCCTGAAAAAGAACTCTTAAATTACCTCACCTAACCCTTTTTGCCAGTTTAGGCCTGTCCTTGCTCTGTATCCTCATTTTCCCTTCTCTTATATCCTCTTCAACAAACCTTCATGTAGCTGAATAAGGTTTCATTCTATGCTCACTCTCAAGAACCTAAGAAATACCAGATGGTATTTCCCAGGAGGCTCTCTTGGATACCACAGCCTGCCACCTTTAGATGCTCTCTTCCCATCTGAATTGTCTAAGGACTGATATATTAAGGAGAAACAGACCTTAAGACTATTTAAATGTGAATGTTAATGGATTATAAAATCCACCAGATAGTGAATGAAATACTTTACCACAGAGAGTGAATAAAGATCAAATGACTTGAAGCTAATCAAGGTAAAAAAAAAAAAAAATTCTAGAAAGTTCCATATAAAACATGCAATAAAATTATGAAGAGAATTTGAAAATATTCTTATGTTCACATTCTGGTAAGAAGCAAAAGCTATAAATTCTAAGGGTTAGATTTAATACAAAATCTGACCATGTTATCAACATACTTTTCATTTCAAGGCATTTGAGGATTAGAGTTTTTTGTTCTTAGTGTGAGTGTGGTGTGTGTATATTTAATTTACTATTTTAAACACTTTAGAAGCATTATTTCACTTTACTCTGACAACAATGTGAGAACTATGAAGGATGCATTGTATTACTATAGTCCTCCTTTTACAGATGGGGAAACTGAGGCTCAGAGAAGTTATGCAACTCTCCCAGAGCAAATTTTGAATATGTTCCCACAGCATATTTTGAACCTGAGTCTTGAGCCCCAACAAAGGCTCCTGTTCCTTAACACTACCTGTATTTTCCCCAGTTCTCTAAACACAAGCTTAGTACCTGCCCCTCAAGAAGTCTATATATTGCAATCACAAACTGGCACAGAAAATGCCAGTTTGGGAAATAAACGTTTCCTGTACAGAAAGTCTTGCTACGGGTAGCACTGTGTTCACCAGGCACACATGTGGTGGGACTGGAATCATGCCTATTCTAGCTTTTTATCCAACATCAGATTTTCTAATCCATTTAAGCCTATTTGCAAAGTCATTCTATTTCTGTACTGATGACTTAGAAACAGCTGGAATTTTTTTTTTTAGCCAAAATTTTGAAATCTCAGATCTCTATTAAAAGAAAGAAAAAAAAAGGAGTAACTTTAGATAATCCAGAGACCTGCAATGCTGAATTTCCCTTTCACTCTGGAGAATTGGCATGAATCCCTTAAACCTCTAACTGGTTTAAAAAAAAGAGAGAGAGAGTCCTGTAATGTACACTGATGACAAGGATGATCTGGTATCATCTCATTGGGAGCCAAAGACTCATGTTATTACAACTAGAAGGCTCTTAATGTACATTTCTTCTTCGGCTTCATTTCAACTCTTAAAAAAAAAAAAGAAAGAAAGAAAAAGAAAAAAGAAAAACCTAAATTCCTATTCTCTCCTAAAGTACACAGATTCTACCATGTAAAAATTGCTCAAGATGATAGCTAAGTCTCTACCCTTTACAGGATCCTCCAAAGTTCCCAGTGTGGTTTTTTTTTGGGGGGGGGGGCGTGTTTTGTTTTGGATAGGGTAAAACCCTACTGATGCACACCTAGGATTTTCTGAAAAGTGTTCCCTTTACTCCTGCCCCTGTGGAGGGGAATTTGCAGGTGTTTGCCCTTACCTTAACTGAGATCCAACCCAGTAGTTCTCAAAAGTAGGTAAACGCAACCATCACCTGGAGGGTTTATGGAAACACAGAGAGCTAAACCTTACTCCCAGAGTGTCGGCCTGGGCTCTAGATCGTCCCTTAAAGTTCCCAGGTGATGCTCATACAGCTGGCCAGAGATGACATTCTGAGAACAACTCCTTTAACTCACTGGTTCCCAAGCTGTTCTGCATGGAAATCACCCGAAAAGAGCTGTTTTTAAACGTGGATGCCCCCAAGTCCCATTCCTACAGATTCTCATTTAATTGGTTTAGGGTGCTGCTCAAGTACCAAGCTTTTTAAAGTTCCCCCAAGCTCCTGTCCTGTGCAGCACCATTAAAGAACTTTCTGGGCCAAATACACCGCCCACCGCCCTGTGCGCTCGCCCACGCTCCCGGCGCGCCACGTGTGGACGCCACCGCCCCTTCCAAGGGGACGATGGGTTCAGGGGCGTACATTGCCACACAATAAGAATTCCCGGGGCCAAAGACCCCGCGGCACAAACGAGCTCCCAACGAACCTCCCATGATTCAGGAACACCCAGTAACTTTGTAGGACAAATCCTGACATCCCAGCCTCCAGCCTGGGTGCAGGGTTGATCTCTCGGTTCACCAAGCGCTTCAGCGCAGGGGAGAAACTGCAGCCCCGGGACGGCTAGCCTTGAAACCCCTATTTGTTACTCTAGCAGGGAGAGGGGAGACGGCGCTGTCACCTTACCTGGCGCGGCGTCCAGGGTCAGCGTGGCGGTCGCAGCCAGCAGCGTGTTGCACCAGGGCTTCGGGGGGCGTCCCAGGCAGCGACCAGCCCCAACCCGGGCAGAATCTGGGCTGAAGAGGGTTTGCTACCCTCCGTGCCGAGCCCCGTCGCCCCGTCGCCCCGTCTGCCGGCAGTGGCCAGTGCAGAGCGCCTCGGCTCCGAAGCTCGCTCTCGGCCCCCTGGAGGCGGAGCCCGGGAGATAAGGTTAGCACTCCCGCCCCCTTTCCGGTGGGCAAGGCCAGAGGGTGGGTTTTGGATCGCGATCTGCAAGTGCGAACCGCTAATTAACCCTGGTGGAAACACGCTCAGCTCAAATCCTGCCAGGACCAGAGACTGCGCGACGGGAGAGGCGGCTGAGGAGCTACCCCGGAAGCGGGAAAGATAAAGGAGCGCGGAGGGTGAGCGGACGAGCACCTAAGGAGGCGAGCACCTGGGGCGCGTTGCCTACCTTCCTTAGCGCCTGAGAACGGCCCCCAGGGGGCGCCAGGGTCTGTCACCCTGGTCCGCCCAGCAGCTGACTCTTGTACCTGCCCTTAACCTAAGGTAATAGCTGCCCGAACACCTGAGAGGAGTTCACTTTCAAATAGGTAGGCAGTTACCTTTGAGGACCTGGAAGTTACAGGAAGTTCTGGAATAAGGAGACTGCCTATGAAATAAAGTGCTCTGTTGCTCTGTCCATTACTCACAGAGCACCAGAAAGTTCTTAACCTTCATGTGCTTAGAACTCCCATGTGCCCTGGACCCCCTTAGCCCCCTCACCTGTCACTTTCTCCACTTCTCACTCAGCTTTACCCCTTCACCCTCTCCCCCGTGTGGCCTGCTTGTCCTTCCTTATACACACCAGCGTGTTGTTCTCTCCCTACTTCATCTACCTCCAAAGCTCCGTCTCACACTTTATCATAGTTGCCCGCTTCCCTTTATTCAGGTCTCAAATGCCCCTTCCAGAGAGTCCTTCCTGCATACTCCATCCAAATGGAACTCCCACAACCATTCACATCCCCTAACTCCACTTCATTTTCAACACATTACTTATCATTCCTTGAAAGTGTATTATTTGTTCTGTTGCTTTGCATCCATCTCAAGAGAAGCGTCCTGAGGAAAAAGAATTGGTCTTATGCCTAGCTTTACTTTCTGCATCTAGAACAATACCTGCAATATAGCAGGTGCTCAGTAAATATGGGCTGAGTGAATGTGTGACTCAATTTCTCCCCAGGGGAGAGCCTTCACAAAGAAATGCCTGCCTGCCTTCAACAACTAAATCCTACTAAGTTCAGATCAAATACAATCATCTTGGGATGATTATCATTTTCTGCATTTCCTCATTCATTTCCTCATTCATTCATTCATTTCTGCATTTCCTTATTCATTCATGTTATAGTCCATTGGTATTCAGATATGTTTCTTCCTGATCATATCAATGAAAATATGACCACAACTTCCCCAATATGGAGATATAGATAGCAGCCATATATATACAGTAGTTTTCTGGGGAGAAGTACCATGACTGTTTAGATTCTCAGACATGACCCTCTTCTTTTCATGTACTAAAAGGTTAAAAGCCACTCGTGTATTCCCATGTCTACATCTCCAACCCAGGTCTCTTTCTCGAACTTTTAGCCAGTATCCAAAGTGTCTGCTGAACAGCTTCACTTGTATGAATGGCAAGCACTTCAAATACAATGTGGTCAAGCCTGAGTTGTTTATTATTTTTTTTCTTTCTATTTATTATTTATTTTTATTATTTTTCTGTTCCCTCTCCTAAAAACCTGCTCCTCCTCTCTGAATTCCCTGCTTTTCTCAAATTCACTACCATTCAGCCAATTGTTTAAGATGAGACTTTGCCTCATTCTTCACTCTAAAGTAAATATGACCCTCTCCTAATTAAAATGCTAACATGGTTTTCCATTGCTCTTAAAATAAGCTCAGAACTCCTTAAAATGTCTCCAAGTCTCTTTTTTCTCCACCCTCAGGATTTGCCACTTCTTCCCCACTTCCTCCCCTTCTTATCCTCTAAACCCTAGCCATACCTCAACTTCTGCTGCCTCAGACCCTCCATGCTCAGACTTCTGACCTACAGAACTCAGACATAATTCATTTATGTCATTTTAAGCTGCTAAGTTTATTCCTCAATAAGTTATTATATATAATACTATATATGTGTATATATAGGTGTGTGTGAATATATATATATACACACACACACACACATTTAAATGTTAAAACTTTTCATTTAAATTTAAAATATCCAAGCCCAGGCTATGGATATAGAAGGAGCTGTGTTACAAAAAGATTGCCCGTAATTGATATACTTCTTTCTTAGAAATGTCTTCTTCCCTGACTATTCAGGGCTTCCTCCTGCTCAAGATAATAATTCTTCCTGTTCTTCAGGAGAATAAGTCTACATTATTGCTATATTATTGCATTTTAAGTCTCCGATTCTCAACAACTAAAGCATATTTAACCAATCTACTACAGCTGACCCAAACAGATACAATTAAAAGTCAGTATCACTGGAAAACAAGTGTCATATCTATATTGCTCACCATTATATTCCCATGTGAACAATAAACAAATATTTATTGAATGAACAGATTTGCTGATGTGACAAGACCAGTGGAGAACCACCTTAGTGTATATATACTGAATGCACTGATGCTGTTCCAGGCAGCAGGCTAGACTTTGGGGACAGAGCTGTGAACAAAACAAGCCCCTGTCCTCCCTCACAAGTAGCTAAAATCACCCTCAAATAATAAACTATTCACAAAGGCAGGAAGTTCTCAAATGCTCTCTCTAGGATTGTGGGCAGAATCATCCCAAGCCAATCTTATTATGTCCTTCCTCACCCTTTAAATCAAGGGTATGTGTGAAGAGAATGAGAAGTTTCAAAAGAACAATAGGAAGCCTGGGAAAGGAAAGGGTGCATTACCTGATGGTCTTGGGGCTCCAACTCACAGAAACCAACTCTGGTTGAGTTCAACAGCAAAAGGAATTTATTAGAAAGATACTGGCCGTAGAAATGAAAGGAAGGCTGGAAAACCATGCTTAGAGAAAGATAGTCTGTGTAGGACCAGATTCTGTGTAGCAATTACTGCTCAACAGTCTTGTAAAGGCAACACAGCTTGAGAAAATAGACTGCGTCTGTTTTTCCTGCCCTTGCTGCACTCTGTCCAAGACCCAAAGTCCAGAGAGAGAGACCATTTAGCTTGGCTTGGGTTACATGCACACTCCCTTAGCTAGAGGACTGACAGACCCAAAGCCACTGGTGGGGAAATGTCTAAACCTTGTACCAGCTGACAACCAGGAATTAGGTATTATCTGATCAATCTGACCATAAATTCAGCTCTGTGCCAGTGGTATTCTTTAAAATACGGAGTGGACTTATGTAGTTCCCAAAGTCATGAGGGCATGGCTTTACTAGGTGGCCAACTTTGAAGCAGTCAGCACCCTGGGTATTCTTCACATGGGAACTTCTGACCAGGACACTCACTTCTCTTCCATGGAACAGTCTTGGCTATTTCTGTTTTGCAGGATATAGTGACAATCATGGTGGGATGCATGGAAGGATGGTCAGCCCACTGGTAGCCCCTTAATCTGCCCTCTAGGAGGATCTCCTTTGACCACTGAGCATAGGATATTGTTGTCAAGGTTGAGGTCTACCTGGGAAGACAAGTCTTTTAAACTCTAGGAGGCTTCTGGTCAATTTCAGAGACTAGAAACTGAAGGTCAGTAACTTGACTAGTCATATCCTTCAATCTAAACAGCTACTGAGGATTCTGGTTTCCAGGCAGTAGCTTCAGTGTGCTGACCATCTCCCTAGCCTCTGCCTAAAGCATTTATAAACAGGGATGTGGGATGGAGAGACTAGCCCATTCTGACCTTGGACCCCAAACTATAGCCCAAATGCATTTTTGCAGTAAATGTCATTATCTCCTCTGACAATCAGACACTTCATAACAAGAGGTGTATGCAAGGGTCCCAGAGAGCCAGCTTCTTATTTCCTTCTGTGTTTCTTACCTTCCTTCTAGTATTGATCATACTAGCTTCATTACTAGGCAGAGAACTTGGCTTTTCCAACTATCCAAGGCTCCAGAACACCAGAGCACCAGAGTACCAGGCTTTCTGCCATTTCGTTTTGCAGGCTGCAACCAGTCTGGGAACAAGAACTGTTTCCAATCTACATGGAAAATGAATCCTTTGGAAATATATGAGTAGCTCACAGAAGGGCTGGAAAACTACGTTTGGGAAAAGAAGAACCAGATAAAGTTGCAGAGATAACAGGAACTATTCAGCATTTTTAAAAGGATATCACCAGTGGTAGAAATGAACAACATTTTTTTCCCATTCATATATTAATCTACTCAGTGTATAAGGATAGTGAGTTTCACTGGCCTAGCTAGCATGGGTCACCAGCCAATACCTTAGATTAGGAGAGAACAAGGCATCTAATTGTACTGGCCTAACTGAAACACATTTGACAAAGCCTTTAAGTCTGAATTCAAGAAGCCTTAAGAAGAAGAAACACGCAAAGGAAATCAGGATGCTGGTACCATAAAAAGAAGGAATGAGTGCTAGATGGAACAAAATAAAACAGCTACTACAGAGAAAGGAAAGTGATGCCATTCCCTTAGGACTTCTTCAGAACCAACTACGGAGACCACTTCCTGTTCCTTTCAACACCTACATTCTTGGATTGTAGATGCACTTCCAGTTTGATGGTTAAATCCAAAGGGCTAATACATACTAATTGTATTCTATCTAAAAAGATATGGCTTATGATAGCCCTACTGTGGAAATAGTTGGAAAATACTTCACAGGCCTGAGGTCCATGATTTTTCAGTAGTGATTCTAATAGTCCCTGGTGATGGCTCCCACGATAACATCCCTGGACCAATGAATCCACAGAAAGAATCGTCCATACAGATTGGTTTAGGGATGGGCGAATGACCCAAATTAGGCCAGTTAGAGATCTTTCTGGAACTTTGGAAGGGTGGGAAAGAGGAGTTTTTGTTGTTATTGTTTTTTCTTGGATTTTGAACCCGAAAGACCATGTAAGCCTAAATCCACCTAGAAGAAGCTGACTGAAAATGAAGCCAACACAGAGAATGGCAGAACTATAGGAAAACAAGAACAAGCAACAGACACCAGTTGAATATCTACATCCAGCCACTACTGAAACAAGGCCTCCTTCTGGATGCTTTTCCCTTGAGCCAGTAAATCCCTTTTTTGTATAAGCTAATTTGAATTGGGTTTCTGTTCCTTTCAATGAGGAGGGCCCTAAATTGAACACCCAAAAGCAATTTCAAAGCTGAAAGAAACTTAAGAAGATTGTCAATATAAAATCATTTTGTGTCTTAAATCCTTCTTAAATTTATAGCTTGAAATGCTAAACAGCAAATCATTTCTTAATATCAGAGTTTGACATCAATAATGAATATTTTTATAAGTTCCCCTAAAAGTCCAAAAGTCTAAGACAAAATGAATCATTCTAATTTGGTTGGATGATCTTTAGTTCTTATTTCTGAGGGCATGTCCTTAGATCCAAATGTGAGACACCCAAATTAGCAGGTAAAGATGCAAAAAAAAACCCAAATATACCCAAATGTGCAGTCAGAAAAAATTTAGAGATAATTCTTCCATTTCATAGTTCTTCTTTTTCTTATTATCAGAGTCCCAATTTCTTCTGGCCAAGAGAATACTGAATGAATTCACATTCCCCGAGGTTTGGGTCACATTTCTTACATTTTTTTCATAGGGCTGAAAGGCAAATTCAACTTTCCTAGACTTGAACCATAACATAGAAATGAGGAACTACCCTATTTCTAACCAGCTATGGCAATGGTTTCTTGTTAGGCTCCTACCTACAGAAACTCTTCAAAAGATGCTTCATTATGGTTGTTACAGTGAAGAAAGAAGAGGCAATTGGTCTTTGTGTTGAAGTCATTTATATACAGGCATCATCAAAAGTAAAAGGAAAATAAATTCTTTGTTGGTTAATTCATTTATGATTGAAATGTTGTATCTAAAGTGAAAACACATATTCAGTACTGGTTTTCCTTTGATTTACAGTTAAAAATTGGAAATAGAGACCTGTCAAAAAGGATTTTCCAAGTCCCTGAATTCTTTTTAGACATGGTTAGTAATGGGTTGGGATATATTAAAAAAAAAAAAAAAAAAGTCCACGTCCCATTAACTTCAAAGTTAACAAATATATATATAAAAAGCTAATTACTTCAAGTTCCAATGGATCTGTGTGCACACATGCACATGCATGTAGGGAAGAGGGAAAATGAAAAATATTTGGAGATATTGAAGGTATTTAATATAGTTTTCTAAAAACTATAACAATCCCAGTTCCTTAGCTTTTCTTAAAGGTCATATTTTATTCCTCTAAGAGCTTTCTTAACACTTCAAGATTGTTTCAAGTGCAGTATAGTTCCCTGGATAATGGTTCATGTAGGAAATTATCAGTGATGACCACTTGAAGAAGACATCCCATGGTGTGCTGCTTGCATTAAAAAAGGAAAGGCAATCCTGTATTTTTGGCTTCCCAATTCATGGTAGTAATCCTAGATTTTTTCTGTCTTAGTAAGTCATTTATTATCCAAGTTGCATGTTTTCCCCCAGGTAAATGATTCAGCACTCATTCCCTTATATTTCAATTCTGTTTAATTCCCAATACTTTGGTTTTATAAAGGTTGCTTTGACCAGATTTAAGAGATACTTTACCATATGTCATATGAAAAATTGGAATGGTCATTGAAATTATGTCCGTGGTCCCTTTCCAGATGTAAAGTGCTTGAACCTCTGTGGGTCAGGCAAGCCATAGTTACTGTCATACATTATAACCTGCATTTTATTTTCTTACTTCCTATATTCTGTAAATCAGAGCTAATTGAATCAGGTGTCCTCTAGATTCATCACCTTCTTTTTCAATTCTGGGTATAAAATCTTTCCTTCCAAACCTTCTAGATTGATCATGGTTCCTAAAAGGGAGAATGTGTGTGTACTTAGTGTTTTCTATGGATTTTTTCCCAGTCTAACTGCACAGAGCCTTGTAAAACTAATCTTTTCTTAAGGATATACATGCCTCTTTTTTTATTAGAGGCTATCTCTAGAACCTGCCATCATAAATTAGGCCACCTGCCTGCATGACATCTTGTTGTAAGGAAGAGGAAGAGAAATATCTCCCCGGCTCTGCCAAGGTTTTTCCCAGCCAAAAGCATACTTGGGAAGCCTCAGTGCAACACTAAAGGGTGGGGATGAATGCCTTGGCTTGCCACATGCCGACCTCGCAGACATGCCAAGTTATTCAAAAGAGCAGTCCCTTAGCTGTAACAGAGTCATCTGCTAGAATCTGTGTCCAGGAGAGATGTGGCTTTCCCCTCAGCCCTCTGGGAGCTCACATTGGATAAAGTCCTTAAGCCTGAATTCAAGAACCCCACAATATACCTGATTTAAAAAAAAAAAAAATGGTGTATAGAGAGAATACCAGCCTACCTCTCACCATAGCTGATCTCTGGGAGAAGGGCAGTGCAGGATAATCATTGCACACTTCTAAATGTGAACAGTGACCATTCTGGGAGGTGTGCTTGGCTCAGCCGAAGATCCTCACCCAAGGTTCTCTTCTAGTGACTGATGAATTCTAAAGATGGAAGGATTATAGAATCTCTCTACTGGTTTTTCTGATTTTTTTTTTCCTAAAGAAAAACCAATGGATTCTAGAGTATTTTTAGACTTTTTTTTTTTTTTTTTTTTTTTTAGATAGAGAAAGAGAGAGAACACAAGCAGGGGTTGGGGGTGCAAAGAGAGAGAGGGACAAGCAGACTCTGAACTGAGCATGGAGCCCCACACAGGGCCAGTCCGGTGACTCTGAGATCAAGAACTGAGCTGAGATCAAGAGCCAGAGGCTTAACTGACTGAGCCACCCAGGCGCCCCTAGAGTATTTTCAGGCACGACCTTAACCCATTAAATAGTTGCAGAATAAAAGCATGAAGTTTTCTAAATGCCAACTAACCTAACACCAGGCTTAATTAAAAGTAATTCAACATTCTCATATCACTTTTCTGCCCCAGTCCCTCTCACCCTGCTCTTCCTTAAGGATCTGGAAAGCTTAGTCTGAGGACAACTTACAGGGTTTCAGATCCAGCCCTTTTATTTCTGGTGGATGCAGGAACGTGGACAGAGATGGGAAGTACTCGTAAGCAACCACTGTATTTTCCTTTAAACCCTAATAGAATGAAACTTACTTTTAGCACTTTCAAGTTTAGTGTCAGGAAAAGTTTCTTACTTAAAAAAAAAATGTATTTTCCCAGTGAATAGGGAAAAAAATGAAAAGTTTTAGTGTCCAATTAGATCTTCGAAAACTTAAGCAAATATTCAGAATCAGAACCAAGACATCGCTTTGGTGCAGTATCAGAAGTAAAGTCTCAAATAGGAAGAGATTCAAAAAGATATCCTCCCTAACATAAATTCGTTTCACACTAGGGAGGAGCAAAATCTACACTTAAGATTTTGAAGCTTTAAATATCTATTTTCCAACTCCACCAACCAAATAACATTAAAACAACAGTTTCAAGCCTCTTTTCAAGTGCAAATCTATACCCTTTTTAGTCTCACATGGGACTGAAACCAACAATGCTTCCCCATTCAGGAGGTAAATATATTGATTAGCTGATGGCGAAATGAGTGTGGTGGGTTCAATTAGAATTTGTAAAGTCTAAAATCGGACATTCAAAATACAAGTCATGTAGGTAAGCAAGCGAGCCCTATTCTCAGATTTATACAGAATCAGGTACAAACTCTGATGAATCTTCTATTTCTCATACTAAAGGGAGGTATTTCTCCATGACATACTCCTATTTACAATGACTGAGGAGCAGGCATGTTCTACGAGGTCTCACGACAGGAGGTGTCAAGAACAGAAGCTGTAAGAATCAGGGCAGTTTTAAAAGGACAGATAAAAAATTATAGAGCGTATGAAACTTACTCCCCCAGCAAATCCTTATTACTAGCAAGGTTGTATTTTATTAACACTGTTTTATTACTGAATTTAAAATAGTTAAGGCAGGGTAGTATAGAGATTGTATTGCCAAAAAGAAAATCTCTGTAGTTCTTGTATGCTTGTGGGGGAGTAGAACTTAGTTTGAACTTTCTGGAAAGAAATTTGGCATTATGAATCAGAGGCCTTAAAATATTCATGCCCTTTGACACAGTAATTTTAGTTTTAGGAAAATACCCAAATAGAATAATCTGAAAAGTAGGAAAAGATTTGTGACCAAAGATACCAGTTAAAACATTATTTAAAATGGACAACAACAACAACAACAAAAATGCTCCAAAATTGTGGATTTGTTAAATAAGAAGTCACCAAACATTTTCTGCAAAACTCCCAATAGTAACTATTTAAGGCTTTGTAGACCATGCTTTTTCTGTCACAACTACTGCTCTGCATTGTCGATGTGAAAGCAACACAGACAATAGTTAAGTAAGTGGGTGCGGCTGGGTTCCAATAAAACTTTATTAATCGACATTGAAATTTGAATTCGTATAATTTTCAGATGTCATGAAATATCATTGTTTTGATTCTTTTCAAATATTTAAAAATGTCAAAAACATTCTTAGCTCATGGGTTTTACAAAAACAGGTGACAGACCAGATTTTCCAACCCCTGGCTTTAATTATAGTATCCTCATTAAAATTTTATGTTCAGTATTTACTATCAGTCAAAATTACACAATTTGGGAAAAAATTACACAATTTGGGAGGGAGGGGAAGAGGAAGGAATAAGGGGAGGCCAGGGAGACCGGAAGATAATATGCTAAACTAGACGTAGTAGTTATTTCTAGATTGAGAAATTGTGGATGATATGGATGATTTTTCTTTCACTCTTTATTTTGTATTTTTTTGGATTTTCCGCAATAGTATGTTATTCCATGATTAAAGTGATATCTTAAGGGACGCCTGGGTGGCTCAGTTGGTTATGCGGCTGCCTTCGGCTCAGGTCGTGATCCCAGCGTCCTGGGATAGAGTCCCACATCGGGCTCCTTGCTCCGCAGGGAGCCTGCTTCTTCCTCTGCCACTCTGCCTGTGCTCACTCTCTCTCTCTCTCTCTCAGAAATAAATAAATAAAATCTTTAAAAAATAATAATAATAAATAAATAAATAAATAAATAAGTGATATCTTAAGAATAACTTTTCTCGCTAAAAGGATTCATATCTTTCTCATTCTTTAAACATTCCTGAGAAATTTTGGACTTTCTGAGATTCTTGACAAAGCTCACCCTAGTTTTCAACAATAACATTTAAAAAGCACTGTTTTTGCAAACAGAAGCTCTCAAGTCATTTATTTCTAAGGGCATATAATTTTTAAACTTAGGTACTTAGATCTTAGCCTCAAAGTCAGAGTCTGTCTCCCCTACTTTTTCATTCCCCTCCTTCAGCTCTCCTCCGCTATTTAGCAAGTGCAGGCTGCCCCAGCTCTCCATACTGATATGGTAATACCTCCAACCACTTCCCTCTACCTGCATCTCAAATACACCTCCTCTAATCTCAGAGGCTCACCACTTAAAGTCCACATGCATGCACCCCATTCCTTCATCTCTTGTTCACCTGCTATTGGCTCCTGGTCAGTTAACAAACAACCCATTGGGCACCTGGGTGGCTCAGTGGGTTAAGCCTCTGCCTTCAGCTCAGGTCATGGTCTCAAGGTCCTGGGATCAAGTCCTGCATTGGGCTCTCTGCTCAGCAGGGAGCCTGCTTCCCCCTTTCTCTGCCTGCTTCTCTGCCTACTTGTGACATCTCTCTTTCTCTCTCTCTCTGTCAAATAAATAAAATCTTAAAAAAAAAAAATGCAACCCATCACCTGCTGTGTCAGTGTTGCGGTATATGTACTAGATAATGGCTCACACTGTAGGACCTCCAAAAATATCTTTATATTTATTTTAAAAGGGGGGTTCGTATCTTAATATCTTAACTCAACTGAATAATTAGCTGACAGACAAATTTTAGGCATCCCCAGCCAGCATTTCCCAAGCATATTTCACAAACACTTGTCTTATGAGAGATTGCAGAGGGAAAAATAAGATGTGTGTTCAGGTCATTTTGAGAGTTGCTGTTTTCCCCTTATGAGACTTCCAATTCCTATTAGCATATATGTATTAAAAGCTTTCCAAAAGTAAAGATAACCCGTTTCATTTGTTTAATTCATTGTATCCCAAACTTACCTGTGGCTTCCCTCTGTATCACCTCCTCCCTGCCTCTGCACCTTGTTTTAATAGAAACGCATAAATATCAAAAACATCGAGCAGAAGCAGTGTTCCCAAGGAACACTCTTGGAAGCCAATGGAAGAGCTGACTGGAAAAGTGGGGGCAGGGAGAGTGATGTGCTCTAGTGTCCCTCAAATCATTTTGCATTGGAAGGTAATGGTCTCAGACTCTGAATCTGGCCCCTTCTGGCCAATGTTCCACCACATTCTCCCAGCTGCTACAGCACGGCCACCATATGCATTTCTCCTCAGACTTCTGAGTGCCTTCAAAGCCCTCCTTCACCACTGGCTGCTCCTCTCTCTCTCAGTCTCCCTGACTCCACACCACAGGCACTATCACTCTAGTGCATTCCCATCATTGCTGAGTGCTCACTCACCAACCGTGTATTTAAATTTAAATTAAAAGCACCATAGCTTCCCTTGGCTGCTGCCAACAATTAACATATGTTTTCAGTATCTATGAGACACACACGGCTGACATTTTTAGAAAATTACATTCCATTTGCAAAAACATATGTATCCAACTGTGATGAGATTAGATGTTCCCACATTTATTTTTCTAAGAATTGAGCACATCCAATACACAATCTTCTCTGAATGCATCTCATTGTTTCTCTTTTGGCAATATCTTTCAAATATCCAATCACCACGGACAGTTATGCATTAAATTTTCATTCATCTAATAGCTTCTTAGAAAAACATGTACTTTTTCCAAAAGCAAATTTCTACAGCCAGTCTACAGAGGATACAGAACAGAATATTGCTGCTGGTTAGGACACCCTTCATGAAACCTATTATTTCAGATTACAGATATATGCCCCTTATAACTGGAGCTTAAAGAAACACATGACCAGTTCAGCATTTATTGGTTTCCAAACCGCATTATGGTATTCTGGATTTGTTCTGGCCATTTTCAGATAAGTCATTTTATCAAGGAAGAAAAGCATGACATTCCTTTTCACATTACAATTTGGATTCTAACCCAGTAGGAGCAACACACTGCCACTCCACCACGTACACACATAGCATGTTTCAAATTCAACAGCAGTGTGAAAAGACAGAGAGTTAGAACCAAATAAGAAGTCTGGTTTAACAGGAGACTATTATTTAGGAACCTAAGCTTAAGTTGAATTATTTTTTATCCTCCCTAAAGAAATGACTCTAAAACCAATAGAGTGGTACTTCTGTAACCATGGATTTCACTCAAAAGAAAGTCTCAGGGGCATGCCGAGGTGGCTTAGTCTGCTTAAGCTTCTGCCTCAGCTCCTGGGATCTGGCCCTGCATCAGGCTCTCACTCAGTAGGCAGTCTGCTTATTCCTCTCTCTCTTCCCCTCCCCCCCATGCTCTCTCTCTCTCAAATAAATAAATAAAATATTTTTTTCAAAAAAGTGGGGGGGATACCTAAGTGGCTCAGTCAGTTAAGTGTCTGCCTTTGTCTCAGGTCATGATCCCAGGGGTTTTGGTGCACAATTTTGTTTTAAATAATGAAAGCAAGTTTTCATTGTCTAAATGAATTCCTCTATCTTTTGGTTTTCTTGAAATTTCCTTGCCTTATTTCATAGAAAATGAGGAGTTAACCATAATTCCACTATAGGGAGCATCTCTCTTCTTGCTAGATAGGATGCTGCCTGATTCATGAATCATTTAATGAAGCCAATTAGATTTTTGAAGAAAAAAAAAATAACTCCACTATAAATCCAAAGATATTCCAATGGTCTTCAAAGCCACAACCCCTCAGACCTCCTCTCTTACCACTCTCCCTCCCACTCATCCTGCTTTGTTCATAATGTCATCACTTGCATAAACCTAAAAGTGAGTGCCTCTTTCAACTTTGTACCACAGGCATCTCTCTTGCCTAACCCTAGGCATGGCCCTAATTCAGGGCCATTGTAGTTAGGAAGATTAACATTGTAGTCAGGAAGATTAACATTGTAGTTAACATTGTATTCAGGAAGATTACTCGCTGTATTAGTCAGGCTAAACTAAGTTATGCTGCAATAACAAACCAATCCCAAGTTCTGGTGGGCTTAGCTCAACAAATAATTATTTCTTGCTCTTACTACAGGCAGGTCAGCAGGAACCTCTGCTTTGCCTGGGAATTACTCAGGCAACTGAGTGATGGCAGCTTTATCATGTTGCATTCCATCTATCTAGAACATGTGGTCTCTGATCACTGTAGCAGAGGAAGAATGTAGACTTTACCCTGGCTCAGTCCTGGAGTGACTCATGTCACTTTCTTCACATTTCATTATCCAGAACTGCAAGAGGACTGGGAAAGATAGGGAAGAGAGTAGAATATTCGATAAATTTTACTATTTCCACCAAACACACACACACACACACACACACACACACACACACACATAGTTACAACTGAATGCAACAGATAATGAATTTTAGTTATCAATGCATCCAATCCTTTAAACATGTGCTCTTTCTTATTTCTAGGATTTAAAACATTATGTCCCTTCTGCCTGGCATATTCACCACAAATACACCCTACTGTCAAATCCTATACTTGGCTGCTCAACCTCCAGGTTTTTGCTTAAATAGCATTTCTTTCAAGAATCCAAGAGAGATAACCTTTCTTCTCTTAACCTAGACCCCTCTCTGTGCTCTCATTTACTTTTGTCACATTAATAATGGCTAGCATTTTATTATCTACTCTGTTCCAGGTACTGTCCTGAGCACTTTCCACTTAATCCTCACAATAAGCCAAGCTCCTTAGAAAATAGAGCCTGAACCAAAAACATATGCTAGCTCTGTATTTGGTGGGCAATCCCAGGGAAGCTGGAGGACAAGAAGAGGGCAATAGGGCAGGAAAGAAGGGGAACCTGGGTAAGGAACTGAGATATAGAGCTGGCCACAGGTTTGTGACATACTAGGTGCTCACAGGAAATCAAGAGATAGAGAGGCAGAGAAGTACCACTCTCTGAAAAGTTCATCCCATCTCCAATTAGACCAGACACAGCTGTTCTATAGACAGTGGGTCTGTTGTAGGAGGTGCAACCTGGTTTCATGACCAAGAGAAGAAGACAAGGACTGCTCCAGCTAGAAAGAAAGGGAAAGACATTGGTCTGGGATGATCTACAAATCCAAGCCAAAAACATTTGGTTCAGGTAGTTATGTTTTATTTCCAGCTTTTAGTTGGAGCTCTTAATGCTCAGAAACATAACAATTAAACAAGATTACACAGCTAGAAAGTAATATAACCAGGATGTAAACCCAGGAAAACTAGCCCCAGAATATGTGGTCTCAACCACTATAATGCTATAAGAATGCAAACTCCATAAAAACAAGAAATGCTTTATTCCCAGCACCTATCATAAATATAGAGTCTGACACACAGTAGACACTCAATAAATATTTATTGAATGGATAAGTTTATTTTAAATAAGTGGCATCTCATGAAGCTAAAGAAATCAGTAGGAAAGACAGATTGTATTTTATTGGGGTGCTGTGGAAGGTTTCATGGTAGAAGTGACATCTGAGCTGAATTTTTTAAAGATTTAGAAAAAAATCTGACCCAGTAGCACAAAGGCCATATTTAGAGACTAGAGTTTTCCTGAAATGGAGAGTCAAAATAAGGGAGTGGTGGGAAATAAGTCTTAAAAAGTACACTGGTATCAAATTGTGAAAACTGTCATATTCAATCACAAGATGCTTCAATCAGAGAGAAATTGAAAACTGTACATTCCAAAAGACATTTTCACTTGTAGCAATGCCCACGACCAAGGAAACCAAGACCATGCCCCAGAATATCTCCAACTCATGGTTCACTTAAGCCAGTTTTAGTCTGTTCTCTAGGAACCAACCACTGTTCATTCTTTACAGGCAGAAGTTCCGTTTTGTTGTTACCCACATCTCAATGGCTGAAGATGAAACAGTGTTCTTGTTTTCTATCATGAAAGATTGAAAACAGTTGTGTAACATTTTCTTTATAATAAGCTTCATACAATTCAAGCAGTTATTTAAACATTTTCCTGATACTCGAGCATTAACCTAGCATACAGCATAAGAGATACTATAAGAAATTGTAGAAGAAAGAACAGATAATAACATTGCCTTTAGACACAAACACTTAAAAATCTGTAAGGAATGAAATTATATTCCTTTATGGGAAACCCTTTAGTTTATAATGTTTTCCTTGTGATGCATAAAGCATTGCCTTTATGATAAATGAAGTCTCTCTGGAACTGATTATAACACACATGGGAAGCAAATTACTGAGATAAATTTTTATTTAGCAACATGAACATTCCAAATACATCTACAAGAGTTTCATAATGCTTCCATTTGCATTTGCATTTCCATTTGGTTAATGTCTTCATGCATCAGTAGGAGCAACATAAATAGAATAATCCACAAATCACCCTTCTGCCACTCACTCGTTATCTCATCATTTCCCTTGGACTTAAGCATTTTATGCACTTCGGAAACCACCTCTTGGTTTTCCTTTTACTTCTATGGCTGCTGCCTCTCAGTCTCCTTGGAATATGTATTCCTATCCACCCTACCATTAAACATCAGCATTCCTCAAAGATCAATCCTAGACACCTCCTTCTTTTCATCCTCCACTATCTCCCTAGAAGATTTTATTCAGAAGACTCACAAATTTAGAGGTGCCTGGGTGGCTCATTGGTTAAGTGTCTGCCTTCGGCTCAGGTCATGATCCCAGGGTTCTGAGATCAAGCCCTACATCGGGCTCCCTGCTCAGCAGGAAGCCTGCTTCTCCCTCCCCCTCTGCTTGCCGCTTTGCCTACTTGTGTTCTCTATCTCTCTGTCAAATAAATAAATAAATAATTTAAAATCTTAAAAAAAAAAAAAAGACTCACAAATTTACACGTGTTTGAAGACCTGGCTGTTGAAGTATAGCTGAACCTTGAATAATGTGGGGTTCTGGATGTCAACCCCCACACACACAGTTGAAATCTGTTTATAACTTTTGACTTCCCAAAAATATAACTATTAATGGCCTCCTGTTGACCAGAAGCTTTACAATTATATATAGTCACTTAAAATACACCATGTATGATATATATATTATATATTATATTCTTATAAAGTAAGCTAGATGAAAGAAAATGTTAAAAAAAAACTTAAGAAAGAGAAAATGCATTTATAGTATTCTACTGTTTTTATTGAAAAAAAAAATCCACATATAAGTGGACCCACATAGTTCAAACCCATGTTGTTCAAGGGTCCACTGTACGTGTAACTCATTTCCCATGGGACATCGACATCTGAATGACATCTGAATAGCACATAGAACTCAACTTACCAAAAACTGAATTTGTGATACATGAACTCCCAAACTGATTCTACTCTAATATTTTCCTTGCATCCTTTTTTTTCCTTTAATCCCTGTATCCAATCGAATATAATCAAATCGCCAAGTCCTGTAAATAGTATCTCCTCAATATTTCTAATCTCTCCACGTTTCTCCTTCACCATCACCATTTGCCTAGCACAAGATCTTGAAGCAGGATGTTGAATGAGACTTTTTTGCTGCCCAGGAGCCATCAGTGGTTCTTGAAGGAGCCTTTTCCCTTCTCTACCCATAGGAAAGTAAAGGTGCCTCTTACAATCCAATGAGGGAGAAACTATAAAAGAGTCGTTCAGAGGATTGAGGTGCCTACACAAAGGGGATACTGGCGTCTCAGTCCACAGTGGCTATCTGCTCACTTAGAGGTCTTGTGGATTTGCCCACCGTGCTTATTTGAGCAAGCGGAGAGGGCAATTGGAGTGAGATGGGAGGGCTGAGACAGGGCTGGCAGTGAAGCGATCCATTTGCTACTTGGAAAAATCAGGAATGTGTGGCTTTGCCATGCATCAAGAGAATGTCCCACCATTCTTGATGGGGATCCCAGGCACAAGAGCCTCTGCAGGAGACTGTCAGGGCAGATGCTAAGTGGGGAGTTGAAAGAGGTGATGCAAATTCTTCTTGAACAGCCAGAATTTGGATGCCTTTTGCATATGCCTCACCAAAGGTTAGTCAGTGTTAGTCCGACAAAAGCAGGAACTCACAGACTGTAACAGAGCCAACCAAGAAAGAGACACTGTCCTCTTCCCTTCTTCCCTCCCTACCCCACCTACAAGAAGGGCCTGATCCAAGGACAAACAATTATACTCCCCACCCCCAGTGCAAAGGGAGTCTAAATCCTACTTCAAAAACACTTGTTTCATAGACAAATGCAGGAGGTATCATCACTCCAAATCCTTGTACTTAAAGAAGACTCTACATCTCATGGTTCCCATATGTGACACATCACATCTTAATTCAGTGAACAGGAGGTCTGCTTCCCTCCCTATCACTTAATTAGGTCTCTTTATGTGCTTTTGCCTGGTACTCAGGATTGTTATTTATATTTGTACTCTACTTGCTGATGACATTTTAGGAAACAATCCTCTCCTAGTTTAAAAATACTAAGTAAAATTATTTATGCTCATTGGAGTCTCATAGTGCAAAGGTTTTGAGGTACAAAAATTAAATTCCATCTACCATTGAGAAGAAAAATTAAGCAAATACACAGAACTTTCATTAAAAACAAAAGCCTTATGAATTCTTTTTCAGCAGTCACCAAAGCCTGTCTCCAAGTACCTTTAATGAAGCAGTTTTTACTTTAATGAAGTAGCCAGTAGCTTTCATAGTCCTTTTGTCTAGCAAAATATGCCAATGCAATTATGATTTACAGCTTCATTAATGCTGACAACAAAAGACCTCCTGAATTAGTCAATGATATCTTAGGTCACGGTTATTCTTCCCACCGAAAATCAAACTGAAAGTAAAATTTCAAACTCTGTAGAGAGAAATCAGCTTCATAAATATCACAAACACCTAATATGAAATTAGAAAATGTACCCTTTTTAGAAAGTACTGAACATTCTAGACTGGGAGTCAGAAAAATACAGCCCATGGACCAAATCCAGGCTGCTGCCTGTGTTTGTAAATAAAGTTTTATTGAGGACAACGCCATTCTGTCAACAGGGCCTTCACACCAAAAAAGCACAATTGAGTAATTGTGACAGAGACTGTATGGCATATAAAGGCTAAAATATTTACTACCTGTCATTTTATAGAAAACATGTGCTAACTCCTGCTCTAGTGGCAATGCATTGTCTCTAGTTATGCTAGAAAGGCTGCTTTCCTTTGAAAGAAAAGTACCTGAGTACCTCAACCTTTTCTGGTAGGATTCACTTAGATGATGATGATTAATAATAATAATAATAATAGTAGAAGATAACGATAGATGATAGGGAAGTTTCTATTACATGTAATATTTTCAATCATAGCATCTACAGAAAATGAAAAAAAAAAAAAAAAGGACACTGAAAGTGCTTTCCTAATCTTATTTTAAGAATTATTTTCCTCTTTAGGGATGCCTGGGTGGATCAGCGGGTTAAAGCTTCTGCTTTCAGCTCAGGTCATGATCCCAGGGTCCTGTGATCGAACCCATCAGGCTGTCTGCTCCACGGGGAGCCTGCTTCCTCCTCTCTCTCTCTGCCTGCCTCTCTGACTACTTATGATCTCTGCCTGTCAAATAAATAAATAAAATAAAATAAAATAAAAAGAATTCTTTTCCTCTTTAGAGAATGTGTTTGACAAAGATTATCTACCTCAAACTATGTTCCAGAAAATAAATAATTTTACCATTCTTTTCCTTTGTTCAGCTAATTATTAATAGCACATATCGACCCTGTCACATCTATATATTTTCCAGAGCATTCAGTTCAGGCTGAATGTACATAGTTTTTTTTTTATAATCTAGTTGATTTAAGCTTGATTTAAGTCTGAGGAACAGATTATAAACATCTTTGGCTTCACTTCCAAATAGGGGTCTATGGGTCTATATTACTAATCTTGAGTCTCAATACAACACACATTAACAAAACAAAACAAAAAAAATTACCTTTCATATCACCTAAAATACAAAGGGGTTATGAGAGCTGTATATTGACATTCAATATGATAATATTAATAGCCAATGTTTATTGAGGGCTAACTATGTGCTGGTGTAGCCGAGACTATCTGGCTCTTCATCAACCCTGCTTCCTTCTCTAGGGACATGAGCTGAGGTTCAACTAATGCATTGTTCCTGGTGCACCATCCTCCATTCTCTTTCCCTTTTCATTGACTTGAAGGAGATGAGCCCAGCAACCTGAAAAACCACTGTTAGGGAGGGGAAGATGGACGATGGAAGAAATGTGGGTCCCCAATCACAAAGGCTACGATATCCTACTCAAATTATTATTTGTTAATTTCCATAAGTTTTTAAAAATTCTGGTCAAAACTAAAGACCGCTGGGCATCTTTTATTTGTTGGAACATGAAATAATAATGTTGTTGAAAGTGGCAAATTATGTCCTTCAAATCTAGACTTTATTTCAAAAACAATTTTGGATATTGTGTGCCACTTACGTTGCAATTTTCTTTTGTATATTTTCTACTTGGCAAGCACAGAATTAAACAAGCACTAGAAACTTTCATCTTCTCTTCCCCATAAGAATTCCCACCACCACTATCCTCTCCCTTGAGCATTAGATAGGCCTTATTTAGTTTATGGAACTAGGCTAAAACAACAGTAGGATGTTTGAGAAACTGTGAAATGACTGCCTGGGGGTTACACTTAATGATCTCAACAAGTATTCCCGCTGACATGTCCCTACATAAAAGCCAAAAGAGAGCAGGAGGTTTGATAGCAAGGGGTTGGAGATGGGGAGGAAAAGCAGCTCATTTTTATAAGAATGTCATTCTTTGTCCTCTCATTCTCTCCATATGTGCCTGTTGAGGAGTCTATAAACACTGCAACGCCCACCATTCCCCACAGGGAGCCAAACTCCTGATAATAGGCTGAAAGTCTCCCCCTCCCCTTTCCCTTTTCCTCTTCATTCAGATCTGTACAATATAAACCACACATTTGTGCATGCATACAACATTGTACAGTTTACAAAGCCTGCCCAAATCACTTTTCCTTGATCTCTAGTACTAGACCCTCTCCCTGCTGGCTGACTAGGAGCATGGTCACAACCCGAATGAAGAAACTGAGGCTCATTTAGGAGTGGCAGCAATCACACCCCACACCAAACCTGGCGACTAACTCAGCCTGCCTCGAATCTCCACCAACCTCCTTAAACACCGCCCTCAGCACCTTCTCTCTCTCTTTTCTTCTCTTTCTTTCTCTGGAGATAGTCATCAAATACTTTAACCTCCTAGCCCTGAAATAAATGATGCTCATGCCTGAGAAGGAAGTTGCCCAGCCCTGAGCTAGGAATTAGTGGCAGTAAAATGAGGCTGACATGGACTCAGTAACTTGCCTGTAGCCTTGGGTGGCTCCTTTGTCTTTGCCTGGGCCCCCTGTCTGTCCTGGATCACAGCAGCAGAGGCCAGGAGTGTCTTTTTCCTTGGCAGCAAAGCTGAGACCACTCCTTTCTGATGCAGTTCTCTGGAGAACCATCCTGTTCCTATTCCCAGATATGATAAATCCCGGGTTGTGCAGGAAAATTACTGGAAATACTCAAGGGTGACTCACACACCTCAGGTGCAAGATAAAGCTATGTTCATGTAACTGCTTAAAAAAAAAATCAAAGGAGATTCTTTTCTGAGTCTTAGATTATGCTAGTGAACAATACAGTCTGCAAATGAGAGGTGAACCAGCAGAAGGTATGAGCCAGGACACCAAGATGCCCTTGGCTCCACCAAAGTCAAATAGCCTTATATTTTGCCTATATAAGTCAGATGAGAATTTCCCTTCTATCTCTAAGACCGCCAAACTCTTCCACTAATTAATGTTTAATAGCAATGAAAGGAAACTAAGCCTGATAAACCACTCAATCCCTCAGACGTTCATTTGAACATACTTTATTTTCCCTCCTCTACCCTCCCCTTCTTCTTCTCAACCTTTCCCTCTCTCCCTCCTTCTCTCTCTGTGATTCGTGGACATACGCACACACCCAAACACACATGCATAATGTAGAGGGCATCCAAATGGTTACCACCTTCCATTACATTCGCTACCTTTCAAATACTCTATCTTACTTAACTACCATCTATGAGTTACCATCCATGCATGTCTTCTTTCACCTGATCACTTTTTTCATTGATTCAGTGAATTCTTATTCAATGTCCAGTCCGTCCCAAGTTCTCAGCTAGGTCAGCTCATCTCAATCCACATACCTTCTCTGTGGGGTTCACTTACAAATGCTTTCATTAGTATCATTCATTGAACAGGCATTGACTAAGCCCCAACATCAAGAGATAAGTTTAAGTAGGTGGCACAGGATGAGGCTTTTATTAGTTCATTCTACTTTCTTCCAAGTTTCTCAGCTCTTCTCCAAACTCCTGGTGTTATAGTGGATTCTTTTACAGGGCTGAATGCAGCTGGGCGTGACTGTCACTCACGGAGCCTCCAGTCTCCAAGGCACTTAAGACCCATGATCTTGCCTCTGCACAAGATTTTATGATCACCATTCTATGGGTAAGGAAACGGAGGCTTGGAAGGGTGAAAGAACTTACCCGAGTGTGTCTGACCATAAGGCCCATGTTCATTCCTCCGCACTGGACTTTCCCATGGTCCTTGTGCCTCAACATCCCTGTTTCTCTAGTCCCTGAGGTTTCAGATTCCAGGCCATCCTGGCTGGGGAGACTTCAGACACAGGACCACACTCTGTCACGTTAGCTCTGACAGGAAGAAAGAAAATGGGAGCTTTCATATGTCTTGGAAGATAGTTACCTTTGTAAGAATAATCACAAGATCAAATCACAGTGGCAAAGTTACAGTTTACATAGTCATGTATCATTTAAAGCACACATGGTGAATGCTATGGGAGTATACTTAGAAATTCTGATTTTGGGCGGGGGGGCTGCCTGGTGGTTCAGTCAGTTAAGCATCTGCCTTCAGCTCAGGTCATGATCCCAGGATCCTAGGATCAAGCCTGTAATCAGGCTCTTTGCTCAGCAGGGAGTCTGTTTCTCTCTCTACCTTACTCGTTCTCTCTCTCTCTCCCCCCAGAAAATAAATAAATAAATAAATAAATAAAATCTTTGAAAGAGAGAAACTCTTTATGAGAGAAAAAGAAAGAAACTTCACCCCCAAATACCACCAATGTTATCATCATCAACCTAAACAAGCACCCATTATGTGACCTTTAGACTTCAAGAATACTTTCAGAATTTTATAAAAAATAATATGTCCAAGTCTGCTAATATTCTTCTTCCTCATGGGCCAAGAGAAGGTTTTACCACTGCTCTATTAACTGACCTGTCTCCTTCTTTATCCCTGTTACCTTCATGCAGCTAATCTGAAGTAGTCCCTCCAGGGCCTGTGAGTTGACTGGTGGCCTCCAGAAATCAGACTGAAAAGTGAAGAAACAAAATCTGTACCCAGTTCTTGTATTTATTGATCACGAACATACGGGAGGCTGAGCACAGCTTTGAGTCGATGGTACCTAGACTTGACAGATTAAGCCTCTAATTAAATAATTCCAATACTCCAAGAAAGAGTCAACTGTCATTAAGAAGGAGGGGGTAAAAATAATAATAACAATCTGGGAGTTCAAAAAGGAAAAAATATTGAATTCTAGAGACTCTTAGAAAATCTTTAAAACTGAATAACTTCACTGTTGTTTTGGAAGATGACGTGAGTGGGTTTTTAGAATTGCTGTTTTCTAAGTGGTAAGTTTCCATTCTAAGTATTTTTGGAGGAATTCTAAAAGCCCTGGTGCCTTCAAATTACAGTTCTAGGCATGCCAAATAAGCAACTGTTGATTGGGGTCACACACAAAAAGTCTGTGTTCCCAGATTAGAGAAGCACCTCAGAAAGCCTTCATATCGGTTACCGTAGAGATTGTATTACAATTATAGGTATCAATGAAGATTTTGATGGGACCCTGAAGGAAAGAAGAAGAAAAAAGTGGAAAATTTTCTGCTGGAAAGAGTAAACAAGACAGTAGCTCCTACTGGGGGTTGGTGGTAAATTTCATTTTAAAATAAGATTTTACCATCTCTTATACACATGGTTTTTCCATAATAAGAGAAAATAATTTTAGAACAAGTATTCCCAGAGAAAAAAAGAAAATTACAAAGGTACAAAGACTAAAGCCATTTTCCTACTCTTCTATTATTATGAAACATGTGCAGAGAGAAGGGCCCTGGATGCCAGATACATGATCTAAATGGTTCAAAGTGTGTCCAGCACAAACTTAGGATGGGAAAGATCCTCTGTGGTCAGACCAGCATGCAGAACATTGCACAGCATGAAGCCTTCTTCCAGATGCATTGATTGTGTGTTGAATTAAATAAATCAAATCCAGAGACTTGTTAACCTCACACAATGTTCCACAGAGAAGGGCTTCCCAGGAAATGTATAGGTTGGTTTTAATTATCTTGCAAAGAAGGCTATTGTCTTTTCACAAGTTACCTGGGTGATAATGTTCCTCCAACAAAAACGATCATTCCTTACTCAGTGAATAATAAGACTCCTTGCCACCTGAAACCATATTGCAGACCTATTCAAGGGCCACTGAGCTCATGAATTCTGGTTCTTAAAAATTATTTATGTCAACGATCTCCTTCATTACTATAAAAAACAAGAATATGCTGTATCCACTTAGCAGTCTACATAATAGCCTATTCATGTGAACTTTCTTCCTATGGCTTTCTCTGTAAAGATGTACTTTTTTGAATAAACCCTTCTTATTTAAAAAACTTTCCATGTAGGTCAAGTGAAACTCCTATTTCAATCAATTGTAAAGTTAAACAATTTATTTTAAGCTCAGTGAATATACTCAAAATTTTTATAGCAATCTGCATAAAATAATAAATAATACACTTATTATAATAAAATAATTTAGCAATCTGCATAAAAGATCTTCAAGGATAAAAGATTTGAGCCTGGTAAAATCCTTCTCCTAAGTATCTGTCCCAGAAAAGTCAGAACGTACAGAAAGATTTATGGGCAAGGTTCTCAGCGTTGCATCATTTATGAAAGTGAAAAAAACAAAGTCCATAGGACCATAGTCAAAAAGTCATTATGAATCCATTTGTTGGAACAGTACATGGTCATTAGAATGTTTTTTAACAAATAATTTAATCATGTGGAGAAATTCTTATAATCCAAGATTATGAGAAAAAAACTTAAGAGGAAGAATAAAAACACTGGTAAGCCATCTCCTAATTTCACAAGTAAGTATAGGCACGAACCAAATGCATCCTTGAAATATACCAAGATGCTAATAGTGTAAGAGCTCTATTATGAATAATTCTTAATTTCTCCTTCAACTTTCCTATATTTTACAAGTATTTACAACGAACATGTATGACATGGACATGTCAAATGGACCAAAATTGTTTCTGTCATTCTTGCTCAGTGATAGGAAAAGAGGCATGATTGTTGGTGGTGTGTGAGGGGACCACAAATAAGGAAAGAAGTCCAGTCTCCAAAAGACAAATGAAAACCATACAAAAATATGAGTAGCCCTTGTAGCAGGAACCAATGTTTTAAATAAAGAAAGCTTGCTGAAGAGTGTGCTGAAACTCAAAAATTCCAATAAGAGATCTAGTCTCAGGAAGGCAGAGCAGGGACACACACGCATACACAACCTCTCCAGCTAGGAAGAGAGAGGGAGGGAAATCAAACAGTAAAAAGAACAAGAGTGGCCCTAATTCCTTCGCTTTCAATGGTTACAGAATAAAACCCATCTCATGACTCTGACAACCCAGGTCTTTCAGGAACTGAACGCCACCAACCTATTTATATTCTATCCAAAATTTCCATCTTCTGGCTAAGATCAGTTTACGCTACATTTTACCATTCCCAAACACTTACCCTTCTCCATAGTATGCCCTACTTTTCCAAGGTCTGTGGTCCAAGGGCATGGTGTTCTCTCCTCCCCCTTTTCTTTGCCTTCGAAGCAAGTCAAACTCACTTACAGTGGCATCTGGTCATTAGAATTGTTTCAAGTTCCCAGGCGATTTGAATGTGCTGCACATGTTGAAACCATTTATCTTGCCTCTGTTCATTTCTATTTTTGTGGCTTTCCCCCTAGAACCATCCCTCACCATCTCCAGCAAACTGAACTGATAAATAGCAGGGACTTGTCCATTCATTCATTTATTCCTTCATCCAGTGGATGTTTACTACGCGTCTTCCTGTGCCAGGCATTCTTAACTTTTATATCTGACCTCCTCCTTTTTCTTCCTGCCCACCCAGCGCCTAGCATATACCCTGGCGCAGGATAAAAACTCAATAAAAATGTGTTCTAGTTCACTGAAATCACCACAAGGGTTTCCCAGCTCTTATTCATGATCTTAAACAGCTTCCACTTCAAGAGTATCAATTAGCTAAGGCGTCAAGCTCTTCTTTTTAACATGACACTAAGTTTGCATATTTTAGATCTGGAAAGGATCTTAAGATTCAACTGTCTTTAGGACAGAACTCTGAGGATAAAGTTTCTTTTGAGCAGGCTACCTCACACAACCAAGGAATCCATAGTTTTAAAATGAAAGTACAACATTTCCTTCAAAGAAGGAAAAAAAAATTATATATATATATAGAGAGAGAGAGGGAGAGAGACAGAAAGAGAGAGAAAATTTTCTCATTTCTGTTAGAACAAAAAGGAAACACATGCTAAAAAAGTCACATCTATTAAATTAGTGTAAAGTCTTCTCAAGAACTCATATGATGTGGTATTTAACTGAAAACTCCTGAAGTTTCCTATTCTCTATTGCACAAACCCAAGCACTCTTCCCACCCCTCAAACCTTCCCTCCACAGCCATGCTCCCCCGCAGCCCCACTCTCTTCCTTAGCCCACCTTCTCCCAAAGACACTATTTGCAATAAAGTTTGCTAATCTCTCAAACACAGTTTGCTTACTCTTTCTTCCTGTCAAACACATTGTTCCCTTCCTGACTCTCACATGAGAAGGGAACAGCAATGCTGATTTTGGGGAGGGGGAACTTTCCCTAAGGCTTTTATACTGACAGCTAATTAAATGTGCATTTCCAGGAGGAGTCAAGATGGCGGAGAAGTAGCAGGCTGAGACGACATCAGGTAGCAGGAGATCAGCTAGATAGCTTATCTAAGCATTGTGAACACCTACAAATCCAACGGGAAATCGAAGAGAAGAAGAGCAACAATCCCAGAAACAGAAAATCGATCACTTTCTGAAAGGTAGGACCTGCGGAGAAGTGAATCCAAAGCGACGGGAAGATAGACCCCGGGGGGAGGGGCCGGCACCCGGCAAGCAGCGGAGCGACGGAGCACAAAATCGGGACTTTTAAAAGTCGGCTCCACTGGGAGACATCGCTCCAGAGGCTAAACTGGGGGGAAACCCAGGCGGGGTCAGCATAACCCCAGGACCCGCGGGGTCACAGAAGGACTGGGGGTGTCTGAGTGCCGCAGAGCTCGCAGGTATTAGAGCGGGGAAGCCGGCTATAGCGACAAAGCCGAGGAGTGAGCTCTAAGCCCAGGGTTACCTTGTGCCGGTCGCAGGCTGGGTGGGCTCGGAGCGCGGCCGGAGGCCACGGAGACAAAAGCGACCCGGCGCTTTTCTCCAGCTCCAACAATTGACTGCTTTCCTCGAGGCGCGACCACAAGCCAGGGAGGAGGGGCTATTGGGCGCTTTGCTCTGAGAGCGCACTGAGGAGCGGAACCCCAAGCTCTCGGCTCCTCCGGGCCGAGAGATTGGGAGGCCGCCATCTTCATTCCCGTCCACCGGAACTCTACGGAAAGCGCTCAGGGAACAAAAGCTCCCGAAAGCAAACCCGAGCGGATTCCTTAGCCCGGCCCCTGGCAAGGGCGGTGCAATTCCACCTGCGGCAAGGACACTTGAGAATCACTACAACAGGCCCCTCCCCCAGAAGATCAACAAGAAACCGATCCAAAACCAACTTCAGTCACCAAGAACAGCGGAATTCCACAGCAGGAGAAAGCAAATCCTACCTGGACAAAATGACAAGGCGGAAAAACTCACCTCAAAAAAAAGAACAAGAGGCCGTACCGAAGGCTGGAGACCTAATCAATACAGACATAGGTAGCATGACAGATCTAGAGTTCAGAATGACAATTCTCAAGGTTCTAGCCGGGCTCGAAAAAGGCATAGAAGATATTAGAGAAACCCTCTCCGGAGAGATAAAAGCCCTTTCTGGAGAAATAAAAGAACTAAAATCTAACCAAGTTGAAATCAAAAAAGCTATTCATGAGGTGCAATCAAAAATGGAAGCTCTCACTGCCAGGATAAATGAGGCAGAAGAAAGAATTAGTGACATAGAAGACCAAATGACAGAGAATAAAGAAGCTGAGCAAAAGAGAGACAAACAACTACTGGAACACGAGGAGAGGATTCGAGAGATAAGTGACACCATAAGACGACACAACATTAGAATAATTGGGATTCCAGAAGAAGAAGAAAGAGAGAGGGGAGCAGAAGGTATATTGGAGACAATTATTGGAGAGAATTTCCCTAATATGGCAAAGGGAACAAACATCAAAATCCAGGAGATGCTAAGAACGCCCCTCAAAATCAATAAAAATAGGTCCACACCTCGTCACCTGATAGTAAAATTTACAAGTCTTAGCGACAAAGAGAAAATCCTGAAAGCAGCCCGGGAAAAGAAGTCTGTAACATACAAGGGTAAAAACATTAGATTGGCAGCAGACCTATCCACAGAGACCTGGCAGGCCAGAAAGAACTGGCATGATATATTCAGAGCACTAAACGAGAAAAACATGCAGCCAAGAATACTATATCCGGCTAGGCTATCATTGAAAATAGAAGGAGAGATAAAAAGCTTCCAGGACAAACAAAAGCTGAAAGAATTTGCAAACACCAAACCAGCTCTACAGGAAATATTGAAAGGGGTCCTCTAAGCAAAGAGAGACCCTAAAAGTAGTAGATCAGAAAGAAACAGAAACAATATACAGTAACAATCACCTTACAGGCAATACAATGGCACTAAATTCATATCTCTCAATAGTTACCCTGAATGTTAATGGGCTAAATGCCCCAATCAAAAGACACAGGGTATCAGAATGGATAAAAAAACAAAACCCATCCATATGCTGCCTACAAGAAACTCATTTTAGACCCGAAGACACCTCCAGATTTAAAGTGAGGGGGTGGAAAACAATGTACCATGCTAATGGACATCAGAAGAAAGCTGGGGTGGCAATCCTTATATCAGATCAATTAGATTTTAAGCCAAAGACTATAATAAGAGATGAGGAAGGACACTATATCATACTCAAAGGGTCTGTCCAACAAGAAGATCTAACAATCTTAAATATCTATGCCCCTAACATGGGAGCAGCCAACTATATAAACCAATTAGTAACAAAATCAAAGAAATACATCGACAGTAATACAATAATAGCAGGGGACTTTAACACTCCCCTCACTGAAATGGACAGATCATCTAAGCAAAAGATCAACAAGGAAATAAAGGCCTTAAATGACACACTGGACCAGATGGACATCACAGATATATTCAGAACATTTCATCCCAAAGCAACAGAATATACATTCTTCTCTAGTGCACATGGAACATTCTCCAGAATAGACCACATCCTGGGTCATAAATCAGGTCTCAATCGGTACCAAAAGATTGAGATCATTCCCTGCATATTTTCAGACCACAATGCTCTGAAGCTCGAACTCAATCACAAGAGGAAATTTGGAAAGAACGCAAATACATGGAGACTAAACAGCATCCTTCTAAAAAATGAATGGGTCAACCAGGAAATTAAAGAAGAATTGAAAAAATTCATGGAAACAAATGATAATGAAAACACAACAGTTCAAAATCTGTGGGACACAACAAAGGCAGTCCTGAGAGGAAAATATATAGCAGTGCAAGCCTTTCTCAAGAAACAAGAAAGGTCTCAAATACACAACCTAACCCTACACCTAAAGGAGCTGGAGAGAGAACAACAAAGAAAGCCTAAACCCAGCAGGAGAAGAGAAATCATAAAGATCAGAGCAGAAATCAATGAAATAGAAACTAAAAAAACAATAGAACAAATCAACAAAACTAGGAGCTGGTTCTTTGAAAGAATTAATAAGATTGATAAGCCCCTGGCCAGACTTATCAAAAAGAAAAGAGAAAGGATGCAAATAAATAAAATCATGAATGAAAGAGGAGAGATCACAACCAACACCAAAGAAATACAAACAATTATAAGAACATACTACGAGCAACTCTATGGCAACAAATTTGACAACCTGGAAGAAATGGATACATTTCTAGAGATGTATAAACTACCACAACTGAACCAGGAAGAAATAGATAACCTGAACAGACCCATAACCAGTAAGGAGATTGAAACAGTCATCAAAAATCTCCAAACAAACAAAAGTCCAGGACCAGACGGCTTCCCAGGGGAATTCTACCAAACATTTAAAGAAGAATTAATTCCTATTCTCCTGAAACTGTTCCAAAAAATAGAAATGGAAGGAAAACTTCCAAACTCATTCTATGAGGCCAGCATCACCTTGATCCCAAAACCAGACAAGGATCCCACCAAAAAAGAGAATTACAGACCAATATCCTTGATGAACACAGATGCGAAAATTCTCACCAAAATACTGGCCAATAGGATCCAACAGTACATTAAAAGGATTATTCACCACGACCAAGTGGGATTTATTCCAGGGCTGCAAGGTTGGTTCAACATCCGCAAATCCATCAATGTGATACAATACATTAATAAAAGAAAGAGTAAGAACCATATGATACTCTCAATAGATGCTGAAAAAGCGTTTGACAAAGTGCAGCATCCCTTCCTGATTAAAACTCTTCAAAGTGTAGGGATAGAAGGCACATACCTCAATATTATCAAAGCCATCTATGAAAAACCCACCGCAAATATCATTCTCAATGGAGAAAAACTGAAAGCTTTTCCGCTAAGGTCAGGAACACGGCAGGGATGTCCGTTATCACCACTGCTGTTCAATATAGTACTAGAAGTCCTAGCCTCAGCAATCAGACAACAAAAAGAAATTAAAGGCATCCAAATCGGCAAAGAAGAAGTCAAACTATCACTCTTTGCAGATGATATGATACTATATGTGGAAAACCCAAAAGGCTCCACTCCAAAACTGCTAGAACTTATACAGGAATTCAGTAAAGTGTCAGGATATAAAGTCAATGCACAGAAATCAGTCGCATTTCTTTACACTAACAACAAGACAGAAGAAAGAGAAATTGAGGAGTCAGTCCCATTTACAATCGTACCCCAAACCATAAGATACCTAGGAATAAATCTAACCAAAGAGGCAAAGAATCTATACTCAGAAAACTATAAAGTACTCATGAAAGAAATTGAGGAAGACACAAAGAAATGGAAAAATATTCCATGCTCATGGATTGGAAGAACAAATATTGTGAAAATGTCTATTCTACCTAAAGCAATCTACACATTTAATGCAATCCCTATCAAAATCCCATCCATTTTTTTTAAAGAAATAGAACAAATAATCCTAAAATTTATATGGAACCAGAAAAGACCTCGAATAGCCAAAGGAATATTGAAAAAGAAAGCCAAAGTCGGTGGTATCACAATTCCAGACTTCAAGCTCTATTACAAAGCTGTCATCATCAAGACAGTATGGTACTGGCACAAAAACAGACATATAGACCAATGGAACAGAATAGAGAGCCCAGAAATAGACCCTCAACTCTATGGTCAACTAATCTTTGACAAAGCAGGAAAGAATATCCAATGGAAAAAAGACAGCCTCTTCAACAAATGGTGCTGGGAAAATTGGACAGCCACATGCAGAAAAATGAAATTGGACTATTTCCTTACACCACACACGAAAATAGACTCAAAGTGGATGAAGGACCTCAATGTGCGAAAGGAATCTATCAAAATCCTTGAGGACAATGCAGGCAGCAACCTCTTTGACCTCCACCGCAGCAACTTCTTCCTAGGAACATCGCCAAAGGCAACAGAAGCAAGGGCAAAAATGAACTATTGGGATTTCATCAAGATCAAAAGCTTTTGCACAGCAAAGGAAACAGTTAACAAAACCAAAAGACAACTGACAGAATGGGAGAAGATATTTGCAAACGACCTATCAGATAAAGGGCTCGTATCCAAAATCTATAAAGAGCTTATCAAACTCAATACCCAAAGAACAAATAATCCAGTCAAGAAATGGGCAGAGGACATGAACAGACATTTCTGCAAGGAAGACATCCAGATGGCCAACAGACACATGAAAAAATGCTCCACATCACTCGGCATCAGGGAAATACAAATCAAAACCACAATGAGATACCACCTCACACCAGTCAGAATGGCTAAAATTAACAAGTCAAGAAATGACAGATGCTGGCGAGGATGCGGAGAGAGGGGAACCCTCCTACACTGTTGGTGGGAATGCAAGCTGGTGCAACCACTCTGGAAAACAGTGTGGAGGTTCCTCAAAAAACTGAAAATAGAGCTACCCTACGACCCAGCAATTGCACTCCTGGGTATATATCCTAAAGATACAAACGTGGTGCTCCGAAGGGGCACGTGCACCCGAATGTTTATAGCAGCAATGTCCACAATAGCCAAACTGTGGAAAGCGCCTAGATGTCCATCAACAGATGAATGGATAAAGAAGAGGTGGTATATATACACAATGGAATACTATGCAGCCATCAAAAGACATGAAATCTTGCCATTTGCGACGACGTGGATGGAACTAGAGGGTATCATGCTTAGCGAAATAAGTCAATCGGAGAAATATAACTATCATATGATCTCTTTGATATGAGGAAGTGGAGATGCAAGGCGGGGGGGGGGGTTGGGGGGAGGTAGGAAAAGAAAAAATGAAAAGATGGGATTGGGAGGGAGACAAACCATAAAAGACTCAATCTCAAGAAACAGACTGAGGGTTGCAGGGGGGAAGGGGGACGGGAGAGGGTGGTGGGGAAATGGACATTGGGGAGGGTATGGGCTATGATGAGTGCTGTGAAATGTGTAAACCAGACGATTCACAGACCTGTACCCCTGGGGATAAAAATACATTATATGTTTATTAAAATAAAAAAATTAAAAAAAAAAAAAGAAAAGGAAGGGATTCAGTGCGTGTGTCCCCTTATGTTTAAAAGGGAAAGACTGTTAATTTACCTTTTTCTTTATAATGTATTTTAATCTCCTAAAATTAGCACAATATAGTCATCATTTAATACCAAAAAAAAAAATAAATAAATAAATGTGCATTTCCACTAGCTCAGTCTGTTTCAGGAAACAGAAAAGTCAAAAAGAGCAAAGGACTTAAAGTCTCCCTTGATAAGTCCTAATTAACTGGCCAATCAGAAATTATCCTAGTGTTTATGCTAATAACCATGCCAAGGTATGATTTCATGCAAAGTTTAAACAGGATATATTCAAAACAAGTTAGAGATGAGGATATCCATAAAAGATGAATTGAGGAGAGGTCAGTTTGATTCAAAGATGCATGCATTTGAGCACTCTGCTACCACTGAAGGTCAGTCACATGCACACACATGCACACACACTAGCATGTGCACACACAAACACATGTGCACACATGCATACACATGCCCATACACATGGAGACACATAGACATGTACTTGCACACACTTGCAAAGACACACACACACATATAACATATACTACTCATATATAACTGCACATGCCCATACACACATGACATGCACACACACACACACACATATGCACACGCACATCTTATCACCCAAACAAAATTTGAAGTTCCATGAGGCTGGTACCCTGTCCTCTACGCGTGTTCTTCCCCAGTACTTCGCACTGGGCTAAGCCCATATTACGTACTAAACAGATAACCAGTTAATTCAAAATGTTTACATAATTTTCTACATTGGTATGTCTAAATTTACTAATCATTTGGCCTACTTTACACAAGTTAATATTTTGTTTTTCCTAAATGAAAACTGCGAATAACCCCTACTTTTTTCATAGAGTTACAGGGGTGCTCAAGGCTGATGATCCTTGAGCTCATGCACTTTTGTAAAGGGAAATGCAAATCTGATAAGTGTTCACAACCTCTACGTAAAATAAGACAGGAGATGAAAACGATGTTCATGGAGAGAGACGGAACAATCTCAGAAGCAGGAAGTTTAGATTTTCTTTTCTGAAAAGATTAGGCTTACTTCGTTTCTTTTTTGGCTTTTATGTGTTTAAAGATGATGCTGATTTGACTTTACTGTTCCGTGTTACAGTTTCACGTTAATTGTTCTTAGGGAAAGAATAAATAGTAAGTGGCAGAATTATTGCAGACATTTCAAGTCTGTGAATGGATTTCCACGTTAATAGAAACCAAAAACGATCCTCAGACTGAGGCCTAAAGACATGGGAGACACGACATTAAACCTGAACCGCCACCATATTTAAGCTCTTTGAGGCTACTTGATATATTTGAAGCAGAATGTTTTAGAATAAAGCTGCATTTTTCAAACTCTTTTCCATTATGGCCCCATCGTAGGAAGAATAATGCTCCCCCCCCCCCAATGTCTGCACTCTAACATTCAGACCTTGGATACATGAAGCTAAATTCAGGACCTATAGTAAGTGACAAACAAAACATACATCTTTACCCAAAAAGCACATTATAGGACTATCTTCTCTAAGGTTCTCCTAATAGTCTCCCTGAGAATATGTGGCTCTCAAATCTTTCTGTAGTCTCCACACCCAGATAAGCCCACAGTAGATGCTCAACAAATACATTTGAATGAATAAATGAATGAGCAAACAGATAAAGAGAGATGAACTGGGTTGACCTTGTCACACACTTTAGGTCAGGATTTTTTTTTTACTTCAGCACTACTGATATCTTGGGTGAATAATCCTTTCTTGTAGGGGACTGTGTGTGCAACATTCCTGGCCTCTTCCCACCTGATCCCAGTAGCACCCACCAATTGCAAAAATCAAAAATGTCTCCTGTCTTAACCATTGCCTCTGGTTAAGAACCACCACTCTGGAGCAAAGGTCCTCAATTCTGGTTGCACTTTAGAATAACTTAGGAACACTTTTAAAAACCCAGTGGTCAAGCAGAGAAAGTTATCATATGGTTTCACTTACTTGTGGCACATAAGGAACAGCATGGAGGACATTAGGAGAAGGAAGGGAAAAGGTGGGGGGATTGCAGGGGGGGTGAACCATGAGAGACTATGGACTCCAAGAAACAAACCGAGGGTGTTAGAGGGGAGGGGGGCAGGGGCATGGGTTAGCCCAGTGATGGGTATTAAGGAAGGTGTGGATTGCATGGAGCACTGGGTGTTATATGCAAACAACAAATCATGGAACACTACATCAAAAACTAATGATGTACTGTATGGTGACTAACATAACACAATAAATAATAATAATAATAAATAAAAAATAAATACCCAATGGTTAGGCCACATCATTAATGAACTAAGTCAGACTCACTCGGGGTGGCATTTAGTAATTGGTAGTTTCCCAGGGAAAATTGGTAGTTTCCCTGATTCCAATCAAATCAGGTGATTTGAATATGCAGCCAAATGTTGAGAATCACTTCTCTAGCTGCTTGCTATTAAAACTGTGGTCCATGGACAAGCAACTGGGCATTATCTTCAAGTTTGTCAGAAATGCAAAATCTTGGGCTCTATCCCAGACCTACTGCACTGGTCAAAGTCCAGGTAGGAGACAGAAACCACATCAATTACTGAAACAGTGAGAATTTCATGTGAAGAATTGTTAACTAGCGACAAGGTAAGGATAGCCGAGTTGGAAGGTTCTGAGCTCACCTCCTCCCACAGACAAATTAGAACTGCAACTACATATAAAACAGCTATCTCTGAAAACTGAAGATCAACAGAAAAGATTTCACACAACTCAGGATATAAAGAAAATTCCCACTGAGATGAGCAGGAGAGGCAGAGACACAGTCTAATCAGGACCCACACCGCTGGCGCAGCAACCTACAAATGAGGGGCCATCACAATGGTAGAGGCCATCCCTGACAAACAAGGGGTCTGAGCCCGACACGGGGTTCTCCAGCTCAGGGAAGCTGTACCAGGAAGATGAGACCCCATGATGTCTGACTTTGAAGACTAGCAGGGCTTATGTCCAGGAGAGCCAGAGAGCAGTGGGAAACCAAGACTCTGCTCTGCAAGGGCACAGGCACGATTTCACTCAGTCCAGTGCAGAGGCAGCAGTTTGAAAAGTACCTGGGATACACATGAAGGAGAATTACTGACAAATTTTAGGCAAATGTTCTAACATTTCCTGGGGATAGAAGGTCTGGTAGGTACCTTTTTTTTTTTTTTAAACTCCCTTTCCAACTACCTGACCTGGCACCGGTGTGCTGGTGGAAGCCATGTCTGACACTCTCCATGTGCCCTTCTAGCACTTCTGGCTCCGCCCCTGAGTTCCCCAGCCCACTCACCCTGCCCAACCCACCTGCTCCAGCCAGAGCCCTTCTCCAGCAGCTCCCTGCCTCATCACGCCTGGAGGAAACAAATGAAATATAGACTAAATGAATAAATAAAAAGATCAAGGAAACTAAGAATTGGTTCTTAGAAAAGATATGCAAAACAGATAAGCCTTTAGCCAGAGTCATTAAGAAAAAAAGAGAAAGGCTCCCAAATAAACAAAATCAGAAATGAAAGAGGAATTACAATGTATACCGCAGAAATACAAATGATCATCAGAGACTACTACAAATAATTATACACCAACAATTAAGACAACCCAAAAGAAATGGAAAGATTCCCAGAACCATACAGTTTACTAAGACTGAATCAGGAATAGAAAATGTAAATAAATTGATCACCATTAATAAAGTTGAATCCGTAATAAAAAACTCCCAACAAACAGGAGATTAGCACCAGACAGCTTGACAAGTGAATTCTACCAAATATTTAAAGAGTTAATAACTATCCTTCTCAAACTACTCCAAAAAATTGAAAAGAAAGGAATGCTTTCAAAGTCATTCTTTGAGGCCAGCATTTTCCTGATATCAAACGCAGACAAAAACTCCACAAAAAAAGAAAATTATAGGCCAATATTTCTGATGAACACAGATGCAAAATCCTCAACAAAATATTAGCAAACCACACTCAACAATACATTAGAAAGATCATACCCCACAGTCAAGAGGGTTTTTTCCAGGGATGCAAGGATAGTTTGATATCTGCAAATGAACCAACATGATGTTCCACATTAACAAAAAGAAGGGTGAAAATCATAAATCATAGGACCATCTCAATAGCTGTAGAAAAGGTATTTGATAAAATGCAATATTTATGATACAAACTCATAAATGCCATTTATGACAAACCCACAGCTAACATCAGACTCAACAATGAAAAGCTAAAAGTTTTTCCTCTAAAATCAGGAACAAAAGAAGGATGCCCACTCTCACTACTTTTATTCGATATGGTGTGGGAAGTCCAAGCCCAGCAAGCAGATAAGAAAAAGAAACAAGGCAACCAAATTGGAAAAGAAGAAGTAAAACTGTCACTATTTGCAGATGACATGATACTATATATAGAAATATCCCCACCAAAAAACTACTTGGACTAATAAATGAATTCAATAAAATCACAGGATGCAAAATTAGTATATAGAAATCTGTTGCATTTCTGTGTACTGATAATGAACTGCCAGAAAGAGAAATTAAGAAAATAATCCCATTTATAATTTATTAAAGAATAAAATATCTAAGAATAAATTTAACCAAGGAAGTGAAAGTCTTAAACTCTGAAAACTTGGTAAGATATTAATGAAAAAAATTAAAGACACACAAATAAATGGAAAGATACACTGTGCTCATGGCTTGGAAGAATTAATATTGTTAAAATATTTGCAATCTACAGAATCAGCGCAATCCCTATCAAAGTACCAGTGGCATTTTGGGGGTCACCTGGGTGGAACAGTTGGTTAAGCAACCAATTCTTGGTTTCAGCTCAGGTTGTGATCTCAGGGTTGTGAGACTGAACTCCACGTCTGGCTCTGTGCTCAGCATGGAGTCTACTTAAGACTCTCTCTCCTGCTTCCTTTGCCCCTCCCCCTGTACTTGTGCACTCACTCTCTCCCTCTCTCTCTCTCTCTCCAAAATAAATAAATCTTTTAAAAAAAAAATACCAGCAGCATTTTTCACAGAACTACAACAAATAATCTAAAACTTCATAGGGAATGACAAAAAACTGTGAATAGCCAAAACAGTCTTGAGAAGGAAAAACAGAAGTTGGAGGCATCACACACCTGATTTCAAACTATATTACAAAGTGTGTAGCAATCAAAACAGTATGGTATGGGCTCAGACACAGACACATAGATCAATAGAATGGAAAAGAAAAAAAAAAAAGAATGGAAAAGAGAACCCACAGAGAAACGCATGCTTATATAGTCAACTAATTTTCAACAAAGGAGGCGAGAATATACAATGGGGAAAAGACAATCTCTTTAATAAATGATGCTGGGAAACCTGAACAAATACATGCAAAGCAATGGAACTGAACCACTTTCTTACACCAAAATGAATTTTGAATTTATTTTTGTACATGGTATAAGATATTTGCACCCCTGTGTTCATTACTTACAATAGCCAAGATATGGAAGTAACCTAAGAACCCACCAGTGGATGGGTGGACCAAGAAACTATGACACATACACATACACACACACCACAGAATATTACTCGGCCATAAAAAGAAGAATAAAATCTTGCCATTCGAGACAACATGGATGGATCTAGAGGGTATTCTGCTAAGTGAAATAAATCAGACAGAAAAAAAAATACCATATGACTTCACTTAAATGCAGAACCTAAAAAACAAAACAAGTGAACAAAGAAAACAAAATAGAAACAGACTCGTAGATACAAAGAATAATCTGGAGATTATCAGAGGGTAGGGGATTATGGGGGCAGAATGGGCAAAATGGGCAAAAAGGAGATTAAGAGGTACAAACTTCCAGTCAGAAAATAATTAAACCGCAGGAACGTACTGTACAGCAGTAGGGATACAGTTACTATTGTAGCAACTTTGTATGATGACAGGTAACAGCTAGACTTAGTGGTGATCCCTTCACAATGTATATAAATGTTGAAGCACTGGGTTATAAATCTGAGACCGACATAATAGTGTATGTCAACTACACTTGAATTTAAAATGTTTTAAAATTACTGGGGATAGGGGCGCCTGGGTGGCTCAGGGGGTTAAGCCTCTGCCTTCGGCTCAGGTCATGGTCTCAGGGCCCTGGGATCGAGCCCCACATCGGGCTCTCTGCTCAGCAGAGAGCCTGCTTCCCCCTCTCTCTCTGCCTGCCTCTCTGCCTACTTGTGATCTCTGTCTGTCAAACAAATAAAAAATATTAAAAAAAAATTGCTGGGGATAAAAATACATTATATGTTTATAAAAAAAATTTCAAAATGTAATTAAAAAATATTTTAAAATTAGTAACCAAGTAAAGTTATTAAAGTAATCAACTAGGTCATTGAAAGAGTAAAAATAAAGCTCTACTATATTAGGGTGATAACAATGGCAGAGAACAGCTCCCACCCTTGGGGTCAGGAAAGAAAGGAAAGAGGTTGGAATCCCTGACAGGGGCGTTGCTTGGCCCGGGGTGTCTGAGGGGCATAATGAAGTTCATCTTGAGAGTGTTGGAAAAGCTGAAAACTGGAAGTTGCCTCAAGCGGAAGGAACTGCCGTTGCGGGATGGAAGGAGCATTGCAGGGGGGATGCCCACCGGGGCCGCAAGCGGGCGGGTCGTCCTCCCTCCTCCGGCTTTGCAGTCGCCCCCTCGCGCCCCAACGGGGAAAACCCAGCGCGGAGCCCGCCGGCAAAGCACAAAGGCGGTAGCAGAGTCCAGCCCCTGCCGCGCTCGGCAGAGCTTGAAAGGGTGGGTTTGGAGCTGAAAGCCGGTGACAGTTTAACCACAGACACGGCTCGTCTACTGATTGAGAATCTGCATTTTAGCAGGATCCCCAGGGGATTCGCATGCACGTTGCCGGTTAGGAAGCCCCGCTTTCGAGCCTGTCGCCTCTTTGATCCATCCTGAGTTCTAAACAAGCTACCTCGAGTTAGCCCGCAGCTTGGCAGCGCCCTCCACTTGAGACACTCCCAGTCCGCTCCCTAATGCCAGTGACACAAACCACTGCTTTATTGTGGTTTGTCGCCTTGGATGTCAAGGGAGAAAGAAATGAATTCGGTCTCTGTGTTCTCTTCAAAGTAGTTCCTTGTCTGTTGCCCGCCCCCCCCCCTTTCTGTTTCAAAGGATTACAAACAAAAGCAAATCGGCATTCTTTTGTTTCTTAATACTTCCTTAAATGGCTAAGTAGAATCCAAAACTTCAACTGTGCAATGAGTATCAACAAAACAGGACCCCTCGAGGAGCCTCTGGACGCTTTCGCTCACCAGGGGACCAGTAATTCTGAGGACTGAGTATTTCTTTCCCACACGGCCGCCTCGGCCTCCCTCAGAGAAAGCCCTCGCAGCCGGAGAGGCTGGCGTAGGAGTGTCTCGCTCCAGCAGGCATCTGGCAAATGTGCCTTGCTCACCACCAGAGAGAGCAGGTGGGAGAGCACGGCGGCTCGGTGCCCACCCATGGACACAGCTGAAGAAAGTAACGGGTCAGCAAATGTCCTCCTTCAGAGCATCAGCATGTGCGGCTCGCTAGCATCACCTTGGCATTGCGGGCACAGTCCCAGGGCAGGGGCCCGTTCGGGGAGGAGCGCTGTTTGTGAACGTTCCTGGTACGCTCCTGCCACCCAGTGGACGTTCCTAACTCCTACGCTTAGAATTCAAAAGTCCCGCGTTTGAAATTTATTCAAAGTTAAGCACAATTGTTTCTAAAAACTGCCAATCCTTTTAATAAACGTATTAGAAACTCACTTAAAATGGAGTATGTGCGTAAGTGTAAACTACATATGTGTACATATTCAATTTTACATAAACGAAAATTTGTCGTATGCTTTTATAATAAGATCTCAGATCATAGGACAGTGTGAATGAAAACAAAATGACCTGTTTTCACATGTGGGAAGATTCTTCATAGTTTAAAAATATACTAACAGGATCACAGTTCCATATATATGTACCTGCTCAGTTTTTCCTTCCAAACATTATAAATTCTTTTTTGGGAATTTCACATGAAATTTTTAAAAAAGTAGTAACACAAAAAGTGTCAATTATTTTGATTCAAAGGTTCACATGTGTGTTACAGGATTGCCAAAACAATTTTATTTTATAAGATTGCTTTGGTTTATGTATAGGGTGGTTTGTCTCACATGCTTTATCAACCATGGATTCTAAGTTTTTTAAGTTCTTTAAAACAACCCATGACGTGACATTTAGGGATTATTCTATTTGAGTGTGGATGAGTAAATTGATGGGTAAATAGGTTGATAAAAGTATTATAGGACATTCTTCAAAGAACAACAAAGAAGTGTAACTCCTAAGAATTATATATTTACTATGTAGAAACTAAAAGACCAGGTGTTCTATATTAAAAGGGAAACAAAAATCCCAGTGTTGAATGACTGAATTTTATGAATTTATTATTGATTTTGATGATTAATGAAATAAAACATGATATCATAAGGACTCTTTGAAAATCTCATTTTCTTAGGCAGCTCTGACTCAATTGCTAGCAAACATATGATAGAAATTCTGCTCTTGATTAAAAAAACCTATCACAGAAATCTAAGAATCATTAAGAAAAATTTCAGAAGATAGAGAAGACATGTGAAAACTGGGCTATTTGGATTTTCTAAATTTCATTAAGATAAATGAGAAGTTACATGACAATTTCCAAATGGCTGGCTAATTGTAACAAAATGCATACAGGCATTAGAAACTATTATGAAAAGATGGGAAGATTATTATTGTGTATGTTTCAACTGAACTTGAACTCTAACAGCTGAGATGCACCAGCTCCTCTTGTATTTATCCTGGTTCACTGAAAAGTGCATATGGCAAAAACTGCATGTGGTGAGTCAAACTCAATTAAAATAAGACTAGAAAATTGATTTGAAATGGCAATTTAGTCAAACCACAACTGGACCCGAATTGTTTTGTTACTCTCCCAATCAAGATCATTCCAAACTCCTATCTTCACCTTACTAAACTAAATAAGGCTATCATTACAATTGTATTTTGATGTTGAATCATATAAGAAGGCATGATTGAATTAGGTAGCAATCCTCTGCTACTTTTTTGAGTTCACTACAATGTTTGAGTGCTTTTTTGGCTATTTCAGTCAAAAGGAAAAAAATCAATCAATAATCCACAGAACAAGATTTTGTAAAGGGTCTGATGCATATCTGATATATGGTTTGTGAATATTTTTTTCCCATTCCATAGGTTTCATTTGTTTTGTTCTGTGCTGTTTTTGCTGTGGAGTTGTAGGAGTTCTTTATATATTTTGGACAACAAGGGGGCACTCTTCCATGGTATAAAGTTTCAGTTATGCTAAATGAATAAGTTCCAGGGACGCCTGGGTGACTCAGTGGGTTAAGCCGCTGCCTTCGGCTCAGGCCATGATCCCAGGGTCCTAGGATCGAATCCCGCATCGGGCTCCTTGCCCCGCAGGGAGGCTGCTTCTCTCTCTGCCTCTGCCTGCCACTCTGCCTGCTTATGTGTGCGTGCTCTCTCTCTCTCTCTCTGACAAATAAATTAAAAATCTTTTTTAAAAAAATTTTTTTAAATAAATGAATGAATAAGTTCCAAAAACCTGCTGTATATCATAGTGCCCAATGTAGTTAACAATATGGTATTGTGCACTTCAAAACCTAGTAAGAAGGTAGATTTCATGTCAAGTGTTCTTACTGTACACACAAAAAAATTTAGAACACAAGGAAGATCTGGGAAGCATTGGATAGGTCTATTACTTTGACCATGGTGATGGTATCATGGGTGTTTGATATGTCCAAACTCATCAGATTATACCCGTTAAGCATTGTATGTCAATTGTACCTCAATAAAGTTGTTTTTTTAAAAAGAAACAATATATAATATTCAAAAATTACATTATGCAACTTCAAATAAAAAGTAATTTCACACTCTTTCTTTTTAGGTTAATAGGAAATTGAGCAGAAAGTAGTTTCCCCTGTTATGAATATCTTCCATTAGTGTGCTACATTTGTTACAATTGATGCATTATTCATACATCATTACTAACTGAAGTCCAAAGTTTATATTAGCATTCACTCCTTGTGTTGTACATTCTATGGGTTTGGAAAAGTGTTTAAAGAACATATATCCACCAATACAGTATCACACAGATGAGTTTCACTGCCCTAAAAATCCTCTGTACTCTGCCTATTCATGCCTCCCTCCCTCCCCTTGAGCCCCGAAAATACCATGATCCTTGTTCTGTCTGTGTAGCTTTTCCTTTTCCAGAATGTCTTATGGTTGTAATCATGCAGTACGCAACCTTTTTAGATTGGTTTCTTTTTCTTAGCGATATGCATTTCTATATCTTTTGTAGCCGCATAGTTCATTTCTTCCTATCGCTACACAATATTCTATTGCCTGGATATACCAGTTTATTTATACATTCACCTACTAAAGGATCTTAGCACTTCTAAGTTTTCGCAACTATGAAAAAAGCTGCCATAAGTATTCATGTGCAGGCTTATATGTAGACATAAATTTTCAACTCCTTTGTGTAAATACTGAAAAGCACAATTGCTGAATCATATGATTAACATTGTGTTTCGTTTTCTAAGGAACTGCTGAACTATCTTCCAAGGAGGTTGTATTATTTTGCATCCCCATCACCTGTTCTCCACATCCTCACCAGCATTTGATGTTATGTGTTTTGGATTTTAACCATTCTGATAGGTAGATGGTGGTAGCTCATTGTTTTAATTTATAATTCCCTAAATGACAAATGATGTTGGTAATCTCCCTGTTTATCTTCTTTAGTGAAGTGTTTGCTCAGATCTTCTGCTCATTTTTAAAATTAAACTGTTGGTTTTCTTATTATTGAATTTTAAGAGTTCTTTGTATATTTTGGATACCAGCCCTTTATCAAATATACGTTTTGTGAAGAATTTTTCCCAGTTGGTGATTTATCTTTGAATTCTCTTAAAATATCTTTTACAGAGCAGAAGTTTTTAATGTTCATGAAGTCCAACTTCTTGTTTGTTTGTTTGTTTGTTTTCTTTCATGGCCCATGCCTTGGTGCAATATTTAAAAAGTCATCACCAAAGCTATGATCACCTAGATTTCTCCTACGTTATCTTCTGGAGGTTTTATAGCTTTTCCTTTTACATCTAGTTCTATGATCTATTTTGAGTTAATTTTTGTGAAGCTCTGTGTCTAAAATCTTTTTTTTTTCTTACATGTGGATATCCAATTGTTCCAGCACCATTTGTTGAAAATCTTAAAGTTCACTTGTGTTAATCCTCCAACTTTGTATTTCTCCTTCAATATTTTACTGGCATTCTGGGCCTTTAGCCTTTTTACATAAACTTTAGCATCAGTTTGTCAATATCTACAAAATAACAGTTTTCAACTGGTCTTTCATTGGATCTATAGATCAACTCAGGAAAAACAGACAATAATATTGAGTTTTCCAATCCGTCTACAAGGAAATCTATTTCTTTATTTAAATCTTTGATTTTGGGACACCTGGGTGGCTCAGTCATTTAGCGTCTGCCTTTAGCTCAGGTCATGATCCCAGAATCCTGGGATCATGTCCTACATCAGGCTCCTTGCTCAGCGGGGAGCCTGCTTCTCTGCCTGCCATTCCCCCTGCTTGTGCTCTCTCTCTCACTGACAAGCAAATAAATAAAATCTTTTTTAAAAAATCTTCTTCAATTTTGTTCATCACAATTTTCTAGTTTTCTTCATATAGATCTTAGATACATTTCGTTACACCTATTTTTCTTTCCTTTTTCTGTGCTAATGTAAATGGTATTGGTTTTCAGTTTCAAATTCTAATTGTTCATCGTTGGTGTACATGAAAGTAAATGCCTCTTGTTTATTAACCTTGCATCTTGTAACCTTGCTATAATTGCTAATTAATTCTGGGAAATTTTCTGTTATTCTTTAGGATTTTCTACATAGACAACCCTGTCATCTATGAACAACGAGTTTTATTTCTTCCCTCTTAAATGATATACCTTTGACGTCCTTTTTTAAAATTATTTTTTTTATTTTTTATTGTTCTTAACAAGGACTCACAGCACAATGTTGAATAGGAATAATGAGAAGGACATCCTTGCCTTGCCCCTGAGCTTGGTGGGCAAACATCTACTTTCTCACCACCAAGTACAATGCTGGCTGTAGGCTTTTTGTAGATTTTTTTTTTTTTTTATCAAGTTGAACATGTTCTTTTCTATTTCCAGTTTGCTAAGATCTTGATTTATTTTAATGTAAATTTTAGTATGCTTCAGGATTAAACTAAGTAAAAAAAGTCGACCTTAAAGCAACAGTGGGTGATACGTCATCTCTTCTCTTCTAACCTAAAACTTCTAAAATAAGAGTATATCCAACATAATCATATTTTCAAATGAAGATAAAAACAATCAATCCAAATAACTTCCAGTGAGTGTAGGTAAATAGCAATGGCATTTCCCAATCTTGAATCAAAACTGTATTTAAACAAAATAACCCTCCAATCCTCTTGGTCCAAATCACTTCTTTAAACCATTATGGAAAAAAAAAAAAAAGAGAGAGAGAGAGAGAGAAAGAAAATAAACCATTATGTATACTAATGATTTTACAATTTTGTCTGTGACCCCAGCTATGTCTCCAATTACCTCAACACATATAATGGCATTTTAAAACTATTATTATGTTCCCTCTAATTTTCTTGATACAATCATAGGTGCCATGGGCAATAAACATCCAAAGGCAGTTTTGTAATGTGTGTCATTGGCTCTGGATTGTTTACAGATAAACTGTACATTATGCCAAACTTCTCCTTGAGACAATATCTGAACTGTTTCTATTATGGTAAACCAACATTTGGGAAAGAATATACCAACACATGGATGGCCAGAATGAAAATTTCATGTGAAATTCCCACAATACTAACCACCAAGAGGAACTCTTTAGAACAATAAGTCGCTTTTACATTTTATTCTCACAGAAGTATTCATAAGTATCTATAGAACACTTGAGAAATGCTTTACCGCAGGCACTAAATATATGAAACATTTTATGGGAATGAAAATATGGCGCGTTTTATCAAATTGTGGATAGGTTTCCAAAATTACTATCCTTAGGTTCTTGGTCACTGATATGTCTAGAAACTTGAATAAGGCTCAGTGTAGGCTGTTATCATCCATGAGATATCTGAGACCCCCTTTGACCATGTACTCACTTCTTGAATTTTCACAGTCAACCGAGCTCTCCGGGCAGCTTTGCAACATAGCCTACTGCTATATTAAATTGCTAGTCTCCCACAGAGATCCAATATGGAGCCCAGGTACTTTCTAATTTTTAAAGAGAGTGGGGCATTAAAAATAAGTCAAAATGATAATATATATTGATAGAAAAATGACTTAATACAGATCAAGTTACAAGAAAACTGCATTACACAGAATGAAAACAACCTTGGACAAGTGAAAACTAGTTTCTGTCATTCTCTACCCTTCAAAGTCATCTCAGTAAATCCCTCCTCCAAACCTTCATATTTCAGAGTTTCCTTCAACTTACTCATTGTTCTGTTTATTCTCTTCAGCTTAAGTCAGGTGAAACTTGAGATTACTTTCCACTGACCTTAAAATGTGATCAGTAGCCATCTGGGCTTACAAAGACGGGCAGGACCCTGTATGTGAGCCAATATACATATTTTTACTTTGCTTAACATTCTGTCATATTGTGAAATGATTCTAATCTTGGGAAAGAGTAGTGAAGAATAGTTAAGATATTTACTATGCTCTTTCATTGACTGTAATTTCTTTTTATTTGACTTCATGGGCAATTGGTTGTTATAACTCTAAAAAACAGGTCCTTTTTGTTGTTGTTCTTTTTTTTAATGGCAACCTGAAAATTAAAGTCCTTAAAAAGTGCACATGATTTATAATGATAATAAAATGAGATGTTGGAAAGTAGGAACAAGTTACACACAATAAAGCTATGGTTCTCAAAAGGTTACAACGCAGTAGACCGATGGTCTCTAAATGCCATTATTATGACTCAGAATGTGTCCTTTAAACAGCTGAACATTATGTTACAGTTAGGGCTTACAAGTTGAGAGCCTTCTATTATTTTACCCTTGAGGAGGCCTCAGTTCTGCACTGCATGTTCTGCAGAAGTGCACACATCTCCAAACCTGCAAAAGGGGCACCTGGAAGTTAGTAAGACCCTACCTACTAAGGAGTCAGAGTATCTGGTTCAAACACTCGAGAGTTGTGCTTGTGTGAGCCAACTGTTTGGTTTTCCTGAGGTTCGGTTTCTGTCATGGAGGCAATATGAATGCTGACAGAAAAAAATACCTTGCACATGGTTGTCATCAAGCACAAACAGATCCGAAGGGGCCGAGTCTAATGAGGGAGGCTGTGGCCACAATTCAGGAAGGAGATGATGGTGAGTAGAACTACTGTTAAGTCAACAGGTTTGGAGAACAGCAAATAGACTGGAGATGTTTTTAACGGGTAACATCAACAGAAACTGACTTTTAACTGGGGGAAGTATGGAGGGGTCCGATGTTGTTCCCAGGTGTCTGTCTTGGGCAGTTGTAAACTTAAGGTGTCTTTTTGTGGGACAGTGAGCATAGGACATGGAAGAGATTTGACAGTGGGGTGGTAGAGGGATGGGAGTCTAAAGCAGTTGGCTTTGTCTGCCTGTAGAAACCTACATGTGCAATCAGAAGCTGGAGATACGACCTGAGGAAGAAGGAGTAATACTCTGAAAACGTAGTGAGGAGTGAGAAGGACACCACTCCACCCTCAACCCTGAGGCTAGAGGTTGGTGAGTGGGTGATAATAATCCAAGGTAGAACCAAGTTTGAACTAAGGAAAGGAGGTAAAGGAAGTTTTCAGAGAAGAAGTTGAGGATGCGGGGCGGTGACTGTTATTAGATCTCTTTGTCTCAGCACATCTATGAACAAAACAGCACCTTCACTAACATCAACAACAGACAAGTGGATGCCTAACCCTTTCTTCTTTGCATTTATATTTGTTTTTTGAAATAGTTGGCATCATTTTATAACATTAGCTTATGCAAAAATATAGTACTCAATTTAAAAAATGCGAACCAGAGCCTCTTCTTAGAAATCCATCATCTTAGAGCTTGACGAAACCTTAAAAATCACATACCTCCTTGAAATGACCTGTATTCATGGTCATAGTAGTAAAGTACAGGTTTCTATACCATCGTTAAGTAAAAGAATCAAACAATTTTCTTCCTTTGTCACTGGAGATAAAAACTCTCATCTTTTGTAATCTCTGGGAGGGGGACACCAACCTAGAAGGTAAGAACGTTGCTTTCTTATCTCTGAACTGACACTTCTTTTTTTTCGTGGAATGCTTCTCAGATTGGCATGTCCTCCTTGTGCAGAAGCCATGCTAATCTTCTCCGCACGGTTCCCATTTCAGTATTTGTGCTGCTGAAGGGAGTCTTGAACTGACACTTTTTAGTTACGTGACCTTTGGCAGTTCATCTGATCCACAGACCTCCAGCCCCAAACATGGGGCTGAAGTAGATCATTTCGATAGATTCTAGTCTGCTAAAAATCTTTATGAGTCTATGAAGCTTTCTGCTTTGGAACAACAGTTTAACAGGGAATTTCAACTTGATAAATTTTAGAATGCTAAATTTGGATTTGAAAAATTAGAAATCTGTTTTATGTATTCCTCCAAATATTTAACTTGTATATTTATGAAGAAAGTACTGTGACTCAGATGCACTGAATGAATAAATTAGCTCTGGTTCTCAGTGAAGACCAAAAAAAAAAGAAGGGTGAAAGAAATAAAGATAGAGGCAACTGTTAATGATATGTGATTTTTAAATAATAAAATTATCATCCTCCTCCAGCCCAGTCAACCCTGACAATGTGTCCTTTTGTTAATATATACCATACACTGAGGAAGCCCACTTATAATCACTATATACAGACATATATGGAAAGATAGTACTTTTTTCCCAAAAGAAATATTTCAAATGTTTATATTTTATAAACCATATTTTATGTGACTTAATACTTTCTGATCAGACTTTCATCTTCAACAATCTTATTTCTCAGTTCTGGTGTGGGCTGTACCTAATTATTCCCATGAAAGATTGTCCCTCAGAATGTCCCCTAATCCTGGACTTTCTCTAAGCTCCTCTCAAACTAGGACATATATGTCTTACCTTAACATTATTTAATATGTTCTTAAAATAAGAGGAGTAGAGCTTGGAAGTTCTTAACTCGTATTTCCCCTGTGGTTAAGAGCTCCCCTTTCTTTAAAAAAAATGCAAATACTGTTTTAATTTTGTTTGCAATTTCATATATTTCCACATTGTATGCTATTTCCTAAAATATGAATTGAAGTAATAGGAAAATTAAACAAGTCTGGCCAGCTTAGCATTTTCCATATTTAGTTGTTATATTTTGTCCTTCAGAACAAAATTCCACATAGGGTAAAGAAAAGACAGTAAATGTCAGAAAGATTATGGAGTCACCAAAGCATGCAGGAAGCCAACATGAATACGAGGAAATTCATTAACAGACCTGCCCAGATGTGTTTATGCATGATTAAATTATGGATAATATGATACGATTCTAGAAGTTGCTTGAAAATAATGAGGGTTGGGGGTGGAGGTGGGGATAGGGAGTGGGGAATAGAGTACTGATTAAAACAATACTCCAGATCATGGGATGATAGTTGTTTAAGCTGGGTGATGGGTATGTGGGGTCTGTCACATGATCCTTTCGATTTTTGTGTATGTGCAAATTTTGTAGAATAAAATATTATTCTGTTATACTAAATGCTTAATTTCTAAATAATTAAACTGGACCTCTTTTATACTGGAATTCTTTTTTAAGAAAACCAAACAATGGGGCGCCTTGGGTGGCTCAGTGGGTTAAAGCTTCTGCCTTCAGCTCAGGTCATGATCTCAGGGTCCTGGGATCGAGCCCTGCATTGGGCTCTCTGCTCTACAGGGAGCCTGCTTCCCTTCCTCTCTCTCTGACTGACTCTCTGCCTGCTTGTGATCTCTGTCTGTCAAATAAATAAATAAAATTTAAAAAAATAAAAATAAAAATAAATAAAATTTAAAAACCAAACAAGAAAATTTTTCAACCAATAGATATGAATGCTTAATAACCATTTATTTTCATACACTAACTTCCCATACCAAATAATGCATTAATCTTAAAATATTCTGGTGATGTTTTGGAGTGCATTTATTAGACATAAACCATTAATTGTCATTCCACTTTTTTTTTGTTTTTATTTCCTACAGAATCATGCACACAGGCTTTGGCTTCCCATTGCTTTCTCATTAGCCCAAAATACATTGAGCTAAAATGAACAGACCAGGGTACAATTATTCAGTCTATAGTTGGTTGGTGATTGATAACTACTGCTCCAAAATCTATCCTATGGGTTGATGGATTGGTGAATGTTCAATCCATGCAGATGCTCAAAATTAATTTGCTAGCTTAGGACCCCCCCCCTTGATGCTTTATTCACTCAGTCAACACCTATCAAATAACCTCTCTTCTTTTTTTAACCTTAATCAACTCATTCCAACAAATATATTTTGAGCACATATAGTGTGAAAGCTACAGTTTTAACATAGGGATTAAAATTACTAAGACTCGGGATGCCTGGGTGGCTCAGTAGGTTAAGCAGCTGCCTTTGGCTTGGGTCATGATCCCAGGGTCCTGGGATCGAGCCCCACGTTGGGCTCCTTGCTCAACAGGGAGTTTGCTTCTCCATCTCCTGCTCCCCCTGCTTGTGCTCACTCTCTCTCTCATCTGACTAAAAAAGAAAAAAAAAATACAAATAAAATAAAATCTGGTTCTTAAAAAAAAATTACTAAGACTCATTTGCTATTCATAGAAAAGCACATGGGAAACTATAAGATAAGCCAGAACAAGTACGATAGTAGAGGGGGCTGAATAGTGGCTCCCCCAAAATGCTCACATCTTAATCCCCAGAACCTCTTAATATATTACCTTACATGACAAAAGGTACTTTGAAGGTGAGATCAGATTTAGGATTTTGAGGGGTTATAAAAAATGCAATTACGGGACACCTGGGTGGCTCAGTGAGTGAAGGGTCTGCCTTCACCACAGGTCATGATCCAAGGTCCTGGGATGCAGCCTCCCATCAGACTCCGTGTTCAGAGAGGAGTCTGCTTCTTCCTCTGCCCCTCCCCCTGCTCGTGCACTCGCTCGCTCTCTCTCTTTCTCTCTCCCCTTCACAAAATAAATGAATAAATAAAAATCTTTAGAAAAATTAAAAATTAAAAAATAACAAATTAAGGATTTTGAGATGAGGAGAGTATTTGGATCATCCAGGTTAACCCGCAGCAATAAAATTTAAAAAAAAAAATTTTTTTTTTTTTAAAAGGTCCTTGTAAGTGGAAGAGTGATACAGGAAGTCAGAGGCAGAGATTTGAAGATGCTGTGCTGGTGCCTTTGAGATGGAAGGAGCCACAAGGCAAAGCAGGCAGGTGACTTCTGGAAGCTGCAACGGCAAGGACACAGATTCATCCCTAGAGCCTCCAGAAGGAGTACAGCCTGGCTAGTGCTTTGGGTTTAGTCTTTTAAGACCCGTTTTGGACTCCTGACCTCCAGAACTTAATTTGTGTTCATTTAAGCCACTTTGTGTTTTTAAGTCACTAAGTTTGGGGTGATCTGGTACAGCAGCAACAGGAAACATACAGACAGGAACAAGATGACTTCTGCCCAGAGACATCAGCAACAGTTTTCCGAAGGAGATTAAATGGAACTATGACAGAGGTCTCAATTTTGCATCCTTTCGATCTATACTACCTAGTACAGTAACCATGAAACAGATGTGACTCAATTGAAACTAGAACTAAAAACAAAATTTTATATTCAGTTTCTCAGTTGCACCAGCCACGTGTCAAGAGCTTAATAGCCACACCTGGCTACTGGGTACTCTATCTGACAGGGTAGATTTCGAACATTACCCTCATTCTGGGAATTCTGTTGGGCAGCCTGACTTTAGATCCCTAAGAATCCCACTAACTGGGGCAGCTGGGTGGCTCAGTCCTTAAGCACCAGGGTCCTGGGATCGAGCACCGCATCAGGCTCCCTGCTCAGCGGGAAGCCTGCTTCTCCCTCTCCCACTCCCCCTGCTTGTGTTCCCTCTCTTGCTGTGTCTCTCTGTCAAATAAATAAAATCTTTAAAAAAAAAAAAAAAGAATGGCATTAACTTCTATCATTCCCCTGCAATATGATATGTCAGGGTGGAGGGCACAGGAATGGGGCAAATACAGAGGTTTCCATCTCAACTTCAATTGCTGATGAATCATGCTCAATCTTCCATTATCAATCCTGGCTGCACAACGGAATACACTGGGGAGTTTTTAAAGATCCTGATGCCCAAGCCCATACCAATCAACTGAACAGGAATCTCTAGGAGTGTCTGAGGTTCAGTATTTTTAATGTTCTCCAGAAAACCCTTTAATTAGGACTATGGCTGAGCAATAACTTTATTTAAGTGTAAGTACTTGTACTGGAAAGGTCTTTCTCTTTTATTCTCATCGAAGTTATTTGGAGGCCACTTACAATACATAATTGGTGCCAAATAACTTGTCTAACTAGTTAAGTAAGTCTCACAGCACACAGCACAATGCTTACCAACTAATGCCACAGCACAATGCTTACCAACTAATGCCAAAGGATATGTCCGGAACAAATGAAGAAATATGTATTCATTAATATAGTTACATATTTAACATTACTAATGTTTATTATAGTCTAGAATATTCAAAATATACTATATAAATATATTTATATTATATATATATATATGTTAATTTTATTTCCTTTCACCAGAAATCTATTTGACTATTTGGTCCATGAGCATACTTTGGGAATAGACATTTAAAACATGGGATCTAGGGCACCTGGGTGGCTCAGCTGGTTAAGTGTTTACCTTTGGCTCAGGTCATGATGCCAGAGTCCTGGGATCGAGCCCTGCATCAGGCTCCCTGCTCAATAGGGAGCCTGCTTCTCTTTCTCCTGCTCCCCCTGCTTGTATGCCTCTTTCTGTGAAATAAATAAATAAATCTTTAAAAAAATAAAAATAAAACATGGATTCTCTTACCTGGCATAGATGTTACAAATTAAGAAATATTTAACTCACAAAATCCAGGAATCATAAACAACTATCACTTACTGGGGTTCTTATATATATCTTTATATATATAACATATATATGTTATATGTATAATATATATAATTATATAATAAATTAACATATAATAAAAATTATATGTTAGATTAATCACGCTTATGTTCCAGACAAGAGGAGACGAAAGGAGTCAAATCCGAATTTAGTTGTTGTACTCCTTTACTGGACTCGGTACTTGGGAGCGGTGGCTTAGCCAAATGAGAACTGATGTCCCACTCCAGCGTAAAAGTCAAAGTCTCCCATTGCTGGACCATGTTGCTAGAGAACAAGGTGATAGAGCTGATGGGCAACAGGATATTTCTGGAGGGGCTGGCTGCATGGTTTTCACCACTGCCCAGCTATCAGTTTTTGAAAGATACAATGTGGGTTTAGCAGTGACGTGCCAATGCAATTCCTTTAATTTACTGAGGTATAACTGACATATAATATTCAATTAGTTCCAGGTATACAACATAATGATTCAACATTTGTTGAACCTTGTGAAATGGTCGCCACAGTAAGTCTAATTACTATCTGTTACCTTACAAAGTTACTACAGAGGCACCTGGGAGGCTCAATTGGTTAAGCATCCAGCTCTTGATTTCAGCTCAGTTCATGGTCTCAGGTTGGAAGATCGAGCCCCACCTCTGGCTCCGAGCTGGGTGTGGAGCCTGCTTAAGGTTCTCTGTCTCCCTCTGCCCCTACACTCCTCTAAAATAAATAAAAGTTAACATGATATTATTGATTCTATTTCCCACTAATATATTTTAAAATTAAAAGCACCATTTCCATAAGGAGAAATTTTCCAAAACTCTTAGTGCCAGCCCATCAAACACTAGCTCTACAGAATACAAAGACTTTTCCTGGCCAAGACAAAAGTACAAAGATCGTGAGTAAAAGGAATAAACCAGAGATTACAATTCTTGGAGGAGTGAGCTGAGACTAGTTCCAGGATATGAGTTGTCACATTAGAACATTTGTTTGGAAACATGTGTTCCTGGCATAAGGATGGGAGCGGTCCAGACCAGAGCCCCTTGGCAGGGACTCACTTGGGCCTCTGCAGTGCCACCCTGCTTATTTTAACGCCTTCTCTAGTCCCTTATCAGATAAACAATGAAAAGGAGAAAGAACATCGAGAACACTGCTAGGACGCTTCACAGTCAGGATTAAGAAAAATTACAATCCTTATTTTCAGGAGAGGGTTAGATCTCAACAAGATAATTTTCCTTCAAATGGACCCCCGCACAGCTCTAAAAATTTATGAGACGTTTTACTCTACTTTTGAAGATAAAAACTAATCGACATGGTTATAGCTGTGTAACTACATACATTATACATATATACATGCATATATATCTGCATATGTATACAATTAATCATCTTATATAATCAATCATTATAATTAAAATAACATATGCATATCTGTTTATATGTGTCTATAAAATAAAATGTGTCTATAAAAATAATTAGTGAACCACAAGATATTGACACTGAAGGCTCTGACTGAAAAAAAAAACTTGCCCTTAAAAAACTTCAGTGTAACAAACACTTGGGAAGACTCATAACACTGACTCCTGACTCCTTACTGAGGAGCAAATAAGGAAGACAGCATGTAAGTGCAGTAGTAGATCCAATGGCAGAGAGAAGTTCAGGACTCTACGTGAGCACAAAGAATCATCTAGTCTAATGGGATATCAGGATGGCTTCTTAGTGGGAGTGACAGCTCAACTGTGTCTTGAAAAAAACGAGTCATGATAGACATTATTCTTTCTGAGTGAGGATGAGGGCTAAGAGGTGGGAAAAGTAATGGGTTTTGCACAGAGGAAAGACTGTAATGAACTAATAGCAAAATTATGTGAACAGGCAACTAGACCAAACTTAGCAAACCTGGAATACGATGTGTGTTGTGATGATGATGGCAGATGAGGCTGGAAGGAAAGATGGCATCTACAATATGAGGACCAGAGGCACCTTGTTTTAGAGACAACTTTCTCTTTTGCAACTGGTCATATTTGCCTTTCAGATTATTCAGTCTATCTGCTGTATGGAAGATGTAAGCGGGTAAACAATGGAAGCAAAAAGATGAGTTACAAGGCTAATGCAAGTAAGCAATGAACCCTTGAACTAGAATAATGGCAATAGGGAAAAGAGACGGGATGGAGTCTGTGATCATTGTGATGATAAAACACAGAATTTGATGATTGATTAGATTCCAGAAGAGGGGGTAGAAGAAAGAATTGAGACTGACTCCCAGCTTTCTTGCTTGGATGACTGAGAGGATGTTGGTATTTGTTAGGGAATGATGAGTTTGAGCAAGTGTATTCATTGAACGACAACTTCTAAGTTCAAATGTATAATTTGTTTTGAAGTACCTGTCAGAGATTCAGATAGAACTACCCAGCTTGATATATGGAATTGAAGTTCAGGAGAGATTTCAGGACTGAAAAGAAAGAAAGAGAAAGCTACTTAGACAGTCAAAGAATATGAGTGGTACTAAATAAAATAAAATAATACATAGGACATGAGATTACCCCCCAAGAAACAGCAATACCATTTGGGGCACATCAATGCCACTAAGGTACATAAAGGGACAAAAGAGTGCCCTCGAGGGACAAGGAAGGCAGAGCTATGTAGGAAAAAAGATACCCAGTATAAATGGGTTCCAAAGAAACAAAGGGAAGAGAGGTTTACACGGAAGGCATGGTCCACAAGTGGCAAAAGCATCAGAGAAGTCAGTAAGGACGTTGAATTCACAGCCTCCCGTACTGGGAAGATTTGGGGTTTCAGAATCACGCAAAACTTGATTTGTTGTTCCACCACTTACAAGGATGGCAAGTTACCCTCTGAGCCTTAGTTTCCAAAATTTGCAAAATTAAAATGAAATACTAATAGCAAGGTGCCAGCATGGTTGGGTTCTGGTGAGAATTCTTTCAGAATTGTAATCTTTGGGCTGTGTCCTCACATAATGGGGAAACAGATCTCTCTCTCTCTCTCTCTCTCTCTCTCTCTCTCTTTCTTTCTTTTTCTATTCATATAAGAAGAGAGTCCTATCAGATTACAGACCCACCCTGTGACCTCACTTAACCTTAATTACCTCCTTATAGGTCCTGTCTCCAAATATAGACACGTTGGGGATTAGGGCTTCAATGTGTGAATTTGGTGAGGGACACAATTCAGTGCATAGCCTAGCCATTCAGATCACTGATAAAATGGGAATGGCTACCCCAGCTTAGTCACCCACATAACCTATTCTTTGGATAAGAATGAGCATCTAAGGTCAGAAACATGGATAGAGGCATTCCTGTATATCTTCTCCCACCTACCTCTGCCTTATCCAGCCTATTTTCTCTTCTCTCTTGCTTTGCCCAGAAATACTGCTATGCAATTAGTAAAAAGAATTAAGTTTTAAAATTGCATTCTTTTCCCAAAATAGAAAGAACATATAGCCTCCCCTTCCTTCAAGTAAATCATGCATTAACTTTCATTTTTAAGATATCACACCTTTTTTTGATAACAGCTCAGACCTTGGGCCCTCTCCCCATTGGATAAATGTAATTATAATATGTGGGTTTTATGAAAGAAAGATTGCCTGCCTGGGAGGCAGGAAACATGGATTCTAGGCTCAGTTCTACTTTAAACTATCTGCAGCACTTTGGCTAATATATTTAAATCTTGAAGCTTATTTTCTCAAATGTGAAATGACTGGGTTGGATTTAACAGTTTTAAACTTCGTTCCATTCTTAACATTATATAATTCTAACAATATAAAAAACTTTCTACGGTTTAAAACACTCCGTTTCCATAGTCTCCAACTCGAGATCTTCCATTAGAGTTTGATGAGGCTAGTTTGTGATTTCCCATGGTAAAAAATAGACAGATTCTGTGATACTATGGCTTGTACTCGGCTCTAAATGGAATAGAAGCAAAATTTTCCCTTATAACCTTGAATGAGTGCACAAAGTTGCTTTCTACATATGGCAGTACAATAACTGTAAACCCAAGAGCACACCACTGGAGGGCAGTACAGTAACATAGATTCTTCAGTACCTTGCCATTTTATCCTAAATTGATCTCCTATAAACGTGATGTAATTGAACCTCTGAGCACTGCCAGTATTATGGGATGTTACTGCAAACACAGAATACAAACTAAAAACAAACAAAAATAAATAAATAAAAATAAACACAAAACAACATCAACAAAAACAGTGCAACTGGGAATTATTTAATGCCAGCATGATGATTAATGTAGGCATTCTGACTGATTATAAACAAGGCAGATGCATGACGATAAATTCAAATAATGGACTCTTTCCTTTTTATCCAGATATCAGACTATACAATACAAGACAGCTGCATTCAGTTCCTTTTAAAGGATATAGCCTCATGAAGGGGCCCTGACCTATTCCTTGAGTGGGGTGCCTGTGTCTTCCACCTGTGACAGCTCCCGCCCCCACCTTGGCAGGCCTACCTTCCTCCCCTTGATTGCATATCACAAAAGGAGATAACCCATAGCCTGACCAGCCAACTATGAGGTAGTGTAATATAAAAGTTCTGCACAAACGTGGCCAGGGCTGACTGGTTGCACCAACAAGATTCTCTCATTCTGAAATTTAAATTTACACCCTTGGAGAGAATCAGTCTGTTGATTACGGCAATAAACATAGGAAACTAAAGAGTGATGATCTTGGATGCCTGCTGGTGGGGGCTGGAGGGGGGAGGGGGCGTTAGAAAGGCCTATCTTTAAATCAAGGTTGAATCTTGAATCTTTTCCATTTCTAAACTACAGTTCCTGTTTTTCAGAAGCTCTTCCTAGCTTCCTTTGAGATTTCTCTCCCCTTCTTTCTCCCTCTCTCCCTCCTTTCTTTCCTCCTCTTTCCCTTCTCTTCTCTCTGCCTTCGTCTTTCTCTATTTTTGCACATAGAACTTTTGAATTACCTGAGTTAGGCTAATTGGATCGTTTTTCCTTCCCCTGAAAAATGAGCTTAAAAGCACACCCACAATAACTGCTATGTCATCACTAACCAATTTTCTTTTTGCACATGATACTCAAAGTGTTACTATCTTACAATTTCATGAGCAGATCCTTGAACTGCAAAGAGGGTCATAAGTTTGTTACATGCTTGCTAAGGAAAACTCCAATTAAAAATACACATTTTCAAACAGATTATTCTTATTTTTAAAAAAAATTATAGCATTATACAAATACAAACATTAAAAATTGACATTAAAAATTTTGAGCAGCACACTATGCTGCAGGGTATCCATATTAGAAGTCTATTCTAGTTACTGAGGCACAGGACTTCTCCGGAAGAGTCATGTAGGATTTGAAGACTGCAGCCCCCCAGAGTTTCTCACTGTCACGCTAGTCCACACTCAACCTCCAGCAATTCATCAAAATGAGCGTCTAAGCGTTCCTACCAGTTTATGGCTTTAGAGGCTTCCTCTCTGGTTCAGCTAATCTCAGCTGTGACTGTCAGAAAGCAACTGTAGCAATTCCCCTGTGAACGTCTGAATTCACCTCTCTCTATATCTCAGGCTGTCCGTTTGCCCCAAAAGCTCAATTCTCTGATGAATCATGAAAAGTCATTGATTTTCAGTTTATTTAGCTTTTTCTTGTTGTAAAGATGAGAGTGATGACTTCCAAGCTCTTTCCATGTCAGAACTAAGACTACAAGTTCAAAGATGACTTACTGAGCTTTACCATGAGCCTGACACCACGCAAACTATTTTTATAAGCATCCACGTCTTTAATTCTCCGAATAACACTATGGCTTTCTGCTGCAGTCCCCAACATGCCTCTTTGTTGCCACCAGATTGCAAAACCCTGGGTGAGTCCTCCTCATTGAGTGAGGATTTTAGCTCCTTGTACATCAGTTTCTCCCGTCATAACTTCTAGAAAACTCAAAATCCATGTAGATGACTCTTGCAATATTCTAGACGCTCCACCTCTCGACCTCTGTTCTCTCCATAATTGACCACATCCTCCATGTGATCTCAGTTCCCTACCCCCATGGTCATATCATTGGCTTATTTGTCATCACAAATAGGAATCTCTCCATGATCTCAATTTCAAAATTGCATTTTTGGACCACCACCTCTTATCTCTCCAGCTCAATCCCTCTAGCTCTTCTGCACCCCCAAAACACTTCAATGACAACAGATACACAATCCCTTAATTCTAGTTTCCACTCCCTTGCTTCCTTCATCATCTACCTTCTTCGATATCCATGTTCCATCATTTGTTTCAACATGGACGGGACTAGAGGAGATTATGCTGAGTGAAATAAGTCAAGCAGAGAAAGCCAATTATCATGTGTTTTCACTTACTTGTGGAGCATAAGGAATAACACAGAGAACACTAGGAGATGGAGAGGAGAAGTGAGTTGGGGGAAATCGGAGGGGGAGAAGAACCATGAGAGACTGTGGACTCTGAGAAACAAGCTGAGGGTTTTGGAGGCCGGGGGGCAGGCAGTTGGGTGAGCCTGGTGGTGGGTGTTAAGGGAGGGCACATATTGCATAGAGCACTGGGTGTGGTGCATAAACAATGAATTTTGGAACACACACACACACAAAATTCAATTCAATTCAATTTTTTTTTAAAGTACAAAAAAAAAAATTACACCTTGTATGGAGCCTCAAGTCTCATACCTTCTTCATTACACTCTCTTTGTACAACTCTCATTCTGGTTAAATCTAGCTCTGCCTAATCCTAACCCCATACCTGTGAATCCAAACATGACTAAATATCCAGTCACCCTAATGGCTCTTAAATTAAGTATGTGTCCTCTAGTACTTAGTGTTACCTGGAAATCCAAGTATGCTCGCTAGCACATTTTCTCTCCCATTCCCCCAAACTCTTCCTCATCAATGTTTGGTCCTCAGACCTTCAACATCCTCACCTGCCTCCTTACGCTCAGTTGAGGACAACACATCCAATTTTTCTTTCAGGGAAAAAGAGAAACTAAATCAGGAGAAAACTTCCATGCTCTCTCACAACCACCCCCCAACCCCATGTATCCTGCACCTGGGCCCACATTCTCCGCCTTCATTCCTGTTACCGCCGGTCTTGTATCTAACTAGTAACCTTCCCTTGTGTACACCAGATCCTTTCTCTCTTACCTTCTCAGCCATTCCTTTTCTGACATCATTGATTTTCCCTTCTTTAATGGATTCAAGAAGATAAACATACAAACATGCTGTAAATTTTGCTCCCATCTTTAAAAGGTATATATTTAGTACTGACCCCACTAGCTATTATCCCATTTCTTGGGCCTATTTTTCAATAAAACATCCAAAGTTGTCTGTACTTGTATCTGAAACTACACACACACACACACACACACACACACACACACACATATGCGTACATGTGCGTACATGTGCACACAACATATACACGTGCACACACACATGCATATACACATGCACACACACACACACACACACACACACACACCCCTCCCTAACATTATCTCCTATTCCTTCCTCCCTCTCCCTCCACTCCAGCCACACCGCATCTTTGCTATTTCTGCACCTCACCAATCAGGACCCATCTCAGGGTGTCCTTTACCTGGAAATCTCTTTCCTTTAATATCCACACGGCTCGTACCTTCACTTCTTCTAGACTTCTGTTCAATTGTCACCTTATCAGAAAAGCCTAACAAACTTTTCTAAAAGAACAATGCATTCTCTCCCATCACTCCACCCAGGTTCTCTTTCCCCCTTCTCTGCTTTGTTTTGTTTTTTTTCCCAGAGCATTGGCACCTTCCGGATTTTTAAAATCATGGCTATACAGTAGCAAAATGTACACTCCACAGGAGAGGGACTTTTGTCTGATTTACTGCTTTATGCCAAGTGCTTAGAATGTGCCTGGACACAGGGAGCATTCGATACATATTAGCTGAATGAATACTAAATGTTGCACCAAGGAAACCAAATTTTACAGACAGTACATTAATTGGCTCATCGCCTCGGAGTACAGAAATAATAGAAATTGCAAAACTTCTAATTAAACAGGAACTTCAGGTCACCTGACTGGCTAGTCAGTGGAACATGAGACTCTTGATCTCAGGGGTGTAGGTTTGAGCCCCATGTTAGGTATCAAGATTACTTTAAAAATAAATAAATCTTAAACACACACACACATACACACACACACACACACCCCCACCATCTTCATCACAGCATAGTTAAGAATCAATTCTCCACAGGTCTCTCATGTTTCTACATATCTTATGAGCAGAGGCACTGACTGCCTTTGCTCCAGACTATATTTTCATGGGTATTTGTATATTGATCAGTCCTAGAAATTAGAGATGGTACCTCCCTCCAAAACAAAGGTAGGTGTGCTTGCTGCCCATTTTCTGAAAATTGGATTTCCTAAGTTCAGGGTTTCTCTCCTGTAATGAAACCTACCACATGTCCAGGTACCAATCTAGATCCTACACAATGGCCCAGGGGAACTTTGGGCAAAGCGAACTAACACAAACATACTGTTTGCTGTGCTCTGAGTAATAAAGTCCTTTGTCTCTGACCTAGAAGTGTCTTCTGCCATCATCGAAATTGTGGCAGGCTAACTTGTGAACTTGAAGGAGATAAGAGCTCAGACCCCTCTGTGTTCTTCACAGATACTATACTACTGTTCCCAAGTGCACCAAGTGAATTCTAGAAGTTTCTGTCTCTGATTCTTAGAATCCCTAAATTTACCAGAGATATTCCATTTAGTTATCCCTTAATTCTCTGTATAACTTAGGTAGTTGGCAATAGATGAAAGACTTAATCCTTTGCTCACGTTTATATTTAACCCGAGATGCCAGGTAAACCCCAAGCAATGTGCTGAGACACAGAGGAGTGTCATCCTACTGGACAAACCAAGGTGTTCTCTGGACTATAGTGGAAAGGGTAACTGGGCACTGATTTGGTGCTTATGCCTATAGTGGCTAAAGACCTCTTGTCCTTACTCTTCCCCAGTCTAAGTGGCTTCCCCCCTCTACTAGCCTGTGATCTCTTTTTATTTAGTCTAGGGACAGGAAAAGCTTACTTTGCTACTTGGAAGCTGAATCCCTTTACGGTATGATGCTTGGAACTCTGTTGGCTGCTCTACACTTTCCTCAAAGCAGTAGAGACTGAACACTGTGTCAAAGAGAAATGCTCAGGGATCAAATAATTTTATGAACTTAGCCCAAACAGTCAGCTCCAGTTCCTAGAGCTAATACATCACTTAGCACTCCCCTAGGAGGACAATCTCTCCATTCACTGGCCCTGAACATGGCACGGCCTTAGACACTTGGACAGGTAAATGACAGTAGTATGGAAAAGAGACCCAACCTTATACCTGATCAAGGGAAAATGAGACAGAACCGGATGTCCCACCACATCTGGACAACCATGGAATGGTACCCCACCCACCTCTATCATATTAATATAATATATCATATAATATAGTAACTGAGATATTCTATATGACTTTGTCATTCTCCTAACAAATATTCAGTTACCATTAGTTGTGAAAACTGATTAAGAATTTTAACATAAGTCAAGGGTAATCTGGGGAAACACATGATTGTATTTTAATGTAATATTTTATTAGATATGTTATCTTTCATTATCAAAGCTCCTCAAACATTTTAATTAAGTACATATATATCAAAATGAAAAGATAGCTAAGTTCTGAAACTCTTTTGATCTTTCTGAAAGTAATCAATGGCAGTATTTTTAATAACTGATTCTTCAGTTAAATTAAATTTATTATATTAAAATATAAGTTACAATTCATATATATTAATTCAAACCTGGGAAATTATAGAAATGTATTGAGTTAGAAGCAACAGGATAATCACAATTCCCCAATTCAGGAAGTAACTGCAACATGGTCTCTAGCATAACCAATCTTTTTCCCTTACATAAAACTACCTTCTTCCTCATTTTACTAGGCTCTTGAATCTTGCCCAAGGAAAGATTATAAAAACTAATTTAATTGTAATTTAGTGATATTGCATCAACAAATCAAAATGACAGCCCTGTCTTTCTCTCTGGTTAACAATCTTACATGGTGATCAGTTGAAACAATTCTAAGAATTCTTCAAAATCATATTGTATCAACATGTATTGCTAGCAAAGTAACTATTTTGATTAAGTTGGACAGGAAATTCTGAAAAACCTTTCATAAAATGACTATTAATGCAACTCATCCAAGGCACCTGGGTGGCTCAGTTGGTTAAGCATCTGCCTTCTGCTTGGGTCACGATCTCAGGGTCCTGGGATGAAACCCCATGTCTGTTGGGCTTCTCCCTCCACTCTCCGCCCCGGCTTGTGTTCTCTCTCTCTCTCTCAAATAAATAAATACATTTTTTTCTTAAAAAATGCAACTCATCTGTTCAGTTAAAAACACATATTTTTATCTTGACTTGATCAGGAACAATGATAATCAATACATGAGTGATTTAATTTTAATTGAGACTAGACAGACACATCTAGATCTACCCCCAAAAGTTATTTCTACTGGACACGTGGGCTTGAGAGAGGAAAATCTTAACTGAAAATGGGAAATTCTTCCATTCTAATTACATATTTAGAAAATGATTTGTGGATACATATGTATCTTTAGAATGAAATTTTTTGTTTTATATAAACCAATATGATCAAGTTAAACATCCTAATTTGCAGTAGATGATATAAAACTTCATTACTTTGATTTTATTTTTGTGAACCTCTTCATATTACATATTTTCTTTAAATGTTCTAAAGTTGTGTAAATATTTAAAACTCTGACAGCTTTAGATGACCTCTGGGTTTCAGAAATTTGGGCATATGTATGAGCAGAAATAAAAAATTATTATCTTATTTCATTAAAAGTAAGTGAAAATGTGAATCTCATGTGACATGGTCTGCAGTGAATTTCAATAATAGAATAAAACAGTTTGTATATGTGCTGCCAAAACAAGTACTAGAATAAAACAGTTTGGCCTCAGGGATGGAAGAAGCCAAAGTAAGGAATTCAAAAACAAGGAAATGGGCGTTTTTCCAGAAGCCGACCCATGGTGAAGAAAAAACATCAGGTAACAGGTCAGCAGCAAAAGCCCCTAGGTACAGGAGTCCCAGGCAAGGCAGGGGTGGTCTGAAGTCAATGAGGCCCTTGGAAAATTTCAGAGAATTATAGCCATCTTGGAATAGTGGTTGAGGGTGAACTCAACAAATCCAACAGGCCCACGCTCAAATCCTGGCTTCACCAGCTAGTAAGGAGATACTCTTGGGCCAGTTAGTGTCCTTAGAGCTTCAGTTTCTTCAAAATGTCAATGGAAATGATCACATTATTTATCTCCTAGGACCTTTGTGAGGAAACAACCATCCACATAATACATTTAGCACAAGGCCTGGCCTCAATCCAGCACAGGCAGCTGGGAAGGGTCACGTTAAGAGGGAAACTGGTCATCAGGAACCAACTTACTATCTTACCGAATATAAAGAAGACAGAGTACAATCTCATAAATGTGGGGTCAGGCTGCCCACTGTGCACTTAGGAGTTGGGTCATTTGCTACTTGCTTAAAAATAAAAAAGCACATTTTCCCATTTAACAGGCAAAAGTGACTTGGAAATAAAACCCAGTAGTTGTTACAACATAGAAATTTGTCCAACCTACTTTCTGGTTATAGTCACACCATTACTCCAATAATTCATCTTCTATGACTCATAATCACATGGTTTCTAGAAAGTGACTGAAAAATTAATATGAGTCATCTTTTCTAACAGCCCTAACTATATAATGTCTTTAAATCCTGCTTTGTCTAAGTTAAGCAGACATGCTTCCCAAAGGTCACAACCTCCTCCTCTGCCAAAGGCCTGAACATCTTCTCATTAGATCCCTAATTCTCTGTGAACTGCCCAGCATGACAACAAGGTTTAATAACTTCTCATCTAGAAAGACAGCCGCACACCTTTCTCAACACAGATTCAGCATAGCTCGGCATCACACTTTGCAAAATGCTCCTCTTTTTTTTTATATAATTTTTTTAAAGATTTTATTTATTTATTTGACAGACAGAGATCACAAGTAGGCAGAGAGGCAGGCAGAGAGAGGAGGAAGCAGGCTCCCCGAGGAGAAGAGAGCCCGATGTGGGGCTCAATCCCAGGACTCCGGGATCACAACCTGAGCCGAAGGCAGAGGCTTTAACCCACTGAGCCACCCAGGCGCCCCCAAAATGCTCCTCTTTATCTTTTACCAGCGAAAACTACACTTTCGTCTCTTATCCTCCAACTTTCAACATCAAATATGAAAAATAATTAATTGAATTAATTAGCAGCAGACACTTGACATTCTGATAAAAAGTGTGCCTCATGTTCTCCCTTTAGGAACATTTTAAGTGTTTGTATTTTAAAAGGTTTCCAATTTCCTCCCTCCCCCCACCCCCTGATTCTTTAATTATTTCTCAGATCTTTAATTACATGAGTCAAAACAAATTGATAGCTACAAACACCAAGTATATAAACTTGTCTTCACAGTGACAGCTTCAAATACTTCTAAGGTCAACTATTTTTAAAATATGAGTCCTTCTCGGTTAAAGACTCTTAAATATTTCAAAATCTATCCCATAGGATATCAAATTTGATATCCTACTATGCATACTGAATTCTAGGTACAACACAGAATAGCTTTTGTGCTGCCAAAGCCAATGTTAACTGTCTCTTTATTTGCTGTTAATTTTAAGACATATTCCCAATCTCAAGAGAGGTAATTACACTGGAAGAAAAATCAATTAGAGACTCTGCTTGTCATGTTTCTCACAAAATCCCCAAAGCCCAGGAAATATTGTAGAACTAAGAAGTCACCAGTGAAGCATTAATGTGAGTCACAGAAAGACCAACCCTCTTTCAATTTGATGAAAGCTATACATTTGCAATCATGTCAAAGGCAGAAACACTTTTAGAGCCTACCTAAGAAAATCACCTTGCAGAACTGATAACTATAAAGGCTCACAATTATTTTCTTTTTTATTTTTTTAAGATTTTATTTATTTATTTGACAGATAGCGATCACAAGTAGGCAGAGAGGCAGGCAGAGGAGGAGGGAGAAGCAGGCTCCCTGCTGAGCAGAGAGCCCGATGTGGGGCTCGATCCCAGAACCCTGGGATCATGACCTGAGCTGAAGGCAGAGGCTTTAACCCACTGAGCCACACAGGTGCCCCCACAATTATTTTCTTTAAAAAAAATAAATAAATAAACCCTCAAATTCTTCCAAGAAGTTCTCTGTAATTCTTCTTCAAGATTGAACTCTACCATTCCTGTATGTTTTCCCACCTACTATTTTACAATAAATAAATAAATATATAAATAAAGGCATATTATTGAATGGTAAGGAGGGAGAACAATACTAACCAGCAAACTCTGCTCACTGAGCTCACAGTCTGCTACTCCAGAATCACTTGGGCGGATGAATCCAAATCCTCCACCAGCAACAAAACTGCTTCGTGGACCCAGTTCTGAAAGGAAAAGGCCGTCTCGTTCAGAGCCTGGCCTTAAGACCAGTACGAACCTGGGTTCAAACCCCAGCTTGACCACCTACTAGCTGTATGACCTAGAGCAAGTGATCTAACCTCTCTAACCTCATCTTTAAAATAAGAAAAGCAATGGCTGTTTACCAACGGCTTATCACATTGTGAGGCACACAGTACCGCTCAAAAACAATAGCTATTATCGCGACCATCATTACAGGACACGTATCTACTGCCACTTCAAGTTCAAGGAATCTTTCACTGTAAGGACTAACTTCTTAATATTTTGTGTGCATAAAATCATACACACACACACGCACACGTCTGATAATGAAGAACCCAGATCCCTGGCTCTGTGAGCGCCACCCGAGTTGCAAAGCTGTAGGGGCAGAGAGAGGGAAACCAGGAAGTCTGCGTGGAGGAAGTGAGGAAATGTCGTTCACATTAGTAACTAGTCAAAGCCAAATCTGGACAACCACACTGGACCATTCCCTATCTTGATTTTTATTATTACTGCCTGAATAATATAGGGCAGCTATTTTTTTTTTTTTTCTCTATCTTGACAACAGTTTAGTTCCGAGGTGAGAGAAAATGAAAAGGGTGATTTGTCAGGAAGTTAACTTCTCTTTACGCAGCTGAGAACGTGCACCCAGCAAAAGCTGTTTATGGAGCGATCTGCTTAACTAGTTCCAGGAACTTAAGTCTCAGGTGTAGGTAACGCTGTCACAAACTCAGAACGCGTAAAACTCTTGGCTGGATCTCAGAGTCTCCTGGTTATCATAAGTGGGGTATTGGGGTGGGGGGGAGCGGTGCTCAGATTCCTGAGCTAAGTTTAATAAAAGCTGCGCATATTGGCGAGTGATTCTTATGATAGTCTAGACCACTGTCATTTCAGCATGGTATAAATAAACACCACAAAGTGAATTTTTTTCGCGGATAGAACCTTAAAACCACTGGAAGTCGAGAAGAATATTTGGTTTGCTATTCTGTAAAAAGAGTCAATTCTTTGAATATATGCATATATTGATTTCAAAATATAACATTCATTTTTAAGAAAATGTAATTTATTGATTTAAATTGAAAATTTAAATGTTAAAAAATAAAATTATTTGGAAAAAATTTGGAAATTATTAAGCTGGATTTTTAGAAGAAACCAAATTAACTGCTGCATTATGGAAATAAAACATTTGCCAAATGGACACAGAGAAAATACAGGGTTAACATTTCAAAAAAAAAAAAAGCATCAGTTAATAGTAATAGTAAATACATTTTTTACCCAACTATGTAAAATCATCAAGAAACATAACATTTGATAGCAATTGCTCCTTAAGTTTGGGAATACAAGTTCTTAGCTGGGAAGAACGATCTCAGACAATCAACAATATGGTAGGATATTCAGAAGAATTCTCAAAAAATCATTTATTTATCAAACTTAGCTGTGAGTTGGTAAAACACTTTTTCCTATACAGGAATTATTTTCTTAGGATATATTCCTGGTGTGGAATTTTTAGCCCAAAAGATTACAGCTTGTAATACCTGCCACCAAACTGCCCTCCAAGGTGTCTCCTTCTGTCACCATTCTCAAACACCAGGTTATATCAGTTTTTGAAAGTTTCTGTTAATTCACTAGGTAGAGAGTGACATCATCACCCTGCTCAGTTTTAATTTGCATTAATGGGATTAGGAAAACATTTCTAAATGTTTCCTAACCATTTGTATTTCTCCTTTTACAAATTGCCTATTCATGTCCTTTGCTCATTAATCAATTGGTATGTTCTCAGTTCCCTAATTTCTCTGTAAAAACTCTTTATACTTTAAAAATCTTAAGGACGTGGGTCTAGACATATTGATCGATATTTTACCAATTTGCCATTTGGCCTTTAACTTTCTTTCTGTTGTGTTTTCCTTAATAGGTTTTAAATTTTCATATAAGTTAAACTTTTAAACTTTTCTTCATTTTATGGTACTTCTTCTGCACTTATGTATAAGGTCTTCCCACTCTGAGATCAGAAATTGCCATGTTTTCCTCTAACTTATGGTTTCATTTTTTAATTTTTCAGAAGAGTTTTATGGAGGCATAACTGACATACAATCAACTGCAAGTTTAAAGTGTGCAATTTAGTAAATTTTTACAAACACATAAACCTATGAAGCCAACACCCCATCAAGATAATGAAATTATCGGGACACCTGGGTGGCTCAGTTGTTTGAGCGGCTGCCTTCGGCTCAGGTCATGATCCCAGCGTCCTGGGATCGAGTCCCACATCGGGCTCCTTGCTCCGCAGGGAGCCTGCTTCTCCCTCTGCCACTCTGTCTGCCTGTGCTTGGTCTCTCTCTCTGACAAATAAATAAATAAAATCTTTAAAAAAAAAAAAAAGATAATGAAATTATCACTGGGCGTCTGGGTGGCTCAGTCGGTCAAGCATCTCAGCTTAGGTCTTGATCTCAGGGTCAAGTGTTGGGCTCCATGCTTGGGTATGGAGCCTACTTACAAAATAATAATAATAATAATAATAACAACAAACATAACTATAACCCACTTGTGGCATTGTGATTTGTTTAGTCTTTATCCCATTTGGCATGGAGCTTCTAAAATCTTGGAATTTCCCAAGTAATAAGAGAACTCTAAGTGTCTTTTGTAACATTAATGAGGTAGCTTTTGGAAAGCACCTAAGGAGGGGGCTGGCTGCTAGGAGAACCATCCACGTGATTAGAGATTAAAGGGTCAGAACTTTCAACCTCACCCCTCTGAGGTTCAGGGGTGGAGACTGAGTCAATCGCCAATGGCCAATGATTTAATCAATCATGCCTGTGTAATAAGGCCTCCATAAAGACTCAAAATGAGGGCACCTGGGTGGCTCAGCAGGTTAAGCCTCTGCCTTCTGCTCAGGTCATGATCTCAGGGTCCTGGGATCAAGCCCCACATTGGGCTCTCTGCTCGTCAGGGAGCCTGCTTCCCTTCCTCTCTCTCTGCCTGCTTCTCTGCCTACTTGTGATCTCTCTTTCTCTGTCAAATAAATAAATAAAATCTTTAAAAAAAAAAAAAGACTCAAAATGAGGGTGTTTGGAGCACTTTCAGGATGATGAAGACACAGAGGTACTGGGGAGCAGTGTGTTTAGAAAGGACATGAGAGCTCTCTGCCCCTTCCCCTTTCTTCAGCCTATGCATCTTTTCCATCCAGCTATTCCCTAGTTACACCCTTTTTAATAAACCAGTGATCTAGTAAGTAAAATGTTTCTCTGAGTTCTATGAGATACTTTTGCAAATGAATAGAATCCAAGGAGGGAGTCATGGGAACCTCAGATTTATAGCCAGTCAGAAGTATGGGTAATGGCCTGGGCTTGTGACTGACATCTGAAGCTTGTGGGTGGGGAAGGAGGAAGTCTTGTAGGACTGACCTCTTACCCTGTGGGATATGACATTATCATAGAGTAGATAGAGTCAGAATTGAGTGAAATTGTTAGGCACCAGCCGGTGTCCCTAGAATTATCTGTTGGTGTGGGGGAAACCCATCCCCACACACATGTTGGAAATGAGCAATTGAATCATTTCCCGCCTTACAGCATCGCTATGGAGATTAAGTGAAATGACATATGGAAAGCGCTTTTGTACACTTTAGTCTGACACACAAAACACAATAATTTTGAGTTACAATTGTCATTATTATTTCTAGACCCTGGTGCGGTGGTTTAAAGGTGCTGTGCAGAGTAAGATAGGCACAAGTTAGACATAAATTATGATGAATTTGAGTTGTTGCCCATGAAAGAATGGCTGCATGGCCAACAAGATGCTTGTTAAGTGGTATTAGTTGATAATTTAGTAAATTATAGAATCTATTCCTTGGTTTTGCCAAGCCTTGATTTGCTAGTATGCTAAGAGACCAGCACTAACCAGCTCCCAAGTAACTGATGTAGAAGTGAGCCAGTGTGTGAGCTGTAATAAAGATCCTAAGTGCCACATGGGTCAGATCACTAGTCAGTACAGTCAGAACCTCCTCTCCCTGCAGGTTGTCCCTGCACTGTGAGAGACAGAATGTAAAAAGAGACAATAGCCAGACCATATGTAAAAACTGAACTTTGAGCCACAACGTGCCCTAATCTACACAGGAAACCAATCTCCTTATCTGCAATAAACAACCCCGGAAACCAGCCCAGCTATAAGTCAAAAGTGCAGGGAGCCAGATTGCTATCTCTGGTGACAATCCAGGGAGCTGAACAATAACTCTGTGATAATCAGCCCCAAACTATCAGGATTTGATTAATAACTGACAGCTTCAAGCTTAGGACCAACCAGAAAAAGCCAAATACCCACCCTAACCAATCACCCAGAATACCCCACTTCTACTTAGGCATCCTCCAGCTTTCCACTGCCAACAGCCAATCCCAGCAGACCTGAAGTCTTTCTTTTTTCCTTTTTGCCTCTGAGTCTGCCAAAACACAAGTGGTGAATAAACAGACTTTGCTTTTCTCATGATTGGTCTTGGTTTATTTCCACAGCTGTATGGATAAGCCAGGCTGAGCTGCCCACAGGGAAGCCTGCCATAGATACTGGTTTAGTTTCTTCCTTAGTAATTGCTCAGGAATGCTGAAAATGCCTCCATTGTGTGTAAATTTTATTATTTTAACTGGGAGAGTTTTGGGACTGCCTTGCTATTGATTCATGGCACTATCATATATTCGATGACAGTGGTAATGATGACAATGATGGGGATGAGGACGAGGAGGACAACAGGAATAATCACACCTAACATTTATTGAATACGTGCCAGGTCCTTTGATAAGCACTTTGATCACAAAATCAACTCATGGAATACACTAGAGTTCTCAGAGTGCATCAGCCTCACCTGAGGACTTGTTAGAACTGAAAATTCTCTGTCCTTTCACCCACCTACTGATAGGCCCTCCAGGGGATTCTGATGCTGCCAAAGTTTGAGAGCCACTGGAATACCCTATGAGTTCATTTTAATTCACATCATTTTAAGATAAGAACGTTGAGGGGCGCCTGGGTAGCTCTGTCCATTAAGGTTCTGCCTTCGGGTGAGGTCATGATCTCAGGGTCCTGGGATCGAGTCACCCATCGGGCTCCCTGCTCAGCCGGAAGCCTGCTTCTCCCTCTCCTGCTCCCCCTCCTTGTGTTCCCTCTCTTGCTGTCTCTATCTCTTTCTGTTGAATAAATAAATAAAATCGTAAAAAAAAAAAAAAAAAAGATAAGAACACTGAGGCACAGGGCAGCTAAGTAACTTGTCCAAATTCACACATCTAGAAAGGAAGTAAAGGTTGGGTTGAAACCTGAGCAGTCTGATTCTCTATACTGCCTCTCTCGTTATGAGAGAAGATGTGACAAGTTTCCAGAGGGGTACCTGTGTGGCGTAGTTGGTTAAGCATCCAACTTCAAGACCAGTGGTGATCTCAGGGTCCTAGGGTCAAACCCCCGATTGGGCTCTGCACTCAGTGAGGAGTCTGCCTGAGATTCTCCTTTTCCTCTGCCCCTCCCACCTCTCTCTCTCTCTCTTTCTCTCAAATAATTAAATAAAATCTTTTTTTTTAAAGTTTCCAATTTTCATTATCTAGTTAGTCTATATGGACACATTCACTTTACGAGATGTTAAATAATTAAAATGGAGTAAGGAAAAACAAATGAGAAGAAAATATTCTGATATTAAAGACTTTACCCCCCCAGAGCCCTGGGGGGGGGGGGCGCCAGCCTAAGGGATTGAATACATTTCCAAGACCAGCTATTTTTCCCAGTAACCACTTTTTCCTTAAGGCTATGTAGCAGTAAATTACCAAAAAAACACAAACTGAGATCAGTCTCAAACAAATGAGATCACTTATGTGAAAATACTTTTTAAGGAATTGCACAAATTCAAGTTACTGTCATTATTGTTAGCTAGAATCAATAAGAGTATCCGTAAGGCGATCCCCCTGGCACCTCTCCCTGCCCTCTGATTTAAGTTGTGTCCACTCCATGCCAAAATTTTGGTCAGTGTAGTGGGACAAAGAGATGTATCACACCAGCTATTTGGTACCGTCTAGTCCAAAACAATGGGTAGATCATTTTCCATCCAGTTATTTTGGCAAAACCAGTACGGCCTCAGCTGCTTTGTTTGAACTAAGTAAATACTTTCTATGTCTTTTTCCACATTTAAGTCCCCATGAATTCTCCTTTGCCACCCTTGTTTCATGGAACTGTTCCTAGCTAGACCTTAGCTTATTTTCCAAATTATCGTCTCATTTCACTCTCTCTTTCAAACATGCTCTACAAACTCACTTTTCCTGGATCTTTTTCTCCACCTACCAACGTAACTATGATGAGTGGACATGACAATATTGTATAACCTGAGTTTTAAAAGTTTCCTGCACAGTCATCCTCTTCGTTATTTACAGTGGGTTTCTCAAGGGTTCCACTACATAATAATAAAAATAACAATAGCAATAACAACTACTACTTTTAATGAAGGCCTGAGATTTTCCAAGATCCTCGAGCCCTCATATCCACCCTGCAAGGCTGGAGGATGAAAGGATTTTTCCTCTGGAAGCAAATAATCTCTGTAAGGAGTCCTGCCCATAAACTATGCTTGGCTTATGTGAAAGTGTTATCCCACACTGAGAATCTTTACCTTTGTGATTCTTAATTCTTGCTCTCAACCACCAATCACCTAACCAGAGCTGGTCAGGGCCTCAGCTCTGGAATCACACATTTCACTCCCTGCCATGTGATCTTGGGTCTCTTGGGCCTCAGGTTTAATGTCTGTGGAATGTAGTGAAGATAAATGCACATGTAACCAGCTAACTGATGTGTCTAAACTCAGCGGAATACAAACATGAAAGGGTTTTCCTTTTCTCTGTGTGCTGCCTTCATAATATGCTACAGCAAATCCCTTTAACTTCATTTTGGAGATATCCCATTAATTTGGGGTCATTTGCACTTATTAAAATTGCAAAGTCCCATCTAAAAAGATAGTTGCAAGTGACATGTCCAATAAAGTGTCAGTATCCAAAATACAAAAAGAACTTTGACAACTCAAAACAAAAACAAAAATAATAATGCAATTCAAAATGAGCAGAAGACATGAACAGATATCTCTCCAAAGAAGACATACAGATGGCCAACAGACATATGGAAAGATCAACATCACTCATCATCAGGGAAATGCAAATCAAAGCACAGTAAGATGTCACCTCACATCTGTCAGAATGGCTAAAATCAAAAACATAAGAAACAACAAGTGTTGACCAGGATGTGGAGAAAAAGGAACCCTCATACACTTTAAGGGGGAATGCAAACTGGTGCAGTCACCATGGAAAACAGTATGGAGTTTCCTCAAAAAAATTAAATATAGAATCACTATGTGATCCAGTAATTCCACTACTGAGTATTACTCAAAGAATATGAAAACACTAATTTGAAAAGATATTTGCACCTCCACACTTATTGCAGCATTATTTACAATAGCCAAATTACAGAAGCAGCCTAAGTTTCCACCAATAGATGAGTGGATAAAGAAGATGTCGTATATATACACTGGAATATTATTCAGCTATAAAAATGAATGAAATCTTACCATTTGCAACAACATAGATGGATTCAGAGGGTATAATACTAAATTAAGTAAGTCAGAGAAAGACAAATGTATGTGGAATTTAAAAAACAAAACAAAGAAAGAGAAAAGTGATAAACAAAAAAACAGACTCTTAAGTATAGAGAACACACTGATGGTCACCAGAGGGTGGGGGGGGAGAAGATAGGTGAAAAAGATGAAGGGGATTACAAGCATACATGTGATGAGCACTGAATAACATATAGAATTCTTGAATCACTATATTGTACACCTGAAACAAATATAGTGTATGCTAATTATACTGGAATTTTTTTTTAAGTTCTGTCTAGTCCAGACTAATACAAAATTAGTCTCCAGGGTGCCTGGGTGGCTCAGTTGTTTAAGCATCCACCTCTTGATTTCAGCTCAGGTCATGATCTCAGGGTCATGAGACTGAGCCCCATGTTGGAGTCCACACTCAGCACGGAGTCTGATTGAGATTCTCTCTCTCACTCTGTCCTTCCCACTTCTTACTCTAAATTAATTGATTGATTGATTGATTGATTGATTAAAATTAGTTCACATTCACTTTTTTTTTAATTTTTTTTTATTTTTTTATAAACATATAATGTATTTTTATCCCCAGGGGTACAGGTCTGTGAATCACCAGGTTTACACACTTCACAGCACTCACCATAGCACATACCCTCCCCAATGTCCATAACCCCAGCAACCTCAGTTTGTTTTGTGAGATTAAGAGTCACTTATGGTTTGTCTCCCTCCCGATCCCATCTTGTTTCATTTATTCTTCTCCTACCCCCTAACCCCCCATGTTGCATCTCCACTTCCTCATATCAGGGAGATCATATGATAGTTGTCTTTCTCCGACTGACTTATTTCACTAAGCATGATACCCTCTAGTTCCATCCATGTCGTCGCAAATGGCAAGATTTCATTTCTTTTGATGGCTGCATAGTATTCCATTATGTATATATACCACCTCTTTATCCATTCATCTGTTGATGGACATCTAGGTTCTTTCCATAGTTTGGCTATTGTAGACATTGCTGCTATAAACATTCGGGTGCACGTGCCCCTTCGGATCACTACGTTTGTATCTTTAGGGTAAATACCCAGTAGTGCAATTGCTGGGTCATAGGGTAGTTCTATTTTCAACTTTTTGAGGAACCTCCATGCTGTTTTCCAGAGTCGTTGCACCAGCTTGCATTCCCACCAACACTGTAGGAGGGTTCCCCTTTCTCCGCATCCTCACCAGCATCTGTCATTTCCTGACTTGTTAATTTTAGCCATTCTGACTGGTGTGAGGTGGTATCTCATTGTGGTTTTGATTTGTATTTCCCTGATGCCGAGTGATGTGGAGCACTTTTTCATGTGTCTGTTGGCCATCTGGATGTCTTCTTTGCAGAAATGTCTGTTCATGTCTTCTGCCCATTTCTTGATTGGATTATTTGTTCTATGCATGTTGAGTTTGCTAAGTTCTTTATAGATTTTGGACACTAGCCCTTTATCTGATATATCGTTTGCAAATATCTTCTCCCATTCTGTCAGTTGTCTTTTGGTTTTGTTAACTGTTTCCTTTGCTGTGCAAAAGCTTTTGATCTTGATGAAATCCCAATAGTTCATTTTTGCCCTTGTTTCCCTTGCCTTTGGCGATGTTCCTAGGAGGACGTTGCTGTGGCTGAGGTCAAAGAGGTTGCTGCCTGTGTTCTCCCCAAGGATTTTGATGGATTCCTTTCTCACATTGAGGTCCTTCATCCATTTTGAGTCTATTTTTGTGTGTGGTGTAAGGAAATGGTCCAATTTCATTTTTTTGCATGTGGCCGTCCAATTTTCCCAACACCATTTATTGAAGAGGCTCTTTTTTCCATTGGACATTCTTTCCTGCTTTGTCAAAGATTAGTTGACCATAGAGTTGAGGGCCTATTTCTGGGCTATTCTATTCTGTTCCATTGATCTATGAGTTCACATTCACTTTAATGCTCATTTCTTCCCTTGAAGTGTCATTAACGGTCACTCATTTTTAAAATGGTCATTTTCCCTTCCTGTTCCAAATACTCTATGACTGAGTTCCAAACAGTAAACGACTGCATATTCAAGGCTAAACCAAGTTCTGCTGGACTCTGGCTTAGAAGTTCTGCATTTACATTCTAATCTGTGGTTCTAGGGTTTGAAAATGAGAAAAGGAGTAACAGGGTTTTTGCTGTACCCTGGGGAAGGAGAGGATAAGTCAGGAGCAGGCAAACTTTGGAAAAAATAAATGTTTGATTCCAGACAGGCATGTATATAGTTTGTCTTAGAAAACCATGTCATAAACATCCTAGATTACCATTACAGCCTAATTGACTTCCATCCAGACCACCTAAGCACTCGTCATTTCCCTTCAGCTCCTTCTAACGTCCATATTATTTCTTCTTGCACTAATCCCATTGGCCCAGGAGGAAGCTCAGTCATGTGCACTGCAGTTAACTCCAACTTCACGGGAGTGAGCAAAGGAATCCCCTGGGAAGAGGGCAGCGGACTTGTGCTGACCACCTGGATACCCTGACAAGACAAAACCAATGTGTGCACCTTACTTTGCACTGTAGAATGTGCTTCCACATATATTAGAATTTTACCATCCAGCTTATACATCATTTCTACTTCTATTTTACAGATGGGAAAACACTCAAACATGTTTTACCCAAAGTGGCTTGGCTAGTACATACTGGAACTGGAAAACAGACATTTAAAATTAATATGATCTCCTTTTAATGGAAAGAGAAATGGAGACACAGAAACCATAAAGCTCAAGTCACTGTGCAAATTAACAAGACTAGTGGAAGCAAAGTCAGAACCTCCTTTCTTGCACATGCATACTTTTGCCAACATACCACACCAAAAGTTTTGTGCTGATGGGGTCTTCCATTTTCAGTTCTCAGCCCTTTGGAGGGGTGGGAATCCTGCAGAACGTGTCTAACCAGAACTTTCCTGGGACCCCAGCGGGAAGAGACTCTCCTTTAGCTCAGCACTGTAGGACCCAAGGCTAACGACTCATAGCTGATCAAGTCAAATGAAATTTTAATGTGGAAATTGCTAAAGAAAGGACTCCATTGCCAGTTTATGAACAGATCTTTGAGATGTTTCTCAAAATAGTTCCAGGAAAGTGATATTCCCAAATTTCTATGGACTCACCTATGAAACATCCCCAGGGCTGACAGGAAGGATTTCCTTTAAAAGTAATCCACTGGGGCACCTGGGTGGCTCAGTGGGTTGAGGCCTCTGCCTTTGACTCAGGTCATGATCCCAGGGTCCTGGGATCGAGCCCTGCATCAGGCTCTCTGCTCAGCAGGGAGCCTGCTTCCCTTCCTCTCTCTCTGGCTGCCTCTCTGCCTACCTGTGATCTCTGTCTGTCAAATAAATAAATAAAATCTTTAAAAAAATAAAATAAAATAAAATAAAAGTAATCCACCACAGGGGCCACTCAAAGAGACAAGGCAACTAAACATCTATAACTGATGTTTGAAAAGACCCACAATATATTTTGCTTTCTGCCTTACAGAGCAGCTGTTCACCAGCCCACGTTAAGACTTGCCACTCTCGTCCCATTGCCTGAAGAGTTACCCCCTACCTTCCTAGCCTGTCATTGTAATAACCTCCAGAACCCCTAATAATAATTAATGCCAAGCTTTTAAAAACTGCATTTTTTTCTTGCATATGGAAGCAAAAACTGTCAGCGTCCATCACAACTTAAATGTTGAAACTTAACTCTTTGACATGTTTTTTCTGGTTAGGGGAGCCTTGTTTATCTGCTTTTGCCCATGGCTCTTTACACATTGACTGGAATGGAGCTGGAGGTTACTTTAGCCTGTCTCAGATGCCTCCCTCTATTTTAGGAGTAAAGTCACCTTCACAATAACAACTGATGGTAAACCAGTGGGAAGTTCAGAGTATGGTAGATAATGGTATTTGACTGTTGATTTCAGCCAGTTTTTATTGTGAAGAGCAACTCCAATTTCAGAGTTCAATTTGCCTTCAGAGTTTTCCTACATTCTATATTTGTGGCTAGTTATTCAAATAAAATATATTTCTCAATATCACAGAGATCCAAGCAAAAATTATTTTTCCTGTGGTTATTGACACAGAGAAACTGAATTCACTATTGACTATTATAGTCAAAATATAAAATACTTGATTTCTGGAATTAATGTTTCCAGTAGAATTACAATTTCCTTATTTCCCTATTTCCTTTTATAATGATATACAAATAAAAAGGAGAGAGATGTTTCAGAAGAAAAGACCATTTACAGTAAATTTATAAAACTGAATTTTTTAGCTATTTAAGTAAAAATTTAAGTAATACTCATCAAACTATAAAATGACCTTTTCTGAACATTAATAATTAAGAATGTCTTATCATATGTATATTTACATAATAGACTAAGGTTCCTACAGTTTGTTTATAATAAGTTGTACTAGAGATCGATTACTTTTTAAAGATCTATTTATTTTAGAGAGAAAAAGAGAGAGAGTGCAGGGGGTGGAGAGGTGGGAGACAGACAGAGAGGGTAGAGAGAATCTCAAGCAGACTTCCTGCTGAACATGGAGCCCAACACAGGGCTCGAGCTCATGACCCTGAGATCATGACCTGAGCCAAAATCAAGAGTTAGACACTTAACCCACTGAGCCACGCAGGTCCCTTAGAGATTGATTATTAAACAGATTTCAAACTCATGCATTTATTTATCGCATGTATATATTTTGAGCATCGGTCATATGTCAGGCACTATTCTGAATTTGGGGATACAGTTGTGAACAAGTAGGAAAAAATCCTCCCTCAGGAAGCTTGCTCCATAAGCAGGTATTTTCTGACGTCATCCTTTGCTTTTTTAAATTTCTAGTCCCCTTATTCCAGTCCAAAAAGTCTCTCCAAAGCTGGCCTTCTAACAGCCCTCTAGTGGGCTGCTTTGTTTTCCAACTCAAGAGCACACACAGATCAAATGCCAACAACACCTCCATAGCTGCACAACACAGCAGTCCTGTGAGTGGAGTCAAATGTAGTACAACCCACTGTCCTGCAGGAAGCAAGTGGAATGAGTTCTACCTAATCTCCAGTGGCAGAATATGGTACTTACTTCCAAAATGGCACCAACATTCCTCACTTCATGATATTCATGCCCTTGCAAGGTCTGCTTTCATACTGAATCAGGGTAGGTTTTGTGACCAATAAAATATGGCAGAAGTCACATTGCCTAACTTCCAAGGCTGGGCCACAAAGGCATTGCAAGTTCTGCTTGGTTTCTTAAATTATGCATTCTGGACAGTCAGTGGCCATGCTCTGAGGACATTACTAGAGGCCCACACAGAGAGGAACTGAGGTCTCCTGCCAACATCCAGGACAAACTTGACAGCCATGACCACCTTGAAGTAGAACTTTCAGCCCCAGTCAAGCTTTCAAATGACTGTTGCCCCATCTGACACCTACCTGCAATTTCATGGAGAGCCTCAAGTTGGAACCACTCAGCCATATTGCTCCTAAATTCTTGACTCTCATTGCCTGTGAGACATAATAAATGATTTACCATTGTGTTAAGTCACTGAGTTTCAGGGAGATTTATACACAGCAGTAGATAATTATTACACAGGTTTATTATCAGCCAAACTCTTAAAAGTGTCCAGACACTACCATCTTGTCCCATAAAGTACTTGTTGTAATATCCTCTTCCTAACCTCAGGAAATGCACTCTGGGAGTTCATAAGCAGTTGATATGATAAGCCGATAGAGGTTACTATGTAAAATACTGCAGATACATCAATAGTATGTATTTTCTCTCCTAAAACATTTGTATTTTAAAAGAATTCTTCAGGTTAACAAACATTAGGTGTTTTCCTGTAAATCACTGTGCTGGCCCCTCTGTGAAGTGTATGGGTGAACAGAGGAGAGACTCTTCCTTTAAGTACCTTATAAGGTAAGAAAGGAGACAAAAAGCCAGAATATGAATTGAGGCAGATAGCATTTGAGTTGAGATTAGAAAGAGGAAGAGAACTGGAAAAGAACACAAATGTGTGAACTAAGGTCCATTATTGATGAGGATAATGTCTGGGTAGGTGACTTTTGGCAATTCTTTCATAACAATAATAATGAGTACTCATTTGTTGGGAGCCTATCCTATGCCAATCACTGGTATATGATCAAATTTAATCTTCATTGCACAATCTGTGAAGGAGCTATTATCTCCTTTTCACAGGTGAAGAAACAAAGGTTCTAAAGATTAAGCCACTTTCCCAAGATCACCCAGATGGGAAATGGTGAAGCTGGGTGCTGACCTCACATCCTTTTGATGTCAAAATCAACACAAAATCTCCCCACTACACCACAATGAAAACAAGGAACCTTCCTAAGGACTCTGAACATATGCATGCATGATCCCTGCATCTTCAGGCCATTTACGCCACCAATCTTCCCTCCAAAAAAATGCCATTAGGATGTGTTGACAGCTCAGTTTTGATTTTAAAGAAGCCAGTGGGTCTCTAGACAAATCAATTCCAGAAGGAGAGTTTTGGGAAAATGCTGTGGTAACATAATGCATCTAAAAATTTCCAAAGGAGAAAAAGAAACTGTCAGAGGAAGGCCAGGGGCTTTTTGGTAAAAACACATTTTCTTCATTGCTCATGTCTAAACCTTCTGTCCTCTCTCTAGTATTCCAGGAGCCTGACTGACTCAACCTCTGGCAAAGTTAAGCACCACATATACTTTTATATGGCACCATTCACTTTTCAACACTTGGCTTTGCATTCTGACAATTTAGCTCAAATATTTGGATGAAAAATGAGTAGGACTGTTTTCTTCATTTACTCCCCTATCTTTTTTTAGTACTTTTAAATTTATAATTTACATACAATAAAATATACAACTCTTATGTGGACAACACAATGGCATTTTACTTACATATACATCTTTAAGTCTACCACCCAGATCAAAATGGAGAACATACCCATCACCCCAAAATTTCCCGCATGCCTTTCTGGTCAATAACCACTATTATGACTATTCTGACTTCCATCACCATCAACTGTGTTTCCCATTCCTCAAATTCATATTAATGGATTAATATGTACTCTTTGGGGTCTGTCTCCTTTTGTTCATCATTTTTGCATTTCTTCCATATTATTGCATGTATCAGCAGTTTCTTTGTTATTGTTGAGTACTATTCCATTGTACTTTATGTGAAATACTACTGAAAAATTATTAGATCTACTTGGCCAATACCTGAGCTCATACTTTATATTTTTTGTGTCATCTCAAAAATGTAGATACAACCACCCAGACATACAAGACACATAATAATACATAATATTATCTATAACCATTTTCATCTTTCCCTGTTGTTCCTACTTTCTCTGGTAGCAGAAGAACAACATATGTATGACAATTAAATATAACCCGATATCCTCTGGCTGAAAACAATGTATGTTGGTCCAAATTGACTTGGAGTGAATATTAATTCAATTCAAGTTTCCAACCCCCAATGAGGGCTATTTCTGTCTTCCCAGATTCACATCTGGATGGAGGGGAAGATGTTCCTACCTTCAGGGCAGCAGAAGGTGGGGTTTCAGACAAAAACCACCCTCAAGGTCTTTGCTGTCTGTTGCCCACTGAAAGTCAAGTCCCTTGTGTATTAGGATGCCACTCACTGTAGCACTCACCGGTCCCCACCAGCACCTACCTACAGGGCTTGGGATTCTCCTGCGAAACATTTGAGAAGTTAGGACTAAGTCCCACACCAGGCATTTCCCAACATTTCTGGACTTTCCTTGCCACCCCTTGCCCACCCACATGCCAAAGTTCAGCACTCACAAGGGAGCCAAATCATTCCTGTCTGACCTCTTTGCCCTGTTCTCCTACTCCTCTCCCTCTCCTTTGTGATGGGGTCTTCCCATAGTCATTTCATCTGCCTTCAAAAACTGTGGTTTACAGAAGTGTTCTCAACTAGCACTACACATTAAAATCATTACTAAGAAATGTTTTTTTTAAAAAACAGCAGTACCTGAACTTTATCTTAAACCAAATAATTGAATTGAGTCTCTAGAAATAGAATATAGGCATTCGTATTTTTTTAAGGTGCCCCCAAGTGATTCTGATAAGCGACCAGGGTCAGAACCCACTGGTGACAATAAACCTCTGATCTGAGTCAGCGAGGCTTAACTCTTGAAAGGTAAAGAGAAACCTTTGGGATTTAGAAACTCTCTTTTTGATGGTGAGACATTGTGTTGCTAAAGACTCAAGAATGTCAGCTCTGAGAACCAAAGCCAACAAATGACTTCTTTGCTCAGGCCTGAGAGTACCTATTATTTCCTGGAAATAAAAAAACCCATCCACTCCATGTGTGGAGAGATGAGGGATATTATCGATTGAGGGAATTTTTTAAAAATCAGTTTAATATTTTCAAAATATCATCCCCATATTCTTTTTATTTTTTTTATTTATCCATGCATTCACCTACTATGGTCCACATGACTCCACAAAGGAGTGGTCAGAACCAGCACCATAGCACTATATAGAGGATGAATCAACAGTCACTTGCACGTCATGACTGGAGTAACAAGAGAGGATTCTCTTCATTTATTGAACAAATATTTACTAACTGTTTACTTAGGGTCATGTGCTTTTAGCATATAAGAGGGGCAGGTGGAGGAACCTGATCTCTTCTCATAATCTGAGTCTAGAAGAGAAGGCAGTGATATTGAACTAGGGACCTAAGGCACGTAAGTGTGAGGGGCAAGGTGTGGAAGGACACTCTGTGAGAGCTCTAAGATGAGATGTGAGGTCCAGCTCAGGGCACACCCCAACCTCCATCTCCCTTATTAATATTTCACTTTCCCCAATACCCCCAATCCTGCTTCCACAGACACTTTTCACATGACCATGCACAGGAGCCATTGCCTCAGTCATGGGAAATTCTTCCAGCCAAAGGAAGGTCTGAGGAAGAATGAAGATAAGGAGGGAGAGTTTGGCTCATAGTCTGGGCAGGTGAGCTGAGTAGGACCCCAGGGTAGTGAGAGAGGCCAGTAGGGAAGGAAAACTTGCTAGGAGACCAGAAAGAGTTGAGCACTGAAAATAACCAAGAAACTCAGTCAGAAAGTTGAAAGAGGGGGTGTCTGCATGGCTCAGTCAGTTAAATGTCTGCTTCTGGCTCAGAACTTGGAGTCCTGGGATAGAGCACTTCATCGTCCAGGCTCCCTGCTCAGCTCTCGCTGTTCATGCTCTCTCCCTCTCAAACAACTAAATAAAATCTTGAAAAAAGAGAAAGAAAGAAAAAAAAAGAAATGTGAGCGAGGCAGAGAAAACCAATTTGTATTTTATAATTCAGACTGGACCAGTCTCCCTCTAGATACTTTGAGACCAGAAAACAGGAAAACTGCTGTCCTTTGGGAAGGCAGGAAAGTGGTCTTTTACAACCCTATAGTTTCTCCTGTTGTGGACTTTTCTTTTGTTGTTTGTTGTTGTTGCTATTGATGTGGACTTTCTTGCCAGGATTTAAAAATTCTCACGTCATCTATGAAACACCGAGAGACAAAAGGATTGGGAGTTTTCACTCAATTTGCAGCAGGTAGAGCAAGACAGGAGATAAAAAATCAATGTGAAAGTTTAGACTGGTTATGTCAGAAGATAAAGATGCTACACCTGTCACTGTCACTCAAAGAGGAAAGGAAAATAGACTTTCACTTTGTGGAATGTTCCCTCGGGGGGATGTATTCCTAAAGCAGAGAAAAAATTGGAGAATTGATTCTGATGAAGAGAAATTTAAAAAGGCATTCTTTTAATCCTTTTCTAGGGCACTAAGAAAATGATCCTTGAAAATAATCCACTACACTAGTAATTACCAGTTAAATGAGACAGATGCTTTCTTATTGGACACCTTCATACCAAACATCCCAGGGGCAGCAAAATGAATTGAGGTAAGAAACAAACTAGAGTTCCTTAAATTTCACGCTTTTTGCAGAAAGATTTTGGGAATCCATGAAGACCTCTACCCCATCCCAAAAAAGTTAACCACATAGACTGAGGGGTTGAGTCACCATAAATCAAAATAACCTTTAAAAAACACACTCAGCACACAATGCCATAATTATCTCAAGTTGCATCCTTGCCAGCAAGTGGTTTTTGACCAAAGAGATGCTAAGGCTATCACCAAAGTGATAAACTTCTAAAAATCATCAATCAGAAATAAAATAATCAAAATTTCAGGACATCGATTTTCACTTTTATTCTTAGACATGTGGGGATGAGGAGTATAGCAATAATTTAGTGGAGACATGAAATAATATACTTATCTTTTGAATTAACCAGCCAGAATTATTTGCTATTTCTTCTTTTCCATTACTGTGTATTATTTAGCTTGTATCTCATTTCATTTTTTAAATTTTAATCAAGAAGCATTTTGTTAAAAAAAAAAAAAACAATCCGGAAATCCTCTTGAGTTGGTACTACAAGGAGTTTTATCCTAAGGAATCAGGGCATCTTCTGGAATCCAAGGGCAACGACACAGCTGGCCTTGGGAGTCCTGGGACACCATTAGGAACCAAGCAGGATTCTGTCTCCATGTTTCTCACATGCTGACATGGATTCTTTGGTCGGATCCTCTCTATACTCACCCTTTCTTTCCACGGTCTACATCAATATACTTCCTTAGTCACGTGGCCCCAAAGGTCTGCTTAAGATGGTGGTTTCCCATCTGAGTCCACACTGGCGTGAAAGCCTAGCCAATTCGAAAACGGCTCCCCATTCAAAATTATCAGGAGAAGGAATCTAACTGGCCAGCGAGGATCAAGTATGAACTTTGGGTCCACTCCAAACCTGGGGTGTGGAGTGTGTGCTGAGGGTCACATGACCTGCCACCAGCTCAACAGGGTTGGGACTCCCTGAGATGAGAACCTGGCCGGGTAGAAAGAGCAATGAGAAGGACTGGCAGGGATGACTGGGGAAGGGCTGGCAAATTCCTGGAGCACTTGTGTTATAATCAGTGCTTAGATGTTTTGTCCTCCAGGAGAATGTCAACTAGTAGCGAGAGGAGAGAGCAGAGCAAGGCCTTTTCAGCTTTTCTATTTATTTCCTTATTTATTTTTTGAGACTGAGTACAAGGGGAGTAGGGCAGAGGGATAGGGAGAATCTTAAGTAGGCTCCACGCCCAGCCCAAGCCCAACATGGGCCTCCATCTCATGACCCTGAGATCACGACCTAAGCCAAAATTAAGAGTCCAGTGATGCTTAACTCACTGAGCCACCCAGGTGTCCCACCTCTTTAGCTTTTTAAATAAGAGCTTCTCTTCATCCATCCACATGTATTATATGTTGCCCCTCACAAAATAAGCATTAAACAATGGGTCACTGAATGAATAAACAAAGGGCAAGCTAAAACATATTTCAGGGAAATATCATCCAAGAATATCTGTGATATTTCATTTTAGTTGGTTTTCTGAGCCTGTGTCAAAGAACTTGAAGTTCTCATAGCTCTCTTCCAGATGACTTAATTTAATTAGTAATCTAGCAGTAGAGGATATAAATATTGCTGGGGATATACCAGAACTGTATTCTCAGATGCATGACCAGTTGGGTCCGCTTGCCACAAGTTGTTGCCCTGGGGCTATGGACTAGAAAGGGACACGGCAGGGCCAGGACAGGAGTTATTGCTGAATCCCCACACCCAAGGACATACCCCAGCCTCAGGGCAATCTGTTCCTGCGGCAACGTAACCACAGAGGCCCCAGGCTTCTGTCTTGGACAGCAGAGACACTTACCTAATGTGATATTGGCTCATTCATTATTTTAAAACCTTGGAAACCAATTTTCTGTAGTCAAACTTTGAATGGCTATGTGAAGCCTGTCCCTGGACCACTTAGTCAGTATTTGTTGAATACCCACTCTGCACCCAGCCCTGTCTGTGCCCTGGGTTAGAACACCGTCTTGCCAGGCACAAAGCTGACAACCTAGCAGGGACTACGGATTTTACACATTAGAATCTCTAATCAGATGCCCAATTTGATGTAAAGAGCTTGTGCTCTCTGTGACTTTGGTAGCTCTGCTAAATTCCCTTTGGGTTCTTTATTGTAATCCCTGGAGGGCCCTGCAGAAGAAAGTGATAAATGTAAGTATTTTTGCCATACGGTGATCAATGCTAGGAGAGATACAAGAAGAGGGGTCCTTATTATGAAAAGAGAATGTGGGAAATACACATTATTTTTCCCTTTCTCTTGCTTCTTGCAGGTTCTTCTGAGGACAGGAACATTCACCTGTAAGTGCACAGGAGGCTGAAACTCAGAGGAAACCTCATCATTCTAGAGAAAGGAACCAACAACCAGGACCTAGAGCTGGGGAGGATGGCTAAAATCTCAGAAAGCGGTCCCCTAATTCTATGTATGAACTAACACGAGTCCTGAGATCTCCCTCACTGGCACATGCATTTGTTACACCCGCAGGAGCAGAGCAAATGCCTTGAGAACTGAGCTACAACACAGGCCATGACCCAGTACCAAACAAACCCTGTGTGGCCAGATGCAGACCCCACAGCATAGCAAAGCCTTTGAAGTCTGCATCACTGAAAGAAGGTGAGACGGAACTGGCAGTCTGAACCCCACAGGCTGGTCACCTGGTAAAACAAAATAAAGGGGGAAAAAAATCAATATTCTCCAGATGATTTTAACAGGACATGGAGTCTTGCCACCAAGTATTCTGAATGGGAGTAATGGGATTTGGATGAAGTAAATGAAACACTTGCTTGGGTGCAAAATTTAAAGGAGAGAGGGGGACCAAAAGACTCAGTAACAAGATAAATGATATTTTAACACAAGGTCTAAAAGAGTCAGAATGGATGCAAAAAAATTCCACGATGAACAAAATATCAGAATTTTAAATAAAGACAGGATCAATATTGCTGATTTTTCCATTTGTATCAAGCTCTAATATGGCTCACCATAGCACCATCACTGATGCTGGAAGGCAGTGGAAAGGAGCTCCCTGATGTACTCTAGATGGTCAGTGTCCCAAAGTCCCCAAGAGAGCAGAGAGAGATGGAAAGTAAATCCAGAGAGGCAAAGAGAAGCTATCCAGGAACCTGAGAAATACTCAAGTATGGCAGACACCATGTATCACAAAGGTAGACAGGATGGGTTGAAGGGGTTTACGAGGAGCAGTAAAACTCCCTGGCTCTCCCCAGCAGGAGACCAGAGCTCCTGGGGAATCTGAATTAAGAAACTGGGGTTAAGAAAAAAAATACAACTGGTGAAGGGAGGGTGAAATGAAAATCTGCATGCTGAACCAGGGGCACTCCCACCAGCAAACTGCAATCTCCTTCCTGCACCCTGTTCTAAGAATACCGACAGAGAGGCTTACCCAGCACTGACCAGTAGCCTAGATAGTTCATCTTCCTCACCAGTAGCCTAGATAATTAATCTTAGGAAGAACCCAAGAATCCTAAAGAAAAGACTTGCAGATATTAGCATCAGTGGTTATAAAACAGGTCTACAAATTATTTAGCATCTATCCCATCAAGAAGCAGAGTCTAATTTCCTTCCCTGGGACTATGGACTGTCTTAGGACCTCACTTATAGGGACTACAATGCTCCAGGAGGGATGCTGCATGACTTCCCGGGCTAGGTTAAAAGAGGCCATTCCTACGGCTCTCATTTCACTCTATCTTGAGACACATGCCTTTGGAACCCTGAACTGCCATGTAAAATGTCCAGCTACTCTGTAGCTGCCACACAAGAGACCACAGTAAGATAAATGCCCTGAGAGTCCCAGGACTTCTAGCCTCCAACTGTTGGAGTCTTCCTGTCCCAGGAGCCAGATATATGAGTGCAGAAGCTTCCAGATGACCCCCGATTCACACACTTGGACAGCAACCGTATGAAAGCCCCCAGATGAGAACCACCTATTTGAGACCACTCAATCCCCAGAATCACCAGAGATAGTAACAATATGTGAGCGTTGCTGGGTTTTGCTCCCGAGGTTGGAGTGGCTTCTTACGAAGCAATTAAAGTAATCAGAACCATGACATTTGGAGTTCTCCCAAGCAAAACTGTGGTTTTCCATCAGTTATCTCACAGTTGCTTCCAAATGGCTATTTAGTCTTCACATCTAAATATGAATAACCAGGGATGCCTGGGTGGCTCAGTTAAGTTGTTGCCTTTGGCTCAGGTCAAGATCCCACAGTCCTAGGACGAGTCCTGCATCGGGCTCCTTGTTTGGCAGGGAGCCTGTTTCTCTCTCCACCTCTGCCTGCCACTCTGCCTGCTCGTGCATGCTCTCAATCTCTCTCTCTCTCTGACAAATAAATAAATAAATAAAATCTTAAATAAATAAATAAATATGAACAACCAGTCACAAATCATCTCAGGAAAGCTATTAAATAAAAGGCAAAGACCAACACAATCAGAAAAAAAGGAACCTTGAACAAAAAAAGACAATGTTGGGTGAGCCTGGTGATGGGTATTGTGGAGGGTACGTACTGCATGAAGCACTGAGTGTGGTGCATAAACAATGAATTTTGGAACACTGAAAAAAAAATAAAATTTAAAAGAAAGAGAGAGAGACAATTCAGGGAACAGAAGGAAACCTGAACATAAGTCTGAGAAAATATACCAAAAAGTAGAACACAAAAATTTTTAATGTTCAAGAGAAAAAGAATTGAAAAGGTAGAGAATCAACCCAAGAGACTCAACATCCGATGACAGAGAATGAAGAAACTATCACCACGCAAAAGAACATGGATGCTTTTCACAAAAGTTGAATAAAAGACAACAGACATAAAAGAACATACTGCAGGGGCACCTGGGTGGCTCAGTTGTTGGGCATCTGACTTTGGCTCAGGTCATGATCCTGGGGTCCTGGGATCGAGCCCCACATCAGGCTGCTTAGCCAGAAGCCTGTCTCTCCCTCTCCCACTCCACCTGCTTGTGTTCCCTGTCTTGCTGTGTCTCTTTCTATCAAATATATAAAATCTTTAGAAGAAAAAAAAAGAGAGAACATACTGTATGATTTCATTACACAAAGTCAAAAACAAGCAAAATGAATCTCTGGAGCTAAGAGTCAGGCGGTGGATGTCTTTGAAGGGGGAATGACCAGGAAGGGCCAAGACATGCTGCTCATTTCCTGTTTCTTAGTGTGGGCACTAGGCTCACAGGTGCATTCGCCGCATGAAAATTTGAGCTATTACACTCAGGAATTATGCATTTTTCTGCATATATGTTCTACATCAATTAAAAGCTCATTTAAAAAATTAAGGGATTAAAATCAGTCCATGTACTTACATCATAAGTCAAGACTAAAAAATGGCTCAGGACCTAACTTGTATAGATTCCTACTGGCCACCTTTAAGACAACCTAAACTGAGTGCTAAGAATAATAAATACAATAAATAAAACATATCTAACATGTTTAAGTCCATGATAATAAAGAGCAGTCCCCATTGATCACCCTGGACACTGATGGGAAACCAATTAATTACTTTAAGATAAGGGAAAGAATCAGGGCTTTATTATACCATTCTTGTACAAATTAAACCTCAGAGGAACTGAGGAGTTGGTGAAGGGATTTCTTTATAGATCATCCCAGTTAATCAAATTGAAAGGATGATAGCACCAAAAGATCATCACTTTGCAATCCCCTATACTTTGGATGGCACTGTGGATATTAAGATCACAAAAAAGAGATTAAAAAAGCAGTCATTACACACCTCACGATGGGAACATTCGCCACTACCTACAGAATGGTCCTGCTCAGGGGATTGAACCCAAATGTGACCAAACCTTTAAACACAGCAGCCAATCTCCAGATACATAGCAGACAGAGAAGCTGATTAAACACCACCCCAGGAAGTCAATCATCAAAATCCAGATGATGGGGCCATTCTACAGGAAAAATAACCAGTTTTTCAATGGGGGGGAAAAAACCGACAAGGAGAAAAAGAGAGATAAAAGGGAAGCCTATGGATTAAAAGAGTCTTAAGAATCATATCCACTGGGGCACCTGGGTGGCTCAGTGGATTAAGCTGCTGCCTTCGGCTCAGGTCATGATCTCAGGGTCCTGGGATCGAGCCCCGCATCTGCCTCAGCATTCCTGCTGAGCAGAGAGCCTGCTTCCCCCCCTCTCTCTGCCTGACTCTCTGCCTACTTGTGATCTCTCTCTCTGTCAAGTAAATAAATAAAATCTTTTTTTAAAAAAAAGGAATCATATCCACCAGTTGTAATGTCTGGATGCTAGTGGAATCATAACTCCTCCCTCAAAAAATTTAAAAGATAGACAAATTAATAATATAAATAAATGAATGAGACAATCAGAGAAATGTAAACCTTGTGTAGCTATTCAATGTTATTTAAAAATTGTTGTTCTTCTTTAAACATTGATTTGATTTGATTTGAGAGAGAGAAAAATGGAGTGAGAGAGCGAGTTGGGGGAGGGGCAAAGGGAGAGGGAATTTCAAGAAGACTCCCTGCTGAGCAAGGAGCCCAAAGCAGAACTCAGTCTCAGGACCCTGAGACCATGACCTGAGCCAAAATCGAGAGTTGGATGCTTAACTAACTGAGCCACACAGGTGCCCCTAAAAAATTATTAGTCTTTTTTTTAGGCATGATATTTTCTTTGTGATTTTTTTTAAAGTTTCCTTATCTCTAGGAGACACACATGAAGTTCAGGTAAAATTTGCTTTAGAGTGATTGGTAAAGATGTGCAAAGTGGGCACCAGTATGAATGATGGAGTAAAATCCAGGAGCTGATGGCTGTTGAGCAGGGTGATGGGTCTCAAGGGGCCGTTATACTACTCTCTCTGCTCTTGCTTGCAATTTTCTATTTAATATAAAGGCCTTTTCTCATCTCATGTATTATAATTATTTAAAAAAACAAAAACAAAAACAAAACAAAAAAACGCTGGTGATGCTCCTAAACCTACAATACCTCAACTTGAGGGCTTTGGCACCAAGTAGGAGCTGTCAAAGAGTGGAGGAGGAAAGGCACAGAAGCAGAGGAAGAGAAAGGCTGCATGGGGTTTTGTGTAATGGTCCAACTCCCTCCTCTCCTGTCCTATTAGCACCAGGTGCCATTATCTTGAAAAAGAACATCAAAGCTAAAACTATTGGCAATTAGTTGTGTGAGACTAAGTATTTACTAACTAAAATGTTTTCAATTTTATTGTTATAATTCATGTTTAGTAAGCTGTCTTTATTTTATTTTAATAAGCAATAGCCTCAGATTTATTAGGTTTCTTTCTCCAAAGTCCTGTGAGTGAAAAACAGCAGAACAATGCAGTGAACTGTAATAGCCTACCTTTGTCTTTCTAGCATGCCTTCTAGCACCTTTAAGAGACTCCTCCTTGACTCCATTTGGCTCCTGATGAGCTATCATTCACATACTCAGTCTACATCAACAAGTGGTCATGAGACGTGCACATACTAGTTAGACGTCCCTATGCACCTCCCGGAGGAATCGATCACTATTGGGCCTAAACCCCCCCCCCCAAAATGGGCCTAAAACACAAAAAGATCACTTGGGACCTTTTCAAATATTGACATATGAGACAATTCTCTTTTTCATGGCTAAACTGGGAAGATGTGAGTCTAGGGCTTTCTGTGGCTCTCTTTTCCAAAATATGGATAGAATCTCCATACAGAATTAGACTAAGCAAAGAGAGAGTATAGATTGTTCAAGATCCAGAATCTAATCATGCCTGTAGTTTGAGCTACCCCCAGAATTCAGAGTTACGTGAGCCAAAATTTTCTGGTATGGGTAAGCTAACTAAAGTCAGATTTTAGCCATTTGGGGCCAAAGAACACCAACTAATGGAAGCCTTCCCTCCATTGCAGGCTTCCCAAACAACCATGCCACCTCCTATCAGAAATTTCATTTTGGAGGAGGAAGCAAGATGGCGGAGGAGTAGCAGCCTGAAATATCATTAGGTCCCAGGAGTTCAGCTAGATAGCTAACAAACCATTCTGAACGCCTACAAACTCAACAGGAGATAAAACAAAAGAAGACCAGCAATTCTAGGAACAGAAAATTGACCACTTTCGGGAAGGTAGGACATGCGGAGAAATGAATCTGAAGCGACAGGAAGATAGACCATGGCGGGAGGGGCTGGCTCCAGGAAAGCAGTAGAGCAGCAGAACACAAAAGCAGAACTTTTAGAAGTCTCCTCCACTGTGGGACATCGCTCCAGAGGCTATGAGGGGGTGGAGGCCTCATGGGGATAGTGTGGTCTCAGGACCTGTGGGGTCACAGAAACACCGGGGGTGTCTGAGTGTGGCAGAGCTGCCAGGTATCAGAGAGAGGAAGTCAGGTACAGAGACTGAGCCAAGGGGTGAGCTCTCAGCTTGGGGTTACCTTAAATCATGATCCTCTTTGAGCAGGGACCCCATAAGTGGCAGATCAGGGGACACCCCCCTCCTTCCTCCTCCAAGAGGAGAGGCACAGGAACACCTGTGTTTGGAGACTCCAAATGGGGCAGTGTGCTAGAGGTAGAAATGCTCTGTCACAGGCCAGGTGAGTTTGGAGTGCAGCCAGAGACCAGGGAGACAGGAAGGATTGACTGCTTTTCTCTGAAGGCACTGAAGAGTGCGGCCCTGAGCGCTCAGCTCCTCCAGGCCAGAGATTTGGAGGCCGCCATTTTTCATTCCCGTCCTCCAAAGTTCTACGGAAAGCAGTCAGGGAACAAAAGCTCCTGAGAGTGAAGGCGAACAGATTACTTAGCCTGGCTCCTGGCAAGAGCAGTGCAATTTTGCCTAAGGCAAAGACATTTAAGAATGACTGCAACAGGTCCTTCCCCCAGAAGGTCACAAAGAGCATCCAGCCAAGACCAAGGTCACCAGTCAACGAGAACTGCAGAACTCCAGAGCTAGGGGAAAGCAATGCATAGGATTCATGGCTTTTTTCTCATGATCCTTTAGTCTTCCAAAACTAAATTTTTTTTTAATTTTATTTTCCTCTTATTCTATTTTTTTAACTTTTCCTCTTTCCTCTTTTAATGTTTTTAACTATTTTATCTCAACAATACCTTTTTCTAAAAAATCTTTTTAAATGTTCATTGTTATAGTCATATTTTATTCCTTCGTTGTATTTAACCTTATTTTTTGTATACATATAGGTTTTTTTCTCTTTAAAATTTTGGGATACACTTTCTTCCAATAGATTAAAATATCCCTAAATCTAGCACATGGCTTTTTTCTACTCTCCAGCTTGAGCACATTCTCTCCTTTTTTATTTTTCCTTTTTCCAACCAACTTATCTTATAAATTCCCTTTTTAGAATCTCTTTAATTTTCATCTTTACAGTCATATTCTATCCCTTCATCGTGTTTGCCCTTATTTTTGTATATGTTTATGTTTTTCTTTCTTTAAAATTTTGGGAGATAGTTTCTTCTAAGAGATTAGAATACACCCAATATATATATATATATATATATATATTTTTTTTTTTTTTTAATTTTTCCCACTTTCTTCTCCCTCCAGTTTCAGGTCTCTTCTGATATGGTTACCATATATTTTTCTGGGGTCTTTTCAACCCTTTTAGTATTTTATTCTCTTGTTCATATATTCTTATCTGGATAAAATGACAAGGGGAAACAACTTACCCCAAAAAAAGAATAAGAGGCAGTACTGATGACTAGGGACATAATCAATACAGACATTGGTCATCTGTCAGGACTAGAGTTCAGTATGACGATTCTCAAGGTGCTAGCTGGGCTCGAAAAAGGCATGGAAGATATTAGAGAATCTCTTTCTGGAGAAATAAAATACCTTTCTGGAGAAATAACAGAACTAAAATCTAACAAAGTTGAAATCAAAAAAGCTATTAATGAGGTGCAAACAAAATAGAGGTTCTTACTACTAGGATAAATGAGGCAGAAGAGAGAATTAGTGACATAGAAGACCAAATGACAGAGAATAAAGAAGCTGAGCAAAAGAGAGACAAACAACAACTAGACCATGAGGGGAGAATTCAAGACATAAGTGACAAAATAAATGAAACAATATTAGAATAAGAATAAGAAGAAGAAGAAGAAGAAGAAGAAGAAGAAAGAGAGAGAGGGTCAGAAGGTATATTGAGCATTATTATAGTAGAGAATTTCCCTAATATAGCAAAAGGAACAAGCATCAAAATCCAGGAGGCACAGAGAACCCCCCCAAAATCAATAAAAATAGGTCCACACCTCATCATCTAATAGTAAAACTTACAAGTCTCAGTGACAAAAAGAAAATCCTGAAAGCAGTATGGGACACAGGTCTATAACATACAATGGTAGAAATATTAGATTGGCAGCAGACTTATCCACAGAGACCTGGCAAGACAGAAAGGACTGGCATGATATATTCACAGCACTAAATGGGAAAAACGAGCAGCCAAGAATATTATATCCAGCTTGGCTGTCATTGAAAATACAAGGAGAGATAAAAAGCTTCCAGGACAAACAAAAATTGAAAGAATTTGCAAACACCAAACCAGTCCTACAGGAAATATTGAAAGGGGTCTTCTAAGCAAAGAGAGAGCCTAAAAGTAGTAGACCAGAAAGGAACAGAGACAATATACAGTAACAGTCACCTTACAGGAAATACAGTGACACTAAATTCATATCTTTCAATAGTTACCCTAAATGTAAATGGGCTAAATGTTCCAATCAAGACATAGGGTATCAGAATGGATAAAAACAAACAAACAAACAAACAAGAGCCATTGATATACTGTCTACAAGAAACTCATTTTAGACCCAAAGACTCCTCCAGATTTAAAGTGACGGGGTGGAAAACAATTTACCATACTAATGGACATCAAAAGAAAGCTGGGGTGGCAATCCTTATATCAGATCAATTAGATTTTAAGCCAAAGACTATAAGAGATGAGGAAGAAACTATATCATACTTAAAGGGTCTGTCCAACAAGAAGAGCTAACAATTTTAAATATCTATGCCCCTAACATGGGAGCAGCCAATTATACAAACCAATTAATAACAAAATCAAAGAAACACCTCAACTATAATACGATAATACTAGGGGACTTTAACATCCTCCTCACTGAAATGGACAGATCAGCTAAGCAAAAGATCAACAAGGAAATATTTGCTTTAAATGACACACTGGACCAGAGGGACATCACAGATATATACAGAACATTCCATCCCAAAGCAACAGAATACACACTCTTCTCTAGTGCACATGGAACATTCTCCAGAAGAGATCACATCCTGGGTCACAAATCAGATCTCAACCAGTACCAAAAGATTGGGATCATTCCCTGCATATTTTCAGACCACAATGCTCTGAAGCTAGAACTCAATCACAAGAGGAAGGTTGGAAAGAACTCAAATACATGGAGGCTAAAGAGCATCCTACTAAAGAATGAATGGGTCAACCAGGAAATTAAAGAAGAATTGAAAAAAATCATGAAAACAAATGAAAATGAAAACACAACTGTTCAAAATCTTTGGGACACAGCAAAGGCAGTCCCGATAGAAAACTACATAGCAATACAAGTCTTTCTCAAGAAACAAGAAAGGTTTCAAAAATACAATGTGACCCTATACCTAAAGGAGCTGGAGAAAGAACAACAAAGGAAGCCTAAACCCAGCAGGAGGAGAGAAATAATAAATATCAGAGAAGAAATCAATGAATTAGAAACCAAAAAAACTATAGAACAAATCAATGAAACTAGGAGCTGGTTCTATGAAAGAATTAATAAGATTGATAAACCCCTGGCCAGACTTATCAAAAAGAAAAGAGAAAGGACCCAAATTAATAAAATCATGAACGAAAGAGAGAGCTCATGACCAACAACAAAGAAATACAAACAATCATAAGAACATATTATGAGCAACTATATGCCAGCAAATTTGGCAATCTGGAAGAAATGAATGCATTTCTAGAGACATATAAACTACCAGAACTGAACCAGGAAGAAAGAGAAAACCTGAACAGACCCATAACCAGTAAGGAGATTGAAGCAGTCATCAAAAATCTCCCAACAAACAAGAGCCCAGGGCCAGATGGCTTCGCAGGGGAATTCTACCAAACATTTAAAGAATTAATACCTGTTCTCTTGAAACTGCTTCAAAAAATAGAAATGGAAGGAGAATTTCCAAACTCACTTTATGAGGCCAGCATTACCTTGATTCCAAAACCAGACAAAAACCCCATCAAAATGGAGAATTATAGACCAATATCCTTGATGAACATGGATGTAAAAATTCTCACCAAAATACTAGCCAGTAGGATCCAACAGTACATTAAATGGACTATTCACCATGACCAAGTGGGATTTATTCCTGGGCTGCAAGGTTGGTTCAACATCTGCAAATCAATCAATGTGATACAATACATTAATAAAAGAAAGAACAAGAACCCTATGATATTCTCAATAGATGCTGAAAAAGTATTTGACAAAGTACAGCATCCTTTCTTGATCAAAACTCTTCAAAGTGTAGGGATAGAGGGTACATATCTCAATATCATCAAAGCCATCTATGAAAAACCCACAGTGAATATCATTCTCAATGGGGAAAAACTGAGAGCTTTTCCCCTAAGGTCAGGAACACAGCAGGGATGTCCACTATCACCACTGCTATTCAACATAGTACTAAAAGCCCTAGTGTCGGCAATCAAACAACGAAAAGAAATGAAAGGCCTCCGAATCAGCAAAGAAGAAGTCAAACTCTCGCTCTTTGCAGATGATATGATACTCTATGTGGAAAACCCAAAAGACTCCACTTCAAAACTGCCAGAACTCATACAAGAATTCAATTAAATGTCAGGATATAAAATCAATGCACAGAAATCAGCTGCATTTCTATACACCAACAGCAAGACAGAAGAAAGAGAAATTAAGGAGTTGCTCCTATTTTTGCACCCAAAACCGTAAGATACCTAGGAATAAACCTAACCAAAGAGGCAAAGCATCTATACTCAGAAAACTATAAAGTACTCATGAAAGAAACTGAGGAAGACTCAAAGAAATGGAAAAATGTTCCATGCTCATGGATTGGAAGAACAAATATTGTGAAAATGTCTATGCTACCTAAAGCAATCTACACATTTAATGCAATCCCTCTCAAACTACCAACAATTTTTTTCAAGGAAATGGAACAAATAATCCTAAAATCTATATGGAACCAGAAAAGACCCTGAATAGCCAAAGGAATGTTCAAAATGAAAGCCAAAGTTGGTGGCCTCACAATTCCAGACTTCAAGCTTTATTACAAAGGTGTAATCATCAAGACAGTATGGTACTGGCACAAAAACAGACATAAAGATCAATGGAACAGAATAGAGAGCCCAGAAATGGACCCTCAACTCTATGGTCAACTAATCTTTGACAAAGCAGGAAAAAAGACAATGGAAAAAAGACAGTCTCTTCAACAAATGGTGTTGGGAAAATTGGACAGCCACATGCAGAAAAATGAAACTGGACCATTTCCTTATACCACACACAAAAATAGACTCAAAATGGATCAAAGACCTCAATGTGAGACAGGAATCCACCCAAATCCTTGAGGAAAACTCAAGCAACAACCTCTTCGACCTCAGCGACAGCAACTTCTTCCTAAAAACATCACCAAAGGCAAGGGTAAGGGCAAGAATGAACTATTGGGGCTTTATCAAGATCAAAAGCTTTTGCACAGCAAAGGAAACAGTCAACAAAACCAAAAGACAACTGACAGAATGGGAGAAGATATCAGAAAATGACATATCAAATGAAGGGCTAGTATCCAAAATCTATAAAGAACTTATCAAACTCAAGATCCAAAGAACAAATAATACAATCAAGAAATGAGCAGAAGACATCAACAGACATTTCTGCAGAGAAGACATCCAGATGGCCAACAGACACATGAAAAAGTGCTCCACATCACTCAGCATCAGGGAAAAATACAAATCAAAATCACAATGAGATAACACCTCACACCAGTCAGAATGGTTAAAATTAACAAATCAGGAAATAGCAGATGTTGGTGAGGATGCATAGAAAAGGGAATCCTCCTACACTGCTGGTGGGAATGCAAGCTGGTGCAGCCACTCTGGAAAACAGCATGGAGCTTCCTCAAAAAGTTGAAAACTGAGCTACCCTATGACCCAGCAATTGCACTACTGGGTATTTACCCTAAGGATACAAACGTAGTGATCTGAAGGGGCACATGCCTCTGAATGTTTATAGCAGCAATGTCCACAAGAGCTAAACTATGGAAAAAACCTAGATGTCCATCAACAGATGAATGGATAAAGAAGAGGTGGTGTATACATATACAATGAAATACTATGCAGCCATCAAAAGAAATGAAATCTTGCCATCTGTAATGATGTGGATGGAACTAGAGGGTATTGTGTTTGAGCGAAATAAGTCAATCAGGGAAAGACAATTATCATACGATCTCTCTGATATGAGGATTTTGAGAGGCAGGGCGGGGGATTTTATGGGTAGGGATGGAAAAAAATGAAACAAGATGGGATCAGGAGGGAGAAAACCATAAGAAACTCTTAATCTCACAAACAAACTGAGGGTTGCTGGGGGGTGAGGGAGTGGGGAGAGGGTGGTTGGGCTATGGGCATTGGGGAGGGTATGTACTCTGGTGAATGCTCTGAAATGTGTAAGCCTGATGATTCACAGACCTGTACCCCTGGGACAAATAATACATTATATGTTAATAAAAATAAATTTTATTTATTTTTTTTTAATTTATTTATTTGACAGACAGAGATCACAAGTAGGCAGAGGCAGGCAGAGAGAGAGAGGGGGAAGCAGGCTCCCTGCTGAGCAGAGAGCCCGATGTGGGGCTCGATCCCAGGACCCTGGGATCATGACCTGAGCCAAAGGCAGAGGCTTTAACCCACTGAGCCACCCAGGCGCCCAATAAAAATAATTTTTAAAAAGAGATTTCATTTCATATCAAAATTAGAGGTTCCTGGATGTTATTGTAAGTAGGTTAGCACATATTATATTCCTCTGAGCTTTTCAGTAGTCAGTCACTGAACAAATAATTGCTGAGTGTCTACCATTTCCAGAATAGTAGATACCTATGTTTTGTCTGTCCAGGAGTCCTCTTTTTCTAGAAACTGCCCTTGCTCTGGGCTTGATCCTCAACTGAATAGTTCAGGGTAGACAGCTGACCCAAGGTACCCAATGAAGGAAACCTAGAAAGAAGAAAAACCTCAGACTTTTTTGACTAGAGACACAAAAAATAGCCCCTTTTTTTTGTGCGTGCCTCCTCTTTAAGGGAGGCAGCCATAAGACTAAAATCTCAGTAACTATCCATGGCCCCATTTCCCCATATGAGGGACTAAAGGTCACATAGGAAGCAGAGCATAGACAAGAAACAGGGAAAGAGCCTTGCCAACATTTATTGTTCCTGATCTCCAGCTATATCCCTGTCCTTGCTTAAGTTGGCTTTTTCAGCTTTTCCGGGATTCTGTATTTTGTGTAAACTAAGTCTGATTGAGAGTTATTTACTTGGAACAATTTCATATACTTGGGCACAAGGCCATGGTCTAAGGACATTATATAACCACACCATAGTCCCCACACTCAAGGAGCTTAAAGTACAATGTGAAGACAGGTACGAAAATGTGGTTGATTTCAGAACAGAGTGATAAGCTTTGTGAAGGGAGTGAACACAAGACACTGTACACCCCACAGAAGACACACCCAGAAAAGCTTCCCAGAAGACATGCTACTTGTGGGAACTGAAGAACCACGAGGGGCTAGACCAGGGCATCTCAACCTCACCACTATTGACATTTGTGGACTTATAATTCTCTGTGGGGGAGGGGGCCTGTCCTGTGACGTGTAGGATATTTAACAACATCCCTGGCTTCTAGATGCCAGTTGTACCACCAGCCCTGCAAGTCAAAAATGTCTGCAGACACTGCCAAATGTCCCCCAGGGGGGCACAAAATGATCCTGTCTACCCGATGTCTTCATAATAACAATAGAGGGGTGTGCTGCCTGAAATGCAGCCAACATAGAATAATGACTGCCTTATGGAATAACAATGTGATTTCCTCATAAAAGGTACCCTCTGTGGCCACATGTTGACAGCTCACTAGCAACTTAAATTCCTCAAGCAGTGCCTTGGAGCACGCCTTGGGAAATATGTTGACACATTCTTGTTTCAGGCAGATGAATCCCTTGGCCACCAAGTCCCGCTGGGGGCCACTTCCTTCTGAAGAGGCTTTTGTGTCTTTGCTGTAGATGATTAAAATTTCTCCACAGAGGAGTCTTGCTGCCCATTTACAAAACTAACATCAACAGCCCAATTTTCATGATCCCAAAACAATCATGGTGGCATCCATGATTTGGGTTTGGGATACGGTGCAAAAAATGTTATGGAAAGCCTCTTTATTTGTTTCTCAGAAATCACAAGCAAAGGCCACTTACTACAAACCCTGCAGGATGCTGGGAAGTCTTTCCTGGGTTTTCTGAACATGCCAGACATAATAAACTTGTTTCTTTACAAATAGGGTACCTGAAGCCAAGTAACGTGAACCGGTACAATCGCTTTTCATTCCTTTCAGTTACTTATGAAAGGAGTAACCTTACTTCTTATGATGTCTGTTTTCTCTATTCTTGAATTTTCCTTCGAGGCTGTAGTATCACCAATTGATCTGTAAATCAGAGAAAAACAACAGCTCCTTCATAGGGTAATAACAAAGATTAAAGGGTAATGCACCATACCTCACTGATTTGAAAAAGCATGCTGTTCCCCCACCTTTGAGCATCTGCAGAATGGGAACATATCTGGCAATCTACAGCCTCTCAATTCTCCACCAGTCAGGGAGCGGTCACAATCCCGCTGTCCTCACCTACCCATACGCTAACTTTTTGGCCTCGTGGCATGACGGACGGGCGACTCCCCAACCGTCAGTGAACAGACCACTTCGGAACCATTTGAGGAAGGAGCATGGGTCTTGGCTGTTGTCTGAAAACCTTCTGCTGACACTTCAACAAAGCACCACACCAAATCTTGCAGATCAGGGGTCAGCACCGTGGAGGGAAACCCCAGAGGTACAAGGGAGCCCCTTCGAAGAAATGCTGTGTCCCCTCCATTCTCATAGGTAAAGAAGAAGGTGCTGCATAGAGAAACAACCACCCCAACAATCCTGAGTCAAAAAGTGATTCAAAGGAGTCTGAATGTAAAACGAACAAACAAAAAACCTAAAAAACAAACAATAATAGCAACAAAAATCCTTCAGGAATTCCTTAACCAATTGAATTTGCTCAGACTTTCCTTCTGTATGCACAAGAGTGATATATGATGAAAAAAAAAAAGCAAAACACAACATTTAGCTAAGCCCAAAACAGCCCTTTCAAAGGGTATACAACAAAAATTCAATTAATTACACACTTTTTTCCTTAGTGATACATAAAATGATGGCATACATCAGAGTTGTTTTAGATTTGAGGGAACACAATAACAGAGAAGGTCGATAGCACAGTTCACATCTAGTTGGTTATCAACAAACAGTAGATGTTGTTGTTTCTAGGACTTTATAGTTGTCAAATCTGGCCCAATCAAGAGACAATATTTGAGAATAAACAAATTTATTCTATGAAAAAAATCCCCCAGATCAGGTGCATAGAGATGATTCTCTAAAATGGCTTAAACATTGAAGTCCTTTCTAAGCTATGATTTCATTGGTGAATTTACATCCTCAAATAACAACTGCAGAGTATAATTTCAATCCTCTCCTCCTTTACACTCTTTTTCTAGTTATCTTGTCCATGTGGCAGAGAGCCCAACACATTAGGAGGCAGGCAGAGCGAGAGAACTCGAAATCAAGCCACACTTACCCACTGACTTGCACACCCATAACAATCCTGCACATTGTTAAGCTTCTCGTACTTTTGATTAAATTTCATGGGAATTTAAAGGAATTAAAGAAAGGAATGGCTTCTGAGTGTGGAATTTCCCCAAACATGGCCCTAAGTCAGGAAAGATATTGAAAGAATATAAATGAAAGAAGAAAAGATCTAAAAATCTCCAAATATTCTAGGAAAAGAAGTCACATTTGTTAATATTTTAGTTGTATATAAATACCTGTTATGGGCAAATGGATAAACAGATGTAGAGGAATGTATAATGGAAACTTTGTTTTATACAAACAGTAAAACGGGAAATATTCTTTCATATGAATGGCAAGACTTCCATTCAATAGACGTTTGTCTGAAGCAAATTATCAGTGTTAAGGTTTCTACTTATAACACACTAAATATTTTTTCTCAAAGCTTCCATAATATTTAATAAGAATTTTGATTATTAATTCAAATCCAAAATGTAACTTTCTGTCAAAAGTTATCTTAGAATATGTCAGCTCATTCTGCATCAAAATTATTCTATGGAAGAACTTTTCTGATAATAGGTGTTTTCCAAAAGCTAGTTCAAATGTATGAATATATATATATGATATATAATACCATATCATAATGTACACTCTAATATACGTATTAAAATATCCTGTAACCTTATCACAAATACCTCCAATTACACCCCTGTGGGATTTTGTTCCGTGTAGTCTGGACCAGTCACAGGAACCCACGTGCTGGATTCACCCTACAAAGCTTGCAAAATGAACCAGAGCCAGAGCTGTGTTGTTGAGATGATCAACCACCAGAGGGCAGCAAAGCACTTACCTTAGGTTTCTTTTCGTTTGTTTTGCTTTGTTTTTTTAGTTTACCAAGTCGGATCATGGAATTAGGGTGTTGGTTTTTCTGTTTGTATCTTGTAAGTCTTTCATCATATTAATTAACGAAGTTACTTTTTTTAAACCCGAAAATAAGAGCTATTAGGACATTTGTCATTGATTTTCCTAAAAGATCTATCCAGGCACACCCCCAAATTTCTCCTTATAAGTAATATTCCCATTTTTTAGTAGTGCTTAGGATTGACATATTAATGCAGAATGAAAGATAAAGACTTCCAGTTTTAACCAAGTAGCATATTAAATTAAACTGGGTGATTGGGGCAGAAGGATTCTTTGCAAGATTGATGTTCCATTATGTGAGTCTGAAAAGCAAGACAAAGGAGAATTGCTGGCGCCTCTCAAGTCTCATCCGAGTCTTACATCAAAGGAAATGAAATGTATTCCTTAATCTAATTTGCGGCTCTCTTTAAGTATAAAGTCACAGCAAACGGAGGAACAATAAACTAGTGAGATATGATGTGTCTGGAACACCGCTGAATAATAATTTTATTTGCACTGCAAATAAATAACCACAAAATAAAGAATGCCTATTGATTATCCTAAAAAGAATGACAGACAGTGGGATTGTAGCACTGATTCTTTTTCATAGGATTTTAAATCATGCTCCTGGAATTAGAAGTCCCTCTAAATACAATGGTGATGTGAAAGCAGACAGCAGAGACTAATAAAAGCGACAGGGGAGGGCTGGGAGGGTGTGTTACATGCACGAAAAGGGAATAAAGCCGGTTGCATTGTGCCACAGCATCTGTTTCAGCTTTACACTGCTGTGCCGATGTGGACCACTTTGAGGGTGACAATAGCAGAATTCAAAATTGCAACGTCAAGGGGAACAGATGCCACAGGCTAGAGATGTGCATGGGATTATTGCAAAACTGATGAAAGACAGGACAAGGGCCTTTTATTTTAAAAAAAAAGAAAGAAAGAAATCCCTGTCACAATAAGGGTTGTGAACCTGAGAGCTAACGGAGGTGATGTGGCGGCAAGAGTTCACAGAGATCGAAACTAAAATAGCAGGGGATGAAATCACACAATAGCAACAGGTAAAAATGTCTTGGCAAAAAGCTGGCAGTGTGAACCTAAAAGGCATTGAAAAGGTTTAAAATAAAAATGGTGTCAGTTGGAAGAGAGCAAAGAGCCACAGTACCTTATCAGGGCACTATTCCTGGGAAACAAATAGAAATACATTTGGATAATAAATACATACTTTTAGGGGGCGCCTGGGTGGCTCAGTTGGTTAAGCGGCTGCCCTCGGCTCGGGTCATGATCCCAGCGTCCTGGGATCGAGTCCCGCATCGGGCTCCTTGTTCGGCAGGGAGCCTGCTTCTCCCTCTGCCTCTGCCTGCCACTCTGTCTGCCTGTGCTCTCTCTCTCTCTGACAAATAAATAAATAAAAAAAAAAAAAAAAAAAAAAAAAAAAAAAACATACTTTTAGAAGCTTTATGTGGAGAGAATGCTGGAATTACTAGCAGCAACCCCTACCTTTTCTTTTCTTATTTAATTTTTAATCCTAAGAATATGAACTTAGGGTTTCCCTGGGTGACTCAGTCAGTTAAGCACCTGCCTTTGGCTCAGGTCATGACCCCAGAGTTCTGGAATGGAGTCTGCTCAGTGGGGAATCTGCGTCTCCCTCTACTACCCCCACCTTGTGCTCTCTCTCTCTCTCTCTCTCAGATAAATAAATAAAATCCTTTTAAAAAGAAGAAAGAAAAAGAGAGAGAGAGAGAGAGAGAAAGAAAAAGGAAAGAAAGGAGAGGAGAGAAGAGAAAAAAGAAAAGGAAAGGAAAGGAAAGGAAAAAAGGGAAGGAAGGAAGGAAGGTAGGCAGGAAGGAAGGCAGGGAGGGAGGGAGGAAATGAACTTAAATCTTAGCGAGATAAAGGATACAAGACAGGAAGTCAGAAACCTGTAGTCTATTATTTGCCTGTTCTGTGATTGAGACAGGTAGTTTGGTTTTGCTGACTCACGGTTCCCACAGAATAAAACAACAGGGTCAGACTACACTACATCCCTCAAAAACAGAGCCAGGCAAATGTCTGTCTATCTCCCGAGTTTCTTCCAGTTCCTGCTCTGTCTTCTACATGAGTAACCACGGCATTGATTAGTCATGATTTTGACTGCATGTTGCACAATTATTTGCCTAACTTTATTTTTAATATGATAAACATTATGTGAAAACAAGTCTAAAGTTGGAAATAAGCTAAATGCTCCTTGGAAGGATATTTTCATTATTTATGATACGTCAACAGCCTCTGAGGTATCTGTTTGGAATGATGTAGCTCATCCATCCAGCGATTTGGGGGAAGTGCTCATACTAGCTTATCACAGGGAGAAAAGGACGCTGCGAAACAAACTGATCACACTTTTAAAAAAACGACACCGAAGTGTTAACAATGTTCATTGCTGGCTGGCAGGATTCATCTACACTAAGAACAAAAGACTAAAGCACAAAAAATAAAAAATTTGACAGCAGTTGCAGATCTGGAGGACTGTGATTTTTGTATTCTGTGTGTGTGTGTCTGTCTGTCTGTCTGTCTGTGTCTGTGTGTGCTTTTCTACAACATAAACAACACAAAGACAACTGATACCATTTGGAGATTCCACAAGTCTTAGTTCTACTGAAGCTATGCAAAGAACCTAAACTCAGAGTGCTCTGGGGTCATTTATAAGGATACTGGGCATTGTTTTCAAGCAGACATCACCTTTTCCTTTGGCTCACTGGCCATTTGGCCTCCCAGCAAGAAAAACCACCTTCCTGATCACTGAGAGGATATGAATCAGGTCTCCAGGTTAATGGAACACAATGACTGCTTGCCCCTGGAAACCCTGGCCAGCCTGTCCCCTTGACCTGTCCCCCACCTCACACACCAGCAGAGGCCCCATCTGATTTGACCAGACGAGGAACCACTGCCAAGTAGCAAAGTCAGCCAAACTAGAAAACTAGTCTTGCAAGTGAAAAAAGAAAAAAGTTTGTAAAGTATGATCCCAGCTTTTTAGTTTAAAAATTATAACAGCAATAACACAACAAGGAAATTCACCAAAATGTCAATAGTGATGATCTCCATGTGGTGGGACTACAAGTGCCTTAAATTTTCTTATTTTGCTGATCTCTGTTTTCTCAATATTTTACAATAAATATGTATTATTTTGTAATTTAGGATCCCATAGCTATAAATACACCCATATTAGAACCCATATTCATAAGTTTTTATAAATAAGTATAAATTTATAAATAATAGCTTTCTAAAGGATTGAATGGTTAAAATATTGGAATTTCTACTAAACTTACTGAGGTGCCCCTGCATATTTTTCTTCTCCTTTCCTTGTCTTGTCTTTTCTTTTTTTTTTTTTTTTTAAGAGAGAGAGAGCACATTTGCTAGCAGGGTTGTGAGGACAGAGAGGGAGAGAGCATTTTAAGCAGGCTCCACAGCAACACAGGGCTTGATCCCACGACCCTGACATCATGACCTGAGCCCAAACCGAGAGTTAGATGCTCACTGACTGAGCCACCAAGGTGCCCCCAAGTGGCCCTGTGTTTAATGGCGGCCAGCCTTGGCATTCACTCCACTGGTGTCGTATCTAGGGTCTTTCCTTGAAGGAATGTTCTTCTTCCCATCATCTACTATCAAGACACTTTTCTCTACTTTTCATTTGGGGCCTGCCTCTCCCATTCCTGCTGACTTTTATAAGCAAGGATCCACCTTCACCATATCCTACCTCTCAGTCCCCCAGCTTCCTGGCCCCTTCACAAAGGACCCAGCAACCTCCCCTGGTTTCTGTGCAAGTGTCCAGGGGTTTGTACATTGCATAAAGCTCCCAGATCAATGCTTTTGGGGAAGCTTTTTGATTCTTCCTCAAGACAGAATAGGCTTGACCTCTCACCCTGCCCTACATTGCCCCTTGAATCCCAGGGGCTCATTACAGCTCATTTCAACTTCTTTTGACATGTTTCTACTCTGAATCTCTATCAGGGCCAGGCCTGACCAAGGGCCAAAGGAGACCAGCGGCAGCTCAGTCACTTCTCTGGGACATTCTTTCATAAAATATGAATGGCTGGACCCCGTTATGTGTTACCCTGAAAGGAGAAACAAATTGTCATCCCTAAACAAATAAATGAATGCGTGCTTTGGGAGACCAAGGACTCACTTCATTGACCTTCTGAGAACAAGGCTTCAGTCTCTTTTTCCTAAGTCCATGTCCCAGACAGCAGAAGCACCAGGTGGTAGAGACACAACAGGTATCTTGTGATTACATGGTCACCATGTGATTTTATTTTAATGCTGACAGCTGTGTGGGGTAGGTTTTTATAACTCTCATTTTACTGATCCAGAAACAGGCTTGCGCAGGTTAAGACATTCTGCACCAGTAACATCGCTGGCAAGTGTTAGAGACAGACTGAAATACAAGTCATTTGACTCCATTCCACAGAGTCTCTGCTATATCACAGTTCACCAAGGGACTTGTTCTGAGTTTGGTCACCTGTTTCAGGAGATTTGCTTCAGATGGAAAAAAGGAATCCTAGGAGAATCCAACCTGGGTCTGAGGGGTAGAGTCAAGCAATATTTCTCAATTTGTACTCACCTTGCACATTTTGCATGAGGCAGTCCTGTATGTTTCAGGGTGTTTTGCCTTCTTGATCCCTGTCCACTAAAATCTGATTGAGACCATCCAAAATGCCTGCACACATTTTCAAACACTCCTGGAGGGACTCTGCCTTCCCAGGATGAGAACGCAGGAGTCTGAGAACCTCTGATTTAAAAAGCAGGGCCCATATCATTAATAGGTGACAACTGGAAACAATAATTATATCGGTAGGAAAATAATTACTAGACAGGCCAGATAATTTGAACTGCGCTGACCTGGACTAAGTCGGAATTTGTACTGAACATCAGATTTGACGGCTGATGTCATCAACAAGCACTCAATGGGTTGGCTGCCAAGATAAATGCATTATGAGCATAATGAGTGTGGTGTGACTTCATTAGAATGGAAAAAACCAATATCTACATCTCTGACAGAGTTTGCGTCTCTCTCAGTTGTCCCCTGAGTTGGCGATGATAAGTCCTTTGGTGTCCCAGACCCTCATTAATGTTACATCCTTTCTAATTGGCAGAGGGAGCCATTGAGAGAGTACTAATGGACCCTGGCAGAAGTAGCAGCATCAGGTGCTGTAAATGAGAAAAGCTAAGCAGTGACCTTACAGAAAAGAGACAGAGAAGAATTAGAAGCCTCCATGATTCCCCCACCTCCATGGAAACAAGTCATTTCTTTTACGAGCACACAATGCTTTTACAGAGATACCATCTTCAAGGGTCATTTTCTCCTGGATGTTGTTAACAGATGAATGAGCTTTCCCGTATGACTAGGAGAGGGGATTGTGTGCTAGAGCCTGTGGGAGACCCCTCCCATAAATCCAGCTTATCTCCATCCACAGCGAACCATCGGAATCGCACAAGCAGCTGGTGAAAAGGGCTTTGTGCTGCGCTGTTTTTCCCATCAGGAGCCTTGCCTGGTTCTCAGGCGGCCGAAGTAGGTGCCTTTCATTTTCTCTTGGATGGCTTCAGGGCTACAATTTGCTTGGCCTAGAGTAACGATTACATGGCAAGAGCAACTCTGATCTTATTCTACCCAATTTGCTAGATGTTATCTCACTCTTTAAAGAGCCCAGAAAGAAAGATTCAGAAATTTAAGCGGTCTGCTCTTTCTCACAAACGGCACAATCATTTACACAGCTGTGACTGGGCACTTTTCAGGCTTATACAAGGGGGACTATACAGGTTTCAAGAAAGTATTTTTGGTTCCATTTTTGTTTCTGAGTCACTGGAGAATTGAATTATCGAAAAGTGCCGTGTTGTTATGTAAAATTCTTTGCCCAGGAGAGGATGCCGGGATGCTCATATTCTCTCTCTAGAACGGCGTTTCATAGGTAACGATTCCAGAAAACATATTTATTGAGATAACTAAAATAGATGCAGGTACCTCCTTTAATCTCAGGAATCTTAAACAGTCAAGAATCAAATTTATCAGGAAAAAAGCAATTACAGCTCATCAAAACCTTTCCCCAACCTTCTCAAATCTCCAATAATTATAAGTAGCTATCTATACCTGACCAAAATGACTCGCCAATAATAAATCATCTTATCTTCTTTATTGTCCAATGTTCCCCATATAAAAGACCACATGATAGTTTCCTTCCTGAGTTGAGAGCTAGGATTTTTTTTCTTTTTTTCCTACTGGTTGGACAAGGAAGATAATGAGACTGGTACCCCTCAACTGTCTCTTGAGTCTAAGGTCAATGCTAGCTTTTTTATGCTCCCAAGAATAGTTTAACATAAAAATCAAATAGTTTAATATTAAAACCACTCTTACCCTTTAATTTCTTGGTTCTTGAATCTTCTTTTCTCCCCCTTGTTTTAATGGTTTTGCTAGCTCATTGCTTGAGATGTGTTAAAGTAAGCCGCCTCCTCTCTGCTTTGGCTATTGGTACAATATAGTGTTTAGGATTTTCTAAAATATTCCTAATCTCATACTTATTCCCAGTAGTCTATCCAGTTCACTAAAACTAGAAGACCACCTAAGGTCATAAAACCATGAGTTACAACGTGGTGGTAAAATGTTCTCACAATCCTTGTATGCCAAAGCCTCAAAGATGGAGAGGGCGGTGAGCTGCTTAGCAAATTGAATCGTTCATTCATCTGATGGATTTGACTCTGAACTTTTACATCCTCTGTAACAAATATTTCTTTCAAGGTCTGTTTTCATTTCACTACATCCCTCTCTTAATACAGGAAGCTGCCTCGGCACATGGCGGGGGGGGATTTTAAAGTCCCCAGGAAGAATTCCAACAACCCCTCCAAAAAAAGAAAACAAAAATAGAAGAGAATCTTTCTTACTGGCTTTTGCTAAAGACTGAAATGTCACAATTAGAGATGCATCCTTCGATTTAGAGATTTGTCTCACTTGAAAATTTAAGGAAAGGATGAATACAAATGTGTCTCCATCCTTATGGCGTTTACTCTGTATACTATTGAGTTTATTGGGTTCCTTTTCTGAGATCACATTTTGATAGAAGGAAAGGGATTTTTAAAAAAGGCTGAAGATACAAAAGCTGCGGCAGGAAGGATCATGGAAGTGCAAACACGACCCGATTGTGAGACGGTATGGCTCTGGCTCAACAGACAAAACCTTGGTGATGGAACAGCCTTGCCAAGGCTGAGCCTGCACGGTGCTCACATTCCTCCCGTGACATGTCTCTCTACAAATTGGAGAGGCACCGGACCTGTGTGCGGGCAGGCTTTTAGCTTTGATGGCCAAGTCTTACAACAGGAAAATCTTACGAGTGTCTGGTTGAGATCATGTCAATTCTCAGAAGCCGAGTATCAGGAATGAAAATGGGCTGCTCCCTTTTGAAAAGAAGTATATTGTTGTGTGTGTGTGTGTGTGTGTGTGTGTGTGTGTGTGTGTTTTAATGCAGCAACATCCAAATGTATAACCAAGGAGAGCCAAAAAAGCAACTAACTGGGAGGAGGATGTTATGTAAAGTCATATTTCTCTCTCTTCTTGCAAGTTATATATTTTTGTGGAACTCTGCCCCTCTGTCAGGCTGTGAACAAAGGGAGAATTCTTCACTCCTGAGGCTGTGTGGCAGGAGCAATTAGGTTGATGGGATTTGGTTTGAACTTTAAGCCAACACCTCTCAACAGGACAAATGCAGGTTTCTTCCAGATGAGTGTTCCCACAGTATCATGAGTGGAAAATTGTTTTATGGCAGGAAAAAGCACAGTGATTTTAGGAACTGATGAAGCAATGGCTTATAAGAGATTTCATTCCCACTGGGCCAATTTGCGTTTAGAGGGAGAACTGGTCAACCACGGAAGACTTACAGCACCTGTAAGGTTTTGGGGTATTCTTTTTCTTATTTAGAACATATCTGTATACACTCTACCTTCATCTACTCAACAAAAATATAATCTCCTCAAAGTTACATCGACATGAGAAGTTTAAAATTTCAAGACTATATGATGTCTCTGTGATCTTACAAATAAATACAAAGTGTAATGGCACATCAGGAATATGAAAATTTAGTAGCTTTTCCCTTTTAGTTGAATCAATATTAAAATATTTAGAACTGATTCAAAATGCCATTATTCATTAATTATATGTATGATAGATGGGGAAACCAATCTCTAATGCCTCCTTCTTCATTCTTGCTGGTAGAATCCCAATTTTGTTTGTTCATCCCTTCCCCCATCTAATTCAGAGTATAAATCTGATTAGCCTAAACTCACAGTGGTTATTTTATTTCCCTTGCCAGTGATTAGTTTAGGAGTGGGCATGTGGTCCACATCTGGCCAATGAAATGGGAAGGGAAGTCTTCTGGGGACTTCTGGAAAAAATGTCCTCCCTCTAAAAAAACAATAATGACCAAAAAAGAAAGAAAAGAAATAAGAAAAAACAGTCACATTTTTCTATAGGACAATGTTGTGTATGGAAATGATGTTTTGAGACGAAGAGGGGAGGTAATTAGTCTCTCACAATACCCTGAGAATACCAGAGCCAAGAGAAAGAATCTAGATGATGGCGCCAATAAACTGGCTGGCTTTAGAGTATCTACTTCTACACTTCTTGTTACATGAAATAATAAATAAACTCATTGTTTAAGCCCATTTATCCGGTTTTCTATTACTTGGAAGTGAAATAATTTTTTAAAGTTCCTCGTAAATACTCATAAGCATTTGAGTATGATTGCTTTAGTTCAAAAAACTATGCTGCGAAATCAAGCATCTCAAATTGGTACTAATTTCAATGCTCTACTCAGGAATTATTCAACAATCTCTCTTTTGACTCAATAAGGCAGGAACCAGGAATGGATTTTGCAGCATATTTTCATGTCCATATTATACAAATGATTCTAAAAATTAAGACAAATAAATCATTCTAGAAGAACCTCAGCCTTTTAAGTTATTCTTTCATTTGTTGATCTATGATCTTGATTCATGGACTAGACAAAAATAAAATTTTAAAGCTCTACATCTCTAGACATTGTAGGTATTCGGAATAATCTCAAAAAGAGAAAATGACATTTTTTTTTCCCATAGTGATTTTAGATTAATGAGGAAACACAAAACCTGACTCTTCGCAGTGGAGAAAACAAAATATTGAACAGTTTGGTTTCTCTGCAGCTGAAGGGAAGCTTGGTGAAGAGTACAAAAGTGAACATGAAAGGCAGTGACTACTTTGTGGTTTGATGCAAATTCCGGTTGGTATTGTATGGTTGGAAACTGGTCCTCACTCCACACTCGCTTCTTCTCACTCCCATTAAAATTAATTTACACTTCCCTTGTTTCAGAATTATCTGCCTTTAGCTGCCAGGGAAAGTCTGTTTATATTTCTTGGGAGCCAAGCTTCAGGGTCACTTCCTACCATTAATTCCCTGTCAGCAAGTGTCACTTGGGGCATTTCCTGTTCCTGTTCTCATTAGTCCTGAGGAAGAGAAACTCTCAGTGGTCTCTGACTTTCAATCCTCCACAGCAGTTGTCAAGTAAGTGCCGGTATACCACTCATTTCATTTAACCGTGACTATTTTTGTAGAAAAATATCAACAGGATTTCTCAAGTATAAATCTAGTATGTTCCTTGCTGAGACTCTATCTGTAGCATGGGCATCACGGTTTTTTCTCTGGAAACAAACTAGGTGGATTACGTCGCCAATAAGTACTTAGAAGTCATTGCAAATAAGTCCTAGATATGAATCCAGAATATCTACCTTTAGCTGAATATCGAAATACGGTTGCTCTGGTCATCTTTATTAATTAAAATCAGTAGACCCTTGGTTCAATTGAAAACATTCAATTAAGCAAAGAAGGTATTTTAATCATTGATGACTTTGTAAAGAAGGACTAATTAGTTAATGGAATGATTGTTTTCACTTTCTGATAGACAAGATCATAGGTAAAAATCTTTTGAAATTTTCCAGTAGAAACATATCAAATTATAGAATGCTTTAAGTATCTGCTCTTATTGAACATATTTGATAAAGGGAGAAATCTTTTATAACTTTGGATTTGTTATTATTCAGATATTAAAAAGAATTCTCTCTTCTACAAGTGCTCAGAATATCTCAATAATGCATAAGTGGCAAGCAGAACAGGAAGTTACCAGCCAGTGTGTTTTAATTTCATCCAAAACTGATTTTTTTAAACACTAAATTGAGAAAAATTTCCCCCACAAACTACCTGTGTTAACATTGAGCAAGGAAAACAACAAAATACCACAGAAGAATATAAAAGTCTATTTAAGTAAATAGAAACATTATGTTCCTGAACGGGAACATTTTCCAAAGGCAATTGGACGAAATGAGCCTAAGATTTATCAAAAAAAACTAAACTGGCACAAATAGCCAAGCAAATTCTGAAGCAATAGTGAAAAAGAGGGAAGTCTTACCCTCACATCTGAAGTCATATAATGAAGTTACAATAGTGGAATCACTGTGGCAATGGAATGAGAAGAGACAAATGAATTCAAAACAGAAAAGAAGACTCGACAAATGCAAGCACCATCAGAAACCATCCTGCACATCACACAGCAAAAGAAATGCCAGATGTAAGAGAGAGTTAAATGTAAAATTGCATCCATGAAAGAACTGGAGGGAAACATGGGTGAAAAGTATTTGATCTTGGAGCCCAGAGGCTTTTCTGGGCATAAAAGCAGCAGAAGAAAACACAAAGGGAAAAAAAAAAAAAAAACTTGGTGTATGTGACTGCATAAGTATATAAATCTTTCCATTAAAAAGAAAATCTCGAACAAAGTAAGAAGACAAGCAACTGAAATTTTTTTGCGGTGTTTGATAAAAGGAGTTGTAGGTTTAACAGAGATCCTTCAAATCATTTAGGATAAATTCCATGCTCCCACCCAATAGAAATATGGGAAGACACCAGAATTACCCAAATGGCTATAAATCTGGAAAATAAAGCTCCACCACACCGATACTCAAATAAACACAAGTTAAAAAAACCACAATATCAATTCACAGAAAACCGTCTAATATCCACAGTGATCGTATCACTGCTAAATGCAATCTTAGCCAGTTACAAAAATATGTTCCCTTAGAATTAAAAGCAAGAAAAATGCTCAGGAAAAAGTATATTACAAAGCAGTTTATGGCGAATGTTTGTAATTGGAGCACCACCCTCACTCGCGGGGGATACTTCCAAGACCCTCAGTGGATACCTGAATCCATGGATAGTCCTGAAATGTCCATATACGATATCTTTTTCTTTTCTTTTTCTTTTTTTTTTTTTTTTAAGATTTTATTTATTTATTTGACAGACAGAGATCACAAGTAGGCAGAGAGGCAGGCAAAGAGAAAGGAGGAAGCAGGCTCTCAGCGGAGCAGAGAGCCCCGATGCGGGGATCGATCCCAGGACTCTGGGATCATGACCTGAGCGGAAGGGAGAGGCTTAACCCACTGAGCCACCCAGGCGCCCCGATACCTTTTTCTATACATACATACCTGTGATAACATTTAATTCTAAATTAGTAAGAGATTAACAACAACAACCGATAATAAAACAAGTGTAACAATACACTGTGAGAAGAGCTATATGAATGTGGTCTCTCAAAATATTTGATGGTTCTGCACTCAGCCTTCTCGTGATGATGTGAGAGAATAACACGCCCCCGGGATGAGATGACGTGAGGTGAACGACGTCGGCCTTGTGACATACCAGTAGCGAGAACCAGGGAAAGTGAAACCACCGATAAGGAGGGGGTCACTGGTGCATTCAAATATATATGCTTATGTGTAAATATATGCCTAGAAAATGACTTCAAGTCTCACAGGATTTTATCCATAAGTTATGGGGTCCTAGGCTATTTCCAATTTCTTTTTATGCCTTTCTATATTCATCTTTTACTTTATTAATCAAAAGACAGAAACCACAAATGCCTGCTTTTTCCCCTGTGGAGTCTGATTTCACTCTCCCAGGAGCAGCCCCTTGAGGATACTTCTGTTCAGAACTGCCTGATTCAGTCCCAGATTGGGGGGGGGGGGGGGCGGGGACAGGACACAACTCTCTGTTCCCAGCCTTCCTCACAGGGTTCAAGTTCCCCTGGCTTTAGGTCTCTCCCTGAGCACATACAGTGAGAACTAATCAGAGCCTTTCTGTAAAATGTGAGACTTGTCAAATATACGAAAACTAAACAGTAAGATGTGACACGGCCGCTAACTCTAACTGTAGGAAGAGCTCATCATGTCCAGTTTAAAATAACTTTGGTCCCCAGGATGAGGGCACTGCACACAGTTAACACAGAACTTTACCCGATGGCTGATGTTATTCCTACATTTTTCAAATGCTTTTACTTGGACCTTTTCAAAATAAACCGTAGAATTGGACTTTATGTGCTTATATGGCAAGGTTGCTCCCTGTGATACCGTCGCAAGGCTGAAGCATAAAATCGAGTTGAGTTCTTGCCAAAACATGAATCAGTTGCAGTAGAATATTCTGAGCTCTGTTCTTCTTTTTTTCCATTCTCTAATATTTCTTCACATCGCAGCCCAAACAATCGCTCATAATTAAACGGAGTGAAGGAGCAGCACTGGCAGGAAATGGACTTGGCCAGGATCTCACAGCCCCTCATTGTCTTCCCCACAGAACAATTACATCAGTTCCTTCCATTTCCAGAGGAAGAATGGATTTTGCAGAGCAGCTGATGAAAATAAGAGGAAGGAGGCAGCTTATTTACATATTCCAAATCAGGTTAATGTATAATTCTTTTTTAATGGAAAAGGAAATGCCTGAAAGCATTGAACAGTCTTTTAAAAATCCTGCCTTCACTTCCTCTGGGATCTCCAGCTCATGCTGACCACCGGCTCTGCTCATCAGTTACTCAGGTCTGCCGAAAACCTCCAGGTTCAAAGGGAGATCCAGCCCACAAGCATGATATATTCCAGAGTCTGGAAGCTTCAAGAGAGGTGAAATGCCAACCATGTTTGAAAAGTTAAAAACATCTCACCGCCGAGTTCTTCGGTATCTGCTATTTATTCAGTAGATTCCCTGTAAATCCTAGTGCCGAAGAGGATTTAGAGTGTAAATGTGCACACCTAGATAGTGTAAGATGAGGCACGGCTTAAGAGTTGTTTGGCATCAGCTTGGCTGGTCAACCTGCTGCCTCCTGGGGACGAATGCCTTCTCATCTCACAGGCACGTCAGAGTCCAGGCGTCCCATCTGTTCAAGGACTCCCAGGTGACAAGAGATAAGCTCCAACCTAGACCTATCTGTGCACCTGATCATCCTTGCTCATTCTACTGCTCTGCTGCCCCCACCCCCTGCAGCCTGGAATTTATCATGGTTCCCTAGGTTGGGGGGCCAGTTCTCACAAACCCAAAAAGTTCTAGAGACATGCAAAATATCCAGTCCAGCCTCCCAGAGAAGTCAGCTCAGAGAACCACGTTCTCCATAGAAGCATCTCGGCCATTGAGGAACAAAGAGCACCTTTTTGGATGCCAAGAAGACATGAGACTTCCCTTTTTTCCATTTCTTAAGTTCCTGACTTCTCACTCTTTTCTGCTGGGCTAAAGCCCCGAGGGCCTTAGCCCGCCCCCGACCATCAGAGAAAGAGAGATATCAGGCAGGCAGGCAGGAGTGTCCAACACCCATCCCCAAACCCCTGCTCTGTGAAGCTGAGGTGAGTCCCTTATGACCAGGGTGAGCCTATGAGATAGGTGAGAGGATGAAGAGGGGAAGACTACAAGTGTTTCATTCTGAGGACTGTGGGGACAGCTCCAGACTATTCATTCCCCCAAACAATAAGTCCTCAGGGTATGTTCTATACCAGAAAACTAATTCCACAGGGCCCCAGGTATGCCAGCTTCTGGAAGGGGAAGATTCATCCCTTCATCGTGTGCTTACAAATGGATCCCTGTACAAAGCCACAAATCGTAGAATCAAAGTGGATACCTTGACCCTGTAGCTGGACACTAGCTCTCAGTCTCTTCAGCTGGAAACAATATTTTTTAAAATACAGGAGACAGATGTAAAATTAGAGAAATGCTGGGGAACTTTTTTTTTTTTTTAAGATTTTATTTATCTGAGAGAGATTGAGCACGAGCAGAGGGAGGGGCAGATGAAGAGGAAAAAGCAGACTCTCCTCTGAGCAGGGAGGCATAGGAGAGGCTTGATTCCAGTGCCCTGGGATCATGACCTGAGCCAAAGACAGGCAGTTAACCAACTTGAGCCACTCGGATGCCCCTAAGCTGGGGAGTTTTATCTGAGGGAGCATGTAGACAGGATAAGGCCCAGTCTATAATGTTGGCTGACAGACATGGGGATTCTCTCTCTCCTCACCCTGGTTTATCCCTGTGCCAATACGCCAAGAGTATTCAGCAAGTATTGGCAGAAGAAACTCAGTAAAAATGCCCCGATAAAGAACAAGAATATGATTTCAACATTAATAACGAAAGCAGCACCATAAAAGGCAGAAGTCTCTTGTTTACAAGTGACAGATGCTCAACTAAAAGGGAGTTTTTAACTTAAGCCAAAAAGGAGAATTTATCAGCTTACATAAATAGGCCAGGGTTTTGTTGTGTTTTGGGTTTTTTTTTTTAAAGTCTCAGGCACATCTAGATTCAGAGGCTTCAATATTATCATCTGGATTTTGTCTGTTTCTTCATTTCTTGGCTTCTCTTCCTTCCCTACCTTGGCTTACTTCTGCAGACCTGTTCTCCCATGACTGGCCAAGGTGGTTACTGTAATGGTCTTGGTCTTTCTTCTATTCCACAGCATCTGGAACTCCTCTCTCAGTTTAGGGAATTTCCCACCTCATAAGTCTTGGTGGGGCACGTGCTCTCCCATCGCGGAAGCTGCAAATGTCAAATGCTTGTCTTCCCAAACTGCTTTGCAGCTGGGGTTCAGGCGTGTAACCCAGACGACACCAATCAAACACAGCTATCCTAAATTTGGAACTAGATGCAGCTAAACCAAAGAAAGAGCAAAAGAAAAAAAAAAAAAGAGCAAAAACTCCAAGGTCTCCCTGACAAGCTCGTGTTCCTGGGACAGTGGTGGCTGCACTGTGGCAGTTTCCAGGGTCCTGTTCGCACAGTGTCAGCTCTGAAACCTGGAGAGTTTTGTGCTCTACCACAACGGTGATGCTGTCCTCGCTGGACCCATCCTGAGGCATAAGTTAGGGCCATATTCCTGGTTGTTGAACATAGTACCTGATTCTCTGGCCATCCCAGGGATTCCTTCTGTTACCCAGGAACCTATTTCTATTTAAATCATCCAGAATGGTTTTCTATTGCTTGCATATAAGAACCGGACTGCAAACAGCTGCCCCAAGTTCACACCATCTCAGTTTAACAACTCCAGTTGAAAAAGAGCTTCTCTAAGTGTGTATATCAATGCAGGCAGGGATTCTTATCAGTCTTTTGGGGAGCACATACACAACTCTCTCCAATCATGTTGCTAGAAGAATGGGACTCTATGATTGGCCCAGCTGTGTGAAATGCCCATTTCTGTGGCCAAGGACAGTGAACCTCATGAAAGAAACTCACAAGGATCTTACAGAATGGAAGAGGTGACATTTTCCAAAGAACATATATGTCCTTGATAAATACTTCCTATTATATAGAATTTCCCCTACTTATTCACCAGTCTTTTAAAACTCACAAATACCATGGGGCTCCTAGGTGGCACAGTCGGTTAACCGGCCAACTTTGATTTCAGCTCAGGTGATGATCTCAGGGTCCCGAGCTTGAGCCCCATGTCAGGCCCTGCTGTGGGGCTCTGTGCAGGGCGTGGAGCCTACTTAAGATTCTCTCTCTTCCTCTGCCCTTCCTCCTTCCCTCTCTAAGACAAACAAACAAACAAGCAAACAAAACCAACTCACAGACACCAAACCTCAAAGAATTGAGAGAACAAGTCTTATTTCCCTCCTCAGAAGAATAAAAAAGGACATCTTAAAGTAAAAAAGCCAAGGAATAGGTAAGTAGGGAGGATCTTGTGTGTGGATGTTCTCAAAATAAGACACACTATGTTTTCTTGTCCCCAAACCTTGGGAAGTTTGTAGAAAAGATGTTTAGTAACATCTAGACAACATTAGGAAATAATTTCTCCTAAACAAAGTCCCCAGCCTGCTCTCTTTTAATTATCTCCCCATTTCTGGCACCTAGAACATGGGGAGATTTTTCAGTCTATGGGAAGATGATTTTTCCTGGTGGAGGTTTGCCAGGAAACCAGTCTTTACTGAGGGGAAAAAAACCAGCTTCGATCATTACATCGTGTCGCTGCATCCCAGAGAGCAGGAGACCCACCCCGTGCTGAGGAGTCTCACATGTTGCCAAAACTCTTGGGAAGTAGGGCTCAGCTGGAGGCAGAAAGCCAGTTTAGAAGAAAAGTGAGGAAACAGCAGTGCCAGAGGGAACAGGATAGAAAGAATGTCAGAGAATGAGAGGGGGAACATGTATGAAATTGCATCAAGGTCAGCAAAACCCTAATATAAATAGTAACAGCTGTACGCTGAGTCCCTGCAGAAAGAGTCTGTGTGGAATATTTTCCATTTGGCTTTCCAGATCCACCCTCCATGCCTCTCCACTTTGTTCACTGACGGAGACGGCTGAGCCGTGTGGACTACACCGATGGTCCCTCTGTTTGCTTCTAGCTGGGTTCAGCCAGCAGGAGGCACCAGCAGAAGACAGAAACATAGGAAGAAAGTGAGGTCTGAAATTTTACTTTTCTGCTTTTCTCCACAGAAGACCACAGCCCCCATCAGGTAGTCTTCTCTCTAAGGCCACCAACTCCAGTTCTGCTCACTGCCCCTTCCCCAGGCCCTCTCAGGACAGGGTGGGAGGCACTCTATTCTGTCCTAGTCCCAGCACACTGATCCATCCATTGTTGGTTTCCCTAAACCAACCCACATGTTGTTAATGGTCCCTTTGCCCAGCAGTTTTCATACCTCTTAGTCACGTCAGATGAGTATGCCCTCAGTTTCCTGCTGGGACTGTGACCAATGCAAAATCAAAACATTCTTGGAAAGACTCCACGCTTAACCACAGCAGCTTGGGGTAGGTGGTAGGGAGAGAAAATGGATAAATTCAAAGGCAGGGAGAGAACAAGCAGAATTAGAATGAGGGTAGTGAATGTGTTGCATTCAGTTCAGACACATTCCTACACTGGAGCCAAGCAGAGATGTCAAGTATGTGAATGAGAGTGCAGGGTGCATTTTTGGGATGGAGATTTAAGAATTATTCACATGGAGTAGTAAATAAAACAATGGAAGTACATGAAGTGGTTCAGGAAACAACAACAGGGTGAGAAGGGATGATTGTCATTAAAACAAAAAACAAAAAACAAAAAAACTAATGAGAGTCTCGAAGAGCTGAAATGGAACAGATAGAAAGCCCTACCTTTCATTTATCAACTTTATAACTGAAGTCCCCGTAAATATTATGTAGTGTTTCTTTGAACCCAGAAAATGCCTTGTGAGAAGACTTTTGCTCCAACCTCTTGTAACTCAACGTAGACTTCTCCAGAGACCTTATCACTGCTGCCGTCAAAGTGCCAAAATGGCCCACAGAAAAAAAATGACCTCTGGAGGAAAAGTATATCCTTGATTATACACAATTTCCTTTGGAAAGAAATCATTAAGAATTCAAAACTTCAAAAAAAAATCCTAGGTAAGTTCACTTACGTATACATGTCCTTTATAAACTTTTAATCATAGATTGGTTTTCTTGTAGTGTATAAAGAAACTATATATCCACCTAGCATATAAACAACAAAAGATGAATGAAACTTAGGTTGAAGGGCATGAAACTATTACCAGGTGGCCCTAAGAACAAGACTTGTGAAAAAAAAAAAAAAAAAAAACATCGAACTAGGGTTTGGAAAACGTGAATGGATCAAGAAAATATGATCTACTTTGAACCACAACAAAGTAGTTCTCAGTGATAAAAAGAAACCAACTACTGATACACTCAGAAACATTATGAATCAGAACATTATGCTGAGTGAAAGTAGCCAGAAACAAAAGAGTTCATAGTGTATGCCTCTATTTATATAAAGTTTTAGAAATGGCAAACTAATCCGTAGTGACAAAACAAAGATTTCATTGGTTGCTGGAGTCAGGAAGCAGATGAAGGGATAAACAGAAAAGGAAAACTTGGGTATGGTGGAATTATTCTGTGTCTGGTTTGTAGTGGTAGATTCATGAGTGGATGCATTTGTCAAAATTCATCAAATTGGGCACTTTAAGAGGACATTACTTATTGGACAAAACTTATACCTCCACAAAAGTGATTGAATTAAAAAAAAAAAAAGGCAAGAAATGCTGCCGGCAACTGATGTGTTCCCCAGAACGTGAGTGTTTAACGGATAAAAGGAAGAGTGGCAAGTGATAAGGAGCCGTCAGGAAGGGGGAATAAGCCAGGAGAGGGAGGTCACTCAAGTGTCCAGAGCAAGGCTTTTAAGGGGAAAAAATTGACCGGTTCTCAGTGATTCTAAGAAAAGATCTGTAGGATAGTGACTGAAATTTATGCATTGGCTGCAGCATTTGAGGAGACAGTTATAACCTTCGTCAGAGTAATTTCCAGAGTGGGACTGTGGACACCGGCTCCCTGGGAATCCCCAGTGAAGAGGAAGGAGAGGACATGGAGGCAGAACATAGAGACTTGGATGAGTAAACGAAGTAGCGTAGATATGACAGTCACCAGAGATGGAGGAAGGCAAGGGGGATTTTTTTTTTTTTTTTTAATGGAAGAAACATGAGGATCTTCATCTGCAGGGGGAACTAAATCAGTAGAGAGGGAGAGTTTCACCCTACAAGGGGCCAAGGAGAGGCAGGCTCCAGAAGGTTGAATTTAAATATCAAGGCCCTCATCCTTCATGGAGAACAGGGAAAATCAGGATGAGCGGATGTACAGGTAAATCTCTTAGAGAGGGAGAACAAGTTGAGACATTATATACTTCGTGGCCTCAGTTTTCTCAGTAAGTTAAAAGGCATGGAAATTGGATGTGAGACACTGAGTAGGATGGGGTCTTAGGAGATTTTGAATAGTTCGAGAAAAAAAAATGGAGGGGTACATGGAAATCTTCTGAGGCTGGAGGCGGGTGATGAATGACCTAAATTTTTTATAATCAAAGACCCATGGGAAGGAGTGTGTGGTGTCCACCAGCAGGAAGAAAATTAAATATAGATTTGATATAGATGAAGTTAGGTAATATATAGAAAAGTAGGCTAAGGCAGGATAATGTGTACTCCTCAGTTTCCTACTTTCTCCCCACCAACTCTCCTCCCTAGAAATTTAAATTCATTTAAAAAACTATTAAGTTTAGGGGAGGAGGGGATGGGGGAGTGCTCTAGTATCCTCAAGTACCCAAATGTGATCAAATAACATTATAGACGACCTTGGCTAACGTAAAATCAACTGGAACTTAGAAGAATGCTAAACCTTGAATGCCATTTGGATGGTAGAAACACACACACACATAGTGATAACATACTGCATACCTTTTTAATTCAATATATCTCAGTGAGCTGTCTCATTCTTTTATAGAGCTGTATAATATTTCATAGTCTTTGTGTATCATTATTTCTTTAACAAAGACTTACCTTTAGCTTGTTCTCAAGACTCATGCTTTTATAAACAATGTTGCAGTAAATAACGTTGTATATATGTCATTTTATGTAAAAACAATTTTATCTATAGAATGAATTCCTGGAGGTGGAATTGCTAAGTGAAAGGGCATGTGACTTAGTATTTAATATCATATCATATTACACTCCCACAGGCAAAATATGAGCGCCTACTTCCTCACAACCTCACCAACACAGCACTTTAATAAAATTTTCTATCTTCATGAATCTGATAGGCTTTAAATGACATCTCAATCTAATTTTAAATTAACTTGAATTTCTCTTAATATGAGGGAGACTGAGCATCTTTGTGCAAATTCAGGAGTCATTTCTCGTTCTGTCTAATCATTGCCTTTGTCCATTCATTTTTCAACTGGGAAGTTGTGTTTTTTTCTTACTGATTTTAATGCACTCTTTTATTAAAGAGTATAGATCCTCATTATTCACGAGTTTCATATTTGTCAATTCACCTACTTACTAAAATGTATTTGTGATTCCCAAATCAATATTCACAGTGCTTTCGTGATCATTCACAGAGACGCACAGAGAGGCAAAAATCTGAGTCCTCCCGCCTGCGTGTTCCCAGAGTAGGTCACGCAAGGCCATACCCTGCCCTCTTGTTTCAGCTCCCATTCTGTAAACAAAGTGTCTTTTCATGGTCTACTTCACACCATATTTTTCACATTTTTGAGTTTTTATTGGTTATTTGGCTATTTTATTTCTCTCTTTTTTTTTTAAGTTTTTAAAAATTTATTTAAGTGGTGGCTACACCCAACATGGGACTCAAACTCACAACCTGGAGATCAAGACTCACATGCTCTTCCAATGGAGCCAGCCAGGCCCCCTTATTTGGCTATTTTAAATACAACTCGTCCCCGACCGTCGTCGTGTTCCTAGGAGCAAGAAGGCTGGGATGTGTTTTACTGAGAAATGCATATGTTTGATTAGCTTCTTTCAGGTATGTGTTGATGGTGCTGTTGGCTGTATGACAAAAGGCATCTTACAGAAACATGCATAAAAAGCGTCACATATGGATTGGCTGACAAAAATGTTGTGACCAAAGTTAAGAGGAGACGACTCCTGCATTTCCCCTAGAAGCAATGATTCCGTATTTGCTCATTCAGTGCTCACAGTGACTTTAGAGAACATAACTAATGAAAATAGTGACAACCGTTGGGGACATTAACTCTCTGGGATGCAAGTTGCAATTACTGTGCCCAGCCCGCCATTTCTCTTTTAATTTTGATTTTTTAGCAAGGATATATTTTTTTTTTATTTTTATGTGGTCATATTTATGAAGTGATGTTTACTCTACATCTCCAGCTATTGTGATTTAGTTAGAAAAGAGAAAAAAAGAATGAGTGGAATAAACAGCTGAATCAGAGGGTTACCTGCCAGCTGGTCTGTGGAGCTCTGCTCCAGCAAAAACAAGCTATCTCTCCATCCACTCAAATAAGCCTACCTGATAGAGAGGAAAAGAGAGATGATATGTCTGTTACTTCAAAGGGAAGCAATTAGATTCCCGGGGATGCCATTTCACTTTATCCTTGAAATATTTATATGAGGATGACATGAACCCATGGCTTCAGTTACAAAGAAATGCATGAACATGGTCACTTCCGTTTCTACAAAATTCGCAGTAGGAATATTATCATACTTTTGGTGTCCCATTCTCCTTCCCCCAACATAAGCTATAAAAGTTGCTTTGGGCAATTACAATGAAACTTTCCCTTTAGTGAATTTGGCCTGGAATTGGCTCCAAAAGAATGAAGACTTACCTTCTAGCGAAATGAGGAATATTTGGTCAATTACCACCAAAGAAAGTTCCCAAGTTGTATTTAAAAGAACCTGAAAGTGACACACTGATTCTAAATCGGAAGTCACACTTCTAGCGCCTCAGCTTGTCAAATCTCAGGTGACAGCTGATTTTCAGACGCTGATACCAACACCCTTCCACAATGGCTCCATGAAAAAGCTTTTCCTTGCCCACAGTTCTCTCTGCTAGTAATTTGGCTTCAGTAATAGATATGAATCTGTGACCTACTTGCAAATTATTCCTGGTGACATGCATATAGAAGTGTAAAAAGGAGACTAACAAAAGCACCTGATTTGATAAGTGGTCAAGTTTACCACCACTAGGGCGGTCAGAGCTGAAGAACTTTACCACGCGTGACCTGGGAGTGGCACCACTGAATGTTTAATATGTTGGTGATTTAATCCTGCATGTGTAATTATAGAGCCCTGGAACTGGGAATGCTCACATCCTCCCTCCTAATTAACCACTGGTTATTCCAAAGTACACTTGTCTTTCATACAAAAGAACTGTATTGTCCCCACAGCTCCATATTTTCTATCTATATTTCTATATTTGCATATATACGTATATTATGCATATATATGCATTATGCATACATTATGTATATATGTCTATATTTTCTATAGAAAAATCACATGAATTTGTTGTTGTCTTAAAGAAGACCACTTTAGGAAGAAGCAAGTATCATCAGGAGTAGGCTCTCTGCTCCCCCAAACCCCTTCTCTCTCTCCCTGCAAAAGAAAGAACTGTCTGCTCTCCCTTTCCACCTGACACAAAATCCATATATTGAGACCCTAACCCCCAATGTGAGTATATTTGGAGATGGGACTGTTAAGAAGTAATTAAGGTTAAATGAGGTCATAAGGGCGGGGGCCTAATCCAATAGGCTTGGTGGCTTTATAAGAAGAGAAATAGCTCTTCATTCTCACTCTCTCTCCATGCATATGCACCCCAAAAAGGCCACATACCCCCCCCATGCAGATGGCAACCAGCCATAAGCCAGGTGGAGAGCTCTCATCAGAACCCGGCTACACTGGCATCCTGATCTTGGACTCCAGAACTCTGAGAATATAAATATCTGTAGTTTTACCTGGGATGTTTCATTGTGGCAGCCCAAGCTAAGACACTCCTTATCCTTGACTTGGGGGCCACTGCTTCCGTGTCGGTTCTCAACAGCCTGTGTGCAGTCACACAGGTACCCACACTGTCCCCCATCCCCACCTCAATGGCACCCACAGTCCTAACCTCCTAACATTTCCAGCAACTTGCTCCTCCCCCCAGTTAGTCAACACCTTGCTTCTGACATCTGTTCCCTGGGAGCCCTGTCTTCATATGTAGGTGACTGAATGATCCAATAAACTGCTTCATGCTATGGAGTCAATGTCTGATAGTGATTTGATATCACTTTCATGTCTCCCTTAGGTTCCTACAGGCAGAGAGGTTTCTTGAAGCCTGTCCATATCTACCTTGCAGATTTTGATAAGGGCAGAACAAACTTGACAATCCTTCTGAAACTGAGCAAGAAGGGGGCCACAGAAGCACCCCCTAAAGTTAACACTGAAGGCAATCTACCTACCTCCTTCACAGTTTCACCCAGTACTCTTGGGAAACAGCCAGGGCCTTTGGCTTCCTATGAAGGAGTCCTTCCAGCCACCCTGTTCCTCTTCCAATAACTTCACCGCGATAAAAATTTTTTAAAAAGTTAAAATGTGATCATCTCAGATATCGAAGCAGGTTGCCAGAACTGAGATTTTAGAGAGTAAGGGAATCTTTTAGACCACCTCCCTGTAGCTTGATGCTTTATTCCATTTATCCATTTTTAAATGAGTATCAATGTAAGAAATACCTATTTTAAAATACTTTTCTTAAACTAAATACAACTTTTAGCCCCTTTTGTGCTAATCTGGGTGGCATCCATCTCTCCAGAGCTCCTTCTCAGCTTGCACTCACCCCAGAATTCAAAAGGCTAGGTGGTGCTTGAAAACTGGGGAAAAGCCCCTTAGTGATCAGCTTCCCCCCAAGCTTCCCTCCCCCATGTCCTCATGGTCAGGCCCACACTGCCTTCCTAAGCAGACGTCTCTGCTTCTTGTTTTTTTGACCTTCTGACTTGATCTAAGGAGGGGGGGATCTTTCCTCCTCTGATTGTCCTTTAAAGAGTTTAGCATAAACTTGTCAAAGCTGAGGCTTTAGAAAAACAAAAGCCAGGAAGAGAACTATCTCACTGACAACTTCTGCTTCCGCTCAATAACAAAAACTTTCTCTACGCCAAAAGAACATCAAAAGGCGAGGTTACACTTGGGGAAATGGGAAAGGGAAAGTAGGGAAAGAAAAAGTAATATTTTACTCAGTTATCCTGCTCCCCAAACAACAGATCCTGAATAGAAGGATATGGTGCAATGACAGACAAGTTCTCCTTGCTGGGTCATACCAGGCAGCTCCTAACAACACCAGCCTGGGAAGAAGACTCACTCCCCTGCTCTGTTAATAATTTCCTATAAGTCACTTGCCTCTCTGGAAATAATTTTGTCTGTTTATGCATTCAACAAACTCTCACAGGCCTACTCTCTGCAGGAATTTGGGGAGAGTGCGGTATAAGTCTTGGGGCTTAAAGATAGGCCTTGACCTCGAGTTGCACATAGTCAGCACATAAACCAAAAAGATGCAACCGCAAGGACAGAGACATGCCCAAGATGCTAGGGGAATGCCAAGAAAGGGAGCCTAACACGACCTGGGAGTGGGGGAGCAGTGTGAGCTGAGTCCTGTGGGAGGAGATGATACGCAGGCCAAGGGGTGCTTGAAAGGCTGCACTAAGGAGGCAATGATGTATGAGGATCATGGAGAGCTTGGCAGGGATCAAACCCCAGTGCAGCTTATATTGTCCCCTAATAGCCGTGAAGGCTCCTGGGAAGTTTTGGGGAAGAGGTGGTATGCTAAGGTTTGCTTCTTTTTTTGTTAAGCAACTTAACACAATTTTATTATCCTACAGTCCCACAGGTCAGAGACACAGGTCTCACTGGGCTAACTTCAAGGTATGGGTAGGCCTGAGTTCCGTTCTGGAAGCTCTAGTGGAGAATCCATTTCCTTGCCTTTCCCACCTCTAGAAGCTGGCCACATTCTTTAGTTTATGACCTCCTTCCTCCATCTTCAAAGCTAGCAAAAGCAAGCCAAGCCCGAGCTCCTGGCAACCACTAATCTGCTTTCTGTCTCTATAGATTTACTTGTTCTGGAGAGTTCGTATAAAAGGAATCATTGAATATGTGACCTTTTGTGTTTGGCTTCTTTTGCTCAGCAGGCTTCCCAGCTTCATCCATGCTGTGGCATCTATCAGTACTTAATTCCTTTTTATGGCCGAACAACATTCCATTACATGAATATGCCACATTTTGTCTATTCGCTAACCCTTCCATGCGCATCTGAGTTGTTTCCTCTTTTAACTAATATGTATAGTGCTGCTATAAACCTTTGTGTACAAGTGTTTGTTTGAGTACCTTTTCTCAGTTCTTTTGTATACAGTTGGGAGTGGAACGAATGGCTCACATGATAACTCTACACTTAAGTTTTTAAGAAACCACCAACCTGTTTTCCATATAGTGTCACCATGTCACACGACCACCAACAAACACATGAGGGTTCCAATCTCTCCACATCCTTGGCAACACTTGTGATTTTCCTTTTTTGTCTCTCTGTGTGTGTGTATGCATATAGCTAACCTACAGGGTGTGAGGTGGTGTTATTGTGGTTTTGGTTTGCATTTCTTTAACAACTGCTCATACTAAGTATCTTTTCGAGATTTGCTTTTCAAATAACTGAACTGGGAAGTTGTGTGAAAGATTTAAAAGAAAGTGAAAGGAAGTCAGGAAAGCCAGTTTTCCAAACTAAATCTGATAGGGTCAGGAATAAAAAATGGGAGTAGGGAAAGAGAAGGAGAAATAAATTGGAGAAATACTTAGAAAGTAAAAATGTTAGAATTTAGGGACCAGTTAAGTGGTAGTTCAAGGACAAGTAGAAGTCAAAGTGCCCCCATCATCCTTATCCATAAAATGAGAGGGTGGGCTGTGTGACCCAAAGTGCTTCCCTGCATGAGCATTCTTTCTCAGTGCTTTTACCTTGCAAATATCAAAGAGGTTTATGAGGTGAAATTTACTCAGGGCTTCTCAAAATTGTTGATGCACACATATATTAACTGCTTCTAAAAATAAGCCTTTCTCCACTGCAGGGACAGATAAGAAAGGATAAAATTTAAATGGAAACAATTTAATTATTTAAAACTTAATTGTTGATTAATTTAAGTAATTAATCTAAGCCATTGTAGCCTCTAAATATCAGTCATTGATTTCACATAACAACCCACAAATGCCAAGGCCTTGTCACTCTGAGTAAGGCTTTGTCCTATCAAAAGGGGAATATGGATTCTACTGGAAATTATTTTTTGAGATCTACACAGTGGAAATAAGTCAATGCTCCAATTCCCAATTAAAGGCATAAAAGTCTTATTGTAAAATAGCATAATTCTCCGATAAGAAGGGCACGGTTACATTAGGATGAAAAGATTTTATAATTTACAATTCTCTTAAATTTAGGATCTGGTTTTCTCTATTCTTACAGAAAAAAACCAAATTTGGCATATTTTAAAATTTAGACCTGATTTTATTAGGCCCAAAACAGATTTATTAAGAATACTTCTTCAAAGCTATATATGGATCAAAAGAAAATTGTTCATTATACAAGTCCCCTCTTAAAAATTTAGGAATGGATCAAAAGAAAATTGTTCTTTATATAAGACTTTTCTTAAAAATTTAGGAATGAATCTAATTCATAAATAAATGTAAGTGGTCTAATCCCAATAAGCAAGAACTGAACCCACTTGTAAAAGATAAAAGTGATAATTTTATCATGTGTGTTAATGCTAAACAAAAACACCTTGGGCTATGAAGGCCACCCGAGATTTTGCGCAAAACCTGCCCGATCACTGTTAAACTGTCTTTTTTAAAAGATGGATGAATCCTTGGCTTTTATTATCACTAGGTCATTAAAATAGCAAAAGAATGGGAGAATTTTGCCCTTCCTAAGCTATATTAAAACATCTTTCATTTTCCCAAGTGCTTCTCTCCCATTTGTTCACAATTATTCATCACTTTTTTCCCTTAACTGAGTCCCCTTCAAGGCACACATTCCATTCAACCATTAAATTGAATCACCATCCTGCCAAGTAATTTATATTCTCTCAGTCTTACTCCTAATAAGATATAAAATGTACATTTTTCTAGGACTCAACCTGATCATAAAATCATTTCCACTGAGGGTTCGTAGAGAGGCCATGACCAAAGTTAAAGGTTAAACTGTGAGGTCTGTGAGGAAAGGAATTAGAGAAAATGTCTTCTTGCCCTGATCTCATCTGGCACAGCTCATATACCTGGAACTTTTTTACCCTAATGGGCCCTGCTCGTATTAAGGCCCACCACAGCTCCCAAACCTATCCTATAGGAGTAAGCAAGCCTTATAACTTCTGATCCTCCTTTTCTTCCCATCCACCCATTCCCCATTGGATGAGATTAGGGGATTATACAATGTTGCTCTTTGTCTCTAGCAATATTTTTCATCTTCAAGTCTATTTTTTCTCATCTTACTATAAGTACACCATTTCTCTTATGGTTGCTGTTTACACTGAATATATTTTTCCATCTGTGGTGTAATAAAAAATAAATATTTGGTCTTCATCCCAGATCCCTGGCACAGAGCTCCTAAAACCGCTGGAATTTACTGTCTTTTGTATGTTAGGTAGATAATGATTCAGGTAGGGAGGGGGGCATAAATAGCTTCAGAATGAAGCCTAGTTGGCAGAAAAACAACCATTGATGAGAGTGTTAGAACTTTTAAGCCCTAACCTCCAACCTCTGGGGAGTGGAGAGGAGCTGGAGATTGAGTTCAATTATCTGATGACCAATGATTTAATCAGGTGTATCTACATAATGAAACCTCCATTAAAAAACCCTAACTGATGGGGCATGGAGAGCGCCTGAGCTGGTGCACACATCCATGTGCCAGGAGGGTGGCACACTCTGCCTCCATGGGGGACAGAGGCTCCTAAACTTAGGACCCTTCCAGACCCTCTCTATGTACCTCTTCATCTGATAGTTCATTTGTACCCTTTCTAATGAACTGTAACAAGAAGTAAAACATTTCTTGAACTCTGTGAGTTGTTTTAGTGAATTACCAAAACTGAAGGTGGTGCTGGTCATTGGAACACCCAAATTTGTGGTCATCTGGGAAGAAGTGGGTTTCCTGGGAACCCCACTTGCAGCTGGTTTTTGAAGTGGGGACAGTCTTGTGGGACTAAGTCTTTTAAGTTGTGAGGTCTGATGTTAACACCGGGTAGATAGTGTCAGAATAGGACTGGGTTATCATACATCCAGTTGATGTGAGAGAACTGAACTGGTGTCAGAAAAACACAGATTTGGTGTCCAAAAAATGCACACCATCTTTTCATTTCAACCTGGCTACATCTTTGAAACTAAAGCATGAATCTTGTAGATGGTAGATAGTCGGATCTTGCTTTCTATCAGTCTGACAGTCACTACCTTTTAGATGGATTATTTTATTCCTTCACACTTATTATTATTATTGATATAGTTGGATTTATGTCTTATTTTACTTTATAGTTCTTTTTTTTTTAAAGATTTTATTTACGTATTTGAGAGAGAGAGTGAAAGAGAGCATGAATGGGGAAGAGAGGGAAAAGGGAGCCTGATGCGGGGTTCAATCTCCGGACCCTGAGATCATGACCTGAGTCAAAGGCAGATGTTTGAGCTGCCTTTGACTGAGCCACCCAGGTGCCCCCATTTTACTTTATAGTTTCTATATGTATTTCATTGTGTTTTTCTGTTTTTTCATTATTTGCATCTTTCATTTGTGTTCTGTGTTTCTGTGTATTAAATAGACATTTTCTTGTGTATGATTGTAGCCTTTAACAATTTTTGGATTATTTTTGAGTGATTTTACTCATGTTTGCTCTAAGGTCATAATAACTTATTAGAATCTACTTCAGATTAATGCTAACTCATTTTCTATAAGATATAAAGATTTGGAATAAAGTGCTATAGTTATTATTTTCTATAATCATATCTAAGAGATAAAAGGGGAAAAAACCTATATTCAGAGGTCTTTTCTATATTAATTGTCTTATCTACCATTTCTGATTTTTTTATATCTTCCTAGGGATTTGAGTTACCATCTGATTTCATTTTCTTACTCTAATACAGTTTCATTTCCTCCCCTGCTCCTTTGTACTGTTCTTGTCAAATATATTACACCTATGTGTTATAGGTCCACCAGCATAATTTCATAGATATTATTCAATGCAATTTTTAAATCAGTTAAGAAATATGTAATCTTACTTTCTTTTATAGCTACCTGCATAATTACCTTTACTAGCACACTGTGTTTTTTTAATATATGAATTCAAATTCCTTTCTGGTTTAATTTCTTTTTAGCATCAAGAATTTCCTTTAGTATTTCTTGTAAGCTAAGTCTGCTAGCAATGCACGTTTTATCTGCCTCTTCTCTCTTCTTTCCTTTTAGTATCCCCATTACATCAATGCCATAATTTAACATTAATTTTGCAACTAATGCTATCTCACATTTTTCTGAGACTTTTCCTTTTTCATCATTTTCTCCCTTTCTCCAGATTGCACTGTCTTTATTGATCTAGATTTAAGTCTGCTGATTTTTTTCCTCTAACCAACAAAAATACCCTGTTGAATCCCTCTAGTGGATTTATATAATAGTTCTTACGTCACTTCCTGTCAGCTTCTTTTCCTAAACCCAGCAATTCTGTTCTGCCTTTCAAAGGTGCCCCAAGCCTGAGCCCCAATGAGATTTCCTGAGAATCCTGAGGGATTTCTGGACCTTGTCTCTATCAACGTTCATGGAAGGTCAGTCAGCATCTTTAAATTCATGCTACAACTATTATCTTTAAGGCAAATGCCATTATTCCTGTTTTAAATAAACAAGAAAATGTAAATCCAGAATTCAGCAGTAATTTGTCTAGAAAATGAAGGACTAGAAGGCAGAGCTTCTGAATTTTAACCAAACCAATTACAGAGTCTCTATCAGCATCATCTAGAGATTTCTTAAAAATTCAGATTCCTGACTCCAATCATTCTGATTCAAAACAATTGAGGTAAAACTCAGGAATTAAATTTTTAACAGTGCTTCAGCTGATTCTAGTAGAGGGAATCTGAGAACAGTAATACAATTGAAAACCAATTACACCCTCAAAAGCAGTAAGGAAAGAGCAACCACCTAGCCAGGCAAATTCAAGCATGGGAAATAATAAAAAGAGAAAGCGTCTTCATATTCTAACAGAGAGATTGTTGCTAGTCTAAAGTCAAGAGCAAAGACTCCAAGCTGGGACTTAGTGGCCAAATAGTTCTGACCATTAATAAGAACTAAGTAAGAACATTATCTTAGTAAAAACATTATCCTGAATATGACTAACTTTCCCAACGCCAAATAATTTTAAAGAAAATTCTAACACTTCCAATATTTTAAGCCTTTAGAAGAAATGAGAGTTTCAAAGCAATATCTACAGATTGCATTTGGAGTGGGATGATTTCCCAGATTATTAGCTTTTTAAAATATTATACCCTATCTTATTCCAATAAGGTGTGATATTATTTCTGTAATTTATTTTGGTATGTAAATGTACCTAGTGTCTATACAATAGGCTTTTTTATGTAAGTATATAGAGCAAGGTCCTGCCCTCAGTGACTCAAACAGAAAGATTAATTCGTTGATTCAAACACAGTCTGTGGATTCAGGCAGCCCTCGGTCTATGTCCCAGCAACTTTCCTTATTAAGGTAAAATCTTGGACTGATTTTTTGACTACTTCTATTCTCAGGCTCTTTGTATAACAGAGAAAACAACATTGTCTACTTCATTGGATTTTGTGGGAGTTAAACAGTATAATTCTCAAGATGTTAAAGACATGACTATCCTCCAAACTTACAGTGAACTTGAGACAAAGAGCTATTTATCTCATTCATGAGTAAGAATCACAAAGGAGAACAGGAGACGTTGGTACACATAATAAAATGAAAAAGTGTTGGAAAAGGAAGGTTACATTACTTCTAAAACTGGTTACTATTTTATAGGATCTTAAGTGATCTTTTCCACAGAAATTATTTGCATCCCCACCATTTACAAATTATTTGTAACGTAATTTGCAATCTGCTAGAAATTTTCATCTAATGCCATCTGGGCCTGAATCAGGAGTAAATAGAAAGTCAAAGATGTATTCCTAGACAATTAGATAATGCTTGAATTGTCCTGTCAGACAATATTCCAGCATGGTAAGACATGCAGTCATCATTTTGCCTTGTTTCCAAGTTTTGGATAATTTTTCTTAATACACATAAAGTGTTTAGCACAGAGCCTGCTGCATAATTAGTGCTGAAAAATCTGAGAGCATATTCATTATTTCTCTTTATAATCCCAGCTCTGCTGTATACTAGCTGGCTGATCTTGGGCAGGGTTCTCTCTTTCCTTTAGCTTTCTCAACTACAAAAGGAGGATAATACCTCACCGGGCTATCATGAGGATAAGTAAGGATTTAATACATGAAAACACTTCATGCCTGGCACATACCAATCACTAAATAAGTGAAAGTGAATGCTTTCATTCCCCAAGGCATTTGATGTCACACTATAGCCAACATTTTCACAATATAAGGAAACAAAAGGGGGGAAACCACTGCTGTGATGTCAAAAGGGTGGGCACAGCTGGCCAAAGGTTGCCCAAAGACCTTTTGCAGCTTGAACTTGGACCAAAAAGCAAGTTATTTGTAGCTGGGCTGGGAAACCAGCTCATCCTTACCTCAAATATTATTAAAATGAACACATTCCCAGGTTCTGAAAGCAAAGATAAGTTTTATACTCTTGTTTGTCTGGTCTTTGCTCTCACCCTAACACAGTAATAAGGCACAACACACTTTCCCAGGTTACCATATTAACTGCCTGATGTTTTTAGACCAAATGGAGGCCTTGTCTGGTCTTTGCTCTCACCCTAACACAGTAATAAGGCACAACACACTTTCCCAGGTTACCACATTAACTGCCTGATGTTTTTAGACCAAATGGAGGCCTAGATGTCCACGACATCTTTCCTGGGGATGAAAATGTTAATTATTTTTTACTAAGCACAGCTTCCTCAGCATGTTTGACAGCCGCATTCAATGTGGAAATAGAAAGCAAATGTCATCACCTGCCAAACACTGCACACAGTCAAAGCCTGAAGAGTGATTCCCACATTTTCCCCTCTATATACAAGGAGCATCTGAAATGCGTATAGGGAACACTAATTATTATCTTCCCAGCAATCTTCTCCTGCCATTGGTATGCTGGGAGCTCACTTTCGACCAATGATCGGCCTATGCTAGTGTCAAGACATGCTTCTGAGCTTTGTGGACGTCTTCTCCCTGAGTCATTATATGAAGGTTATACCTAGAACCCAGAGACAATCTGGATACTGATCACTGGGCAGCCACCTGGAGTGGTGTCTCTCTCCTCCCAGGTCATGTTTCCTAAGTTGTGAATGAATGCAACCTCTATGAAGCCAGATGGCTCAGCACACTGAGAAGGTCACAGAACATGTGCATTTTAATAAGCACATAATGAGAATGAGATGGGATATAATGTGTCATCCCGTAGCCAATGATTAGTGTTCAAAAAAGTTGTCATGGCCCTTCCAGAAGTGATTCGTTCTTCCCTACTTATTTATTCAGCTATTCATGTGTTGATTTACTCTCTAACCATAGAAGTAATAACTCTATTACCAATTTTGGATAATCTGCGTATTATAGAAAAGAACAAAGGAAGAGCCAAAAGCTCTGTGTAATTCCACCACCTAAATATTATCCTATCAGTATGTTTTTGGTAGAGGTACTTCTGGTGTCTTTTCATGAGGGAGAGAGAGAACCCTTACTTTTATACCTTTGTACACGTGTTTTTAACCTGGCTGACAGGTAGGGATACATTCCAGTTATCTAAGTCTGCACAACAAAACACCTCCCAACTTAGTGGCTTTAAAAACAGCAACATTTATTTTGCTCACAAATCTAGGAGCTCACAATTTGGGCAGCATTTGATGGGGACAGCCTGTCTTTGCTCCACTCCGTGTCCACCAGGCAGCTCAAAGGCTGGGGCTGGCACCACCTGAAGGCTCTCTCATCTGTGTGCCTGGGGCCTTACCTGGAGGAACTGAGCGGACAGATGGGTGTCCTTGAGCACCTTTTGTTTTCTGTGATCTCTGTCCTCTCCTCATGGTGTCTCCAGCATAGTAACCTTGGGTGAGCTGGACTTCGTACATGTCAACTTAGGGTTCCCAATGCTTGTGTACAGCTGGGAGCAGAGGAGACAAGGGGATAATATCATCTTTTATGATTTTGAAGCATGCAGCTTGGAAGCATGCAGCCTTGCTTCCACCATATTCTATTTCTTTAAAACAAGTCACCAGAACCAGCCCAGACTCATGGGGAACACAAACTGGAATCCACCTTCTTGGAGGAAGTATCCAAGAGTTTCTGAACATGTTTTAAACCCCCTGGGGAACTTAGCAATTAAATGGATAGTTGAGTAAATAAATAGGGAAGGCTGAATCACTTCTGAGAAAGATTGTAAAAATCTTTTAATACTAATCATCTGTTTCCTCTGTGTGACATTATAGCTCATCTCATTCGTGAAATATGCCTATTAAAGAAAATGCATACTTTCTGTGGCAATAAACATTTGTTGGCTGAATAAATTAAGCAAGGCGTAAGTATTTTTTATACCAATGGATATTTTTACAGTATAATTTTAAAGGTTGCACTGTGGACATATCATAATTTATGCAACCAATTTCCAGTTACCAACTGATAAATAGTAGACTTTTTACTTTGTTGTATAAACAACTCTATGAGTAACATCCTAGGACAGAAGTCTCTACTTGCTTTTGATAAATTCAAGAACATAGAATTTCTGGGTGAAAAGGATATATATTTTTAAGGTTTTGAGCAGTTACTACACAAATGTCCTAGGTTTGTTTGTTTGTTTAGGAGGCTTTCATTTTTAACAAGAGTTTTAGGTTCATAACAAAATTCAGCAGAAGATACAAAGATATACCCCCAGTCCCCACATATGATAGCCTCCAGCATGATCAGCATCCCCTGCAAGAGTCAAACCCTTATACAATCCATGTACCTACATTAACACATCATTATCAGGTCTATAGTTTACGTTAGAGTTCACTCTTGCTGTTGTACAACCTAAGGGTTTGGACGAATGTATAATAATATATATCATTATATCATACAGAGTTATTTTCAGAGTGAAATGACATATATTCACCATTATAGTATCAAAAACAGTAGTTTTTCTGCCCTAAAAGTTATCTGTACCCTGCCTGTCTCTCCTTTCCTCCCTAGTAGCCCCTGGGAAACACTGATCTTTTTACTGTCTCCATAGGTTTGCCTTTTCCAGAATGTCCCATAGTTGTAATCACAGAGTATGTAGAATTTTCAGATGGGTTTCTTTCACTTAGTAATATATATTGAAGCTTCCTCCATGTCTATTTATGGCCTGATAGCTCATTTCTTTCTAGCACTGAATAACATTCCATTGTCTAGATGTACCACAGTTCATTTATCCATCACCTACTGAAAGACATCTTGGTTGCTACCAAGTTTTGGCAATGAATAAAGCTGCTATAAATATCTGTGTGCAGATTTTTGTGTGAACATAAATTCTCATCTTCTTTGGCTAGATCCCAAAAAGCATGATTGCTATATAGTAGGCCTATGTTTAATTTTGTAAAAAACCACCAAACTATCCTTCAAACTGGTTGTATAATTTTGCATTTCCACTAGCAATGAATAAGAAGAGTTCCTGTTGCTCTACCTCCTCCTAAGCATTTGGCATTGGCAGTGTTCTGGATTTGGGATGTTCTAATACATGTGTTATAGTATCTCCTTGTTTTAATTTGCACATCTCTGGTGATACCTAATGTGAGGCCATCTTTTTATGTGCTTCTCTGCCATCTGCATATCTTCTTTGACCCATGTTAAATAAGTTTTTGTTTTTTTTATGGTTGAGTTTGAGGAGTTCTTTTCTCATTTTGGGTAAAAATCCTTTGTAAAATCAGTCTTTTGCAAATATTTTTTTCCAGTCTGTGACTTGTCTTTTCATTCATTTGACAGTGTCTTTTGCAAATCAGAAATTTGCAATTTTAATGAAATCCAGCTTATTGATTTTTTCTTTCATGGATTGTACCTTTGGTATTGTATCTAAATAGTCTTTGCCAAACCCAAGGTCATCCAGATTTTCTGTTACCTTCTAAAGGTTTTATAGTTTTGCATTTTATATTTTGGTCTGCATCCCATTTTGAGTTAATGTTGGTGAAGTGTATCTCTTCGGTGTCTAGATGAATGTGACTTCCAGTTGTTTTAGCTCCAATTTCTGAGAAGACAATTTTTTTTCTCCATCATATTTCAATTGCTCCTTTGCCAAAGATCAGTTGGCTGTATTTATGTGGGTCTATTTCTGAGCTTTCTATTCTTTTTCCCACTTTTTTTAAGCATTTGGTGTTGGCAGCTGAGCATGGAGCCCAATGTGGGACTTGACTTCACGACCCTGAGATCAAGAGTCAGACACTTAACTGATTGAGCCACCCAAGTACCCCACTGAGCTTTCTATCCTGTTTCATTAATCTACCTGTTTATTCTTTCACCAATACTATACTGTCTAGATCACTGTAGCTTTTTACAAAGTTTTGAAATCAGTAGTGTCAGCCCTCCAACTTGGTTGGTTCCTGTCCCTCAATATTGTGTTGGTTATTTTGAATCTTTTGTCATCCATATGAACTTTAGAATAAATTTATTGATCTCTACATAATAATTTGGCAGAATTTTGATTGGCAACATATTGATTCTACAGATCAAGTTGGAAAGATTGGACACCTTGTTAATATTGAGATTTCCTATCCATGAACATGCAATATTTCTCCATTTATTTAGTTCTCTGATTTCTTTACTCAAATTTGTATGGTTTTTCTCATATAAATCTTGTAAATATTTTGTTAGATTTTTACCAAAGTATCTTACATTTTGGGTTGTTAGTGTAAATGGTACTGTGTTTTTAATTTTCAATTTTACTTGTTCATTGCTGGTATATAGGAAAGTCATTAACTTTTGTATACTAGCTGTATAACTTGCCATAATCACTTATTAGTTTCAGGATTTTTGTTGTCAATTCTTTCAGATTTTCTCCACAATCATGTCATTGCAAACAGGTACATTTCCTCTTTCCTAGTCTGTATACCTTTTATTTCCTTTCCTTGTCTTATTGTATTAGCTAACATTTTCAGTGTGCTATTGAAAAGCAATATAAAAGCAGACATCCTTGACTTATTCTCTGTCTTGCACAGAAAGCTTTGAGTTTTTCACCCTTAAGTGTGATAGTCACTGTAGGTCTTTTATAGACAATCTTTATCAAGTTGATAAACTTACCTTCTATTCCCAGTTAACTGAGCATTTTTATCATGAATGGATGTTGAATTTTGTCATAGGTCTTTCCTAAATCTATTGATATAAACATGTGATTTTTCTTAGTCTGTTGATGTGATGGAGTACATTAACTGATTTTTGAATGTTCAACCAGCCTTTAATACCTGGGATAAATCCCACTTGGTTTTGGCATACGAGTCTTTATATATGTTGCTGGGTTTGATTTACTAATATTTTCTGAGGATATTTGCATCTATGTTCATGAGAGATATTGGCCCATCGTCTTCTTTCTTGTAATTCCTTTGTCCGGTTTTGATATTAGAGTAATGTTGGCCTCATGGAATGAGTTAAGAAGTATGTCCTCTGCTTATATCTTCTGAAAGAAATTGTAGAGAATTGGTATAATTTCTTCCTTCAGTGTTAGGTAGAATTCACCAGTTAATCCACCTAAGACTAGTGCTTCCTGTTTTAGAAGATTATTAACTATTGATTCAACTTCTTCAGTAGATAGTTTTATTCAGATAGTCTATTTCTACTTGTATGACTTTTGACAGCTTGTGTTTAAAGATTTGGTTCATTTAGGTTATCAAAAATGTGGACATAGAGTTGTTCATAGTATTCCTTTATTATCCTTTAATGTGCATAAAATCTGTAGTTATGTCCCCTCTTTCATTTCTTATATTAGTAATTTGTATTGTCTCTCTCTTTTTTTCTTGGTTAGGCTGACTAGAGGTATATCAATTTTATTGATCTTTTCAAAGAACAAGTTTCTGATTTCATTGTCACTATTATTTAGAAATAAAACAACAACAAAACAAAACAAACAAAAATCTATTATCTGTTAGACCATTTAAGAGTAAGAAAAATAAAGTTTTAGTTTATAATCACTTATTCCTTCTTTGAATCTCTTCCTTATTTTATGTAGATCCAAGTTTTTGATGTATATTATTTTTCTTCTCTCTGAAGAAATTTTAACATTTCTTGCAAGGCAAGTCCATGGGCAGTAAATTCCCTCAATTTTTGTTTGTCCAAGGAAATCTTCATTTCTCTTTCACTCTTAAAGGATAATTCCACAGGGTACATAATTTTAAATTGGTGGGATTTTTTTCTCTCAGCAATTTACATATTTCACTCCAGTCTCTTCTTGTTTGTATCATTTCTGAGAAGTCAGATGTGATTTTTATCTTTGCTGCTCTATAGATAAAATATTCCCCTACCCCTGGCTTTTTTCAGGATTTTTCCTTAATCTTTGATTTTCTGTAACTTGAAAATAATATGTCTAGTTATAGTTTGAGGGTTATTTACTTGTGGCTTTTTGTTTGTTTATTTTGTATTTATCCTGCTTGGCATTCCTTGAGTTTCCTGTATCTGTAGTTTGGTGTCTGACCTTTTGGGCAAATTCTCAGTCATGACTATTTCAAATATTCTGTTTCTTTCTCTCTGCTCTTTCTGGCATTCCCTTCACACACATGTTATACCTTGTGTAGTTGTCCACAGTACTTGGATATGCTGTTCTGTTTTCCTCTGTCCTTGTTCTCTTTGCTTTTTGGTTTTTAGGCATTCTGTTGATATATCCTCAAGCTCTGAGATTCTTTACTCAGCTATGTCCTGTCTAGTAATAAGCCTGTTAAATGTATTCTTTGCTCCTATTATCGTGTTTTTTATCACTGTTATTTCTTTTTGGTTCATTCTTAGAATTTACATATCTCGGGGTGCTTGGGTGGCTCAGTTGCTTCAGCATCTGACTCTTGATTTCAGTTCATATAATGATCTCAGTGTTGTGAGACTGAGCCTAGCATTGAGCCCCACGCTCAGCACACAGTTCGCTTGAGATTCTTTCTTCTGCCCCTGCCTTCGGCTTGTGGGCATGCATACGCATGTGCGCTCTCTCTCTCCCTCTCAAATAAATAAATAAATAAAATCTTGAATAATAAAAAAAGAATTTCCACATCTCTGCTTACATTACCCTCTGATCTTACATGCTGTCTACTTTACCCATTAGATCTCTCAGCATATTAATCATACTTTAAAAAAAAAAATTCCCAGTGTGATCATTCCAACATCTATTGCCATATATGAGTCTGCTTTGGATGCTTGTTCTGTCTCCTTAAACTGTATTCTGCCTTTTGAAAGTCTTAAAATGTTTTCTGCGAGCCTAGCGTGACTTACAGGATAAAAGGAACCGTTGTAAATCAGCCTTTGGTATTGTATGGGGGAAGCGGAAGTTTTCTAGAGTCCTACAATTAGGTCTCAGTGTTATGTTTGCTAGGATTATGATTCTAGGCTGATATTTAATGCAAAAGCTAAAAAAATGTAATTAAAAAGTAACTTAAGAACACGGAGTCACATCAAAATGATGTGTGTTGTAATAGTATTTTATATCAGTTGTACTTCTCAGTCTAGCGTTATTTCATTCCTTTCCCCATTAACTACTTTGCTATGGACAATTTTAAAAATTGTATATAATAATTTCTCTTACTTACATTTGAATAATTACCAAATATATAGCATTTTATCCTGTGTCTCTCAATCTGCTTCCATTCTCTGGAATGGATTCCTTCCTATTGATTTATTTCTGATTTTGTTTAAAATTATGGCCTATTTTTCATATGCAGTGTAAACGGCTTTTGTTGGAACTGAAAATTGTGCTTCCCAACCCCAGCTTTCCTCTAGCTCTGCTTTCAATTAAAGTTCAATTTCATTCCATTGTTGGCCATATTATGAGATACATTATATAAAATCTAATTTGCATATACTGAAACATTAGAGGCACACCAGAGGCACTTTTTAGTTATTTAAATTCTAAAATTATTCTTTTATCCCACATCTGGTGGAATCATGTAATGTTCACTTTGTCTTAACCTCTGAAGTGCCCCTATGAGCTGTTAGCATTAGATGAAATCATCCTTAAAGGCTTTGAAAAGAACTTTTTCAAGGAGTTATACCTCTAGCATCATGCTTTCCTATTTTCTTCACACATAAAATGTCCATACTCACATGAGCAACTTAGCTTTACTTATTTCTATAAGCGCAATGTCATCACACTTATATTTAAGAAAGTGAGAAGGGTCCACGATTTCTTTTGATTTCTCTCTCTCTCTCTCTTTCTTTTCCCTCTCTCTCTCTCACACACACATAAACATATACCACATCTAAGACATTATAAATATTGTTCTATGGTTATGGCCTCTGTGGTTGTACAAAGCAGAAACCCAACACAATCTAGTTTAAACCTAGGAGCTCTAGCAATAAGCAACATCATCAGGCTTCAGTCTCAATCTCTCCTCTCTTGTCCATGATTCTTGCACAAGCATTTGCCTATGTCAGGACGGTCAGGAGGTCAGGATGACCAGTAGCACCTTTGACCATAAATCCTGCCATCTCAATGACCACAGTGAGAAAGACCATCTCTTCCTGAAGAGTTTCAGTGAAATTTCTAGATTGTACCACAGTAGACTGATTTGAATCAGGTGATCTCTCTGAACCAACCAGTATGGCCAGAGATTGTACTCATTGAACAAGCCGGGTTATGTGTATCTCCTAGATCCAGGCCCATCCAAAAACTTAGACGGAGAGTAGAGGAGGGGTAGTTCCCAGCAGAAAAATCAAATTAATTGCCAGAAAATGGTGGTGTATAATGGGCCAATACACAAAATAAATATCCATTACACTCCCTAGGTAGTTGGAGAATAAAACAGCCTCCCAAACCAGATCTGCCTCTTAATCTTCTTACTCATCTACTGCACTCAAATAAACCACATGATTTGGCCAGAAAATCAGGTGGGTTAAAAACATTTGAAAACTTGCCTTGTGTTGAAATATAGACTCCAAACATTTCTCTGTCCAAACAGTGTGTTGTCATCATTATCATCATACACACCAATGCAGGAGCTCACTATAGTCATTACCATGACGAGACCAGCACCAATGAAACACAAGGGTTAATAATTTCCATTAAAATTAGTGTTCTTGTATCATCTTCCAAAGCCTACTAGAGTTACATTAAAAATATTTTTAAAGCATAAACTTGCTAGCACAAAGAGAATCATAGAAGAGATGACAGGAAAAAGATTTGAAAGTTGGGAAGCAGATGGACAAGATTTTTGAAAGGTGAAAACTGGGCCAGCAGTGACTGTGGGACCCAGAAGCAAATCAGATCAAAGCAGAATAGATGAGAGGTTAGGGGTGCCCAGTGGAATTCACGTGGGGCTGAAAGCAGAAGAATATGATGAAAGTTAGGCAGAGGAGTATATAGATGTCCAGACCTGCCTGCCAAGCTAGAGTAGTCTGGAGACTAACGTTACAGCATTCAGGTAGAAGACTAGAGGTATAGTCACTGAAGAGACAGAAGGAAGGAGCCTGAATACGGGACCCCAGGCATGGCTGAGTATAGGGATACAGTTCTGGAAAAAAGTGGGCCTTAGTAGAGATCTACACTCAAGGTGATTTCCTGGCTACCTTCCCTCATAGATTTCTAAACTTTATTTTAAAAAAATTCAGATATAGTTGATATATAACATTGTGTGAGCTTTAAAGTGTACAAGATGTTGATTTGCTACATTTATATATTATAATATGATTACCACCAAAAATTTAATCTTGGATTTCCAGGTTATTATGAAGGTGTAGTTGTTGAAATAAAATAACTGAACATATTTTATTGACATTTTGTTAGCTTTACTTATAATTTTTATGTTTACAGAGATACATTATGTGGATTTCCATTTGTATTCTTGCCTCAGGTCCAACAAACAGAATTTAAAACAAACAGGAAAAAAATTAATCTTGAGGAACACAGACAGTATAGGGAACAGTTAAAAACAAAGAACAAAAGTCACACTGTAAATAATATTCTTTGGGGAGAAAGAGATAGGAGGAGATATTGCCAAGAGATCTAACAGAACTCATCTCCTCCCAGTAACTCTTCTTCTCTCCTGACGTACATAGCACCATTGGCTTGAGTAAACCAGGCTCCCTCAGAGTTCCTTGTGTTCCTTGTAATAACATCTCAATCTCATTTCAAGAGATTCCACATGCTCCATTAATACCACTTTCCATACTGCCATAAGTGGTTTCCACAATGTTCTGTGTGCTCATGGCAGAAAGTGCTACCCTCCCACGTTCCACCATTATACCTGAACCTGTGTCGCTTTGTGACTGAGAAAAACAAGACCAGAATCTCCACCCAATGGTTTTGTATTCTCTTTACCTAGCCCAACTGCTCTCTTCCCACGCCCTGTCTACCTTGACCTCTATAATATAGAATCAAATACAAATTCAATCAAAAGCAAAACTCCTCCACTCTCAAATTCTTTTCTGAAAATTCCCATCACTTTCTGGTCCCCAAAAAGAAAAATCTTTTAAAGCCATAGCTTCCTTTGTGCCCTGTGCAAGTAGTGGCTCTTTGTCTCCTACACCCCACACACCAAAGAACCTGGAGGAAAGAAGGATCACCCCTCTGCTTCTCATCGCCATTTCCATTTCTATCTGTTCCTCCTCCAACACCCTCATTTCCTCTGAAGCTCAATTGTACATACTCTATTATCCACCATCTTTATTAGATTTCTCTACATCTGTGGATCACTTCTCATTCCATGAAGATCCTGGCATCTAGTTTGTATGCTACTTCAGTTGTAACACTTGGCAACATCAACATGCACATGATCAATCCAATATCCTGGCACTCAGTTCCTTGAATTGCCCTCCTCTAGTGATCTTTTCTTGAGCCCACCTGCTCCCAGAGTCCTTCATTACTACATTGCACGTGTGATCAGCTCTTCCATTTTGCCAAACCCTCTTGCCCAAGCCCAGTTCCTCCCACTCCACACATGCACTTTTGCAGCTGAACATGACTGGAAAAAAAAATCAGGTAACCATGCTGACTGACCTTACTTTAAATTTGTGAGCAATAATCCCACATGAGCCTTCAGTGCTGATCTGCCACACCAAAACATTTTCCTCTTCCTTTTCCCTTCTACTTTCCTAGATTAATATTTTATAGCTTCTCCTTTCTCAAGAATAACATCTCAAGAATACCGGGGACATAGTAATTGGTGCTCCATATTGTTGAATGCATGGTTGAATGAAAATAAGTTGAAAAAGAAGAACAGAAGGTTATAAAGGAGAGGAGTTAAGAAACAAAACTAAAATGCTCTTGAAAATTAAAATATGACAGCTGGAATTAGAATCTATTAGACAAGTTTGAAGATAAAGTAGAAAAAATTCTCCCAGAAAATATAAGGGAAAGCCAAAGAGATGAAAATAGGAGACAAAAGATAACAAAATTGAATGATTAGAATAAAAGGGAAAATACCCCAATTCTGGGAATTCTGGGAAGATAAAAGAAATAATTTTTAAAAGAATTCAATAAGTTTCCTGGGACAAAAGGATATGTGTTTCCAGATTAATGTTTGCACAAAGACAGTCCGAAATTACACAACACTCATGTAAAGATATTGGGCTGTATCAGATAAAATATATATGTATTTACCATTAGACCAAGAAATCCCACGCTAGGACTCTATCCAAAAGAGATACTTGCAAATATGCCAAATGACATATGCACAAAGATATTTATTATAGACTTATTTATAATAACAAAATACTGAAAACAATCCAGATGTCTATCAATAGGAGAATGATTGAATAAACTATATTATCCAGTTATAAGTAACATTTTTGAGCAATAGAAGAAATGTGACCATGAATGAAAAATTAGGTAATATTAAGGCATTATTTATTTTTACCAAGGTAATAATGACATCATAAGTATGTTTAAAAAACTTATCTCTTAGAGATATGTATTGAAAGATTTATGGGTGAAATAATAGATGCCTTGTATTATCTTTAACATATTTTAGCAAAAAAAAATTAAAAAAAAATAAATGGATGAAGTAAAGCTGGAAAATATAATTGTTTAATCTATATGATTAAACATGATTATATGCAAGTATTCATTACAGTTTTCTCTTTACTTTTTATTGTGTTTGGAAATTACTATAATAAAACATTTATTCCAAACACAATGGATTTTTATCACTATCATTAATGTACAATATCCAGAAATTAGAATATGCCAGAGACAAAATGAGAGTCCTAAAAGCTGAGAGAGAGAGAGAATAGGTCATGTGAAAAAGGACCAAGAATTCTAATGGTGCTGGAGCACTCAATAACAAACACCTGATCTCACAAGACAATGAAAAAGTACTTTCAAATTTCCATGGAAATGACTCAAACAATGGAAGAAAGCATCTGAAATCATATAACTAATTAGAGACTTTTTCCAAGATATTAAAATAATTTTTATAATTTAATAATAAAAAGCCAAATTCATAAATATCAGTAAAATTCATAAATATCAGTAAAAGAATATTTATCAGTAAAAGAATTTGAATAGGCATTTCCCCCCCACAAAAAAAATTTCCAATAAGCACATGAAAAGACACCCAACATCATTAGTCACTAAGGGATTCAAATCAAAACAACACTGAGTTACCACTTCACATCCACAAGGATGGCTGTAATAAATAAAAACAAAAAACAAAAAACAAAAAAACAAAAAACAGATAGTAACAAGTGTTCACAAGGCTATGGTGAAATTGGAACCTTCATACATCACTGAAAGGATTGTAAAATAGGGTAGCCCTTTTGGAAAAGAGATGGTAGTTCCTCAAACTATTAAACATAGTTACCATATGACCCACAATTCTACTCTTAGGTCTATACCTAAGAGAACTGAAGACAAAAAAAAAAAAAAGAACTGAAAACATATATCCACATAAAAATGTGTATGCAAATGTCCATAGTAGCATCATTTGTAATAGCCAAAAAGTGGAAACAATCCAATGTTCATTAACTGATAAATGAATAAGCAAAACTGTTATATCCTTACATAAAGATGACTAGTGGTCGTTAGGGACTCAGAGAATGGGAGATGACTGCAAATGGTTCAAGGTTCCTTTTTTTTTTTTTTTAAGATTTTATTTATTTATTTATTGGAGAGAGAGTATGAGTGAAGGGAGGAGCAGAGAGAGAGGAGGGACAAGCAGACTCCATGCTTGCTGCGGTGCTCGGTCCCACAACCCTGAGATCATAAACTGAGCTGAAACTTAACCCACTGAGCCACCCAAGTACCCCAAGTTTTCTTTTGAGGGTAATGAAAATATTCAGGAATTAGATAGTGGTCATAATTGCACAACTCTGTGAATATACTAAAAACCACTTTACTGTGTACTTTAAATGGGTTAATTTTATGGTGTATGAATTATACCTCAATAAAGTTGTTTTTTAAAATACCACAGGTCATGATGCTGGGTGAGGTCTGTGACTCTTTCAGTTGACATCTGTTCTTTGTCTTGTTTGTTGATTGACCAAATATCATTAAAGATGTTCAAGCAGCCTGCTCAATTTACTAATCCAGAAATTCTTGGCTATTTTGGATTGGCAAATCTTCCTAATTAAATCCAGTGAAAATGCTTTCTGAGTTCATGGTATGACTGAAAACCCGCATTCATAGATAGTCTATTCTTGACTGATCTATGTAAAATTATTTTTAGTTGGAGAACAGAGAATATTGGAAAAACTGTCCAAATTGATGCTGTTAAGATTAAAGCAAGTCAAACTGTGATTTATAGCAGTGGTTACACCAAGACGTGGTGACCAATCAGCCAGAGTTTGTTTTGGTATCTCCCACATTTATCAGTGTCCATTTGGATGATCTCTGCCTGATAAAAGTGGTTTGAATAAGTGGTCATATCACAGAGAACACAGGGCAGTGTTGTTTTTATTCTACTTCACTTTTTGAGCATGAATTTGAATCCTTAGAAGATAAGTTTAAAAAGGTGATCCACATTAAGATTAATTATTGTACCTATCACTACAAAAGCTAACAACCTCATTTGGACAAAATGACAGCAATTGAAGAAACAGAATATTGATGAAATTGAAAAATGTAACATCAACCTTTGCCTCCGGTTCTAAAAATTTATCACTTACCTGAATCAGAAGCAGATGAAGATGGTAAGGAGTTTAAAGATCACACTGTGCTCTCTCAAGTCTAGGGCTCCAATTTTTGAGGTAGGATCCAGTGTATTGATGCAAGTCAGTGGCAAGGGGTTAGACTCCATCACTCTCCACAGGGCTTTGTGGGCATGAAGACTCTAGAACAAAATGACCGCGGCTGAGAGCAGCACTCATCACTCACCTGCAAAGCTTGAGGGGTAATCCTGGACTTCCGCTATGAAAATGTTCGTATGGAAACAACAGAAAAGTGAAAAGTAAGGATGTGAAAAAAGACCGAACCTGGCAAGAAATGCTTGTCGCACATAAGAGATGAATACCATGAACTACATGCATGCAAGCATGGATGCTGAGGCAGGGCAGACATGGCAATGGCCCCGTCTGTGAGCACGTGCAAGAGAAAACATGCCAGAGCAAGAACTTGGTTGTATGTTTTTTTCCTGAGATTGTTGGGAGAACGCCCACCCTAAGCTCCTATGGAATATTATTTTGGTTTTATCTTCATCTTGTGTTGTAACTTTTCCTAAAAAGGACTTCAACATTATTTGTCATTTTTGTGGCTTTTATTTGTGCTGTAAGTAGCTTATTTTCATTCTCCTTCCTTTTTAACCAGGAATGTTGGAATTGGTTTTCAATGTTTGCTTAGCAAGTATCACTAATAATAAATTTCTCTGAGATCAATAGGCCTAATTAGCTAATCACTGAATTGATTCATATCAAGGAAAAATTCACTTTTACCTAAGATGTTTTTGAGTGGTAGAACTCCTATCTTCTGGGATACCTACAGGAAGATGAGTTAATGGAGGCAACAATGAGCTCATTACTTAGCAGGTAGTCCCTCTTCAAGTCTCTTACTTCATTGTTTTTGGTTTATATATTTGAGCACAGCACCAAAAACCAGTTTTTGCTACCATTCAATACAGATAATTCACCTATACATTTATCTCCTTACCAAGTAGTACAGTGGAGAACAATACAGTGAGACACATGGTCATACTTAAAGAGCTTTGAGAAAAAACAAGAGAGGGTGTTACTCACAACGGATAAATGATTGAATACTACATTTGAAACTAATGATGTACTATATGTTGGCTAATTGAATTTAAATAAAAACTTTTTTAAAAAAAAAGAAATAAACAAGAGAATTCTAGGGGTAATTTTTTAAACTCCTCTAGATTCTGATGCCAAATAATTAAAAGTTAAAATAATTGCAGTGAATGCATTATAAGCCATTTTTATTTGTAGTCTTCTAAAATGTCTATCCCTAGAAAGTTAATCTTGATTATACTGTGTTACAGAAAAAAACAGCCTGTAAGGTCCAGCTGTTGGATTTTAAGTTAGGATTCTTACCTACAAAATGAGGGTCAATAAGATTATTATTTTTTTTTTTTACTAAATTTGAAAATAACCTTCTCTCTTTTTAAAGACAATTTTTGAAGTCTGAATTACTGTTCAAAAACCATTTTAAGGATCAGCCTGGGGGTGCCTGGGTGGCTCAGTCAGTTAAGCACCCACTGATTCCAGCTCAGGTCATGATCTCAGAGTCCTGAGAGAGAGTCGGGCTCTGAAAGGGGTATGGAGCCTGCTTAATATTTTCTCTCCCTCTTCCTCTGCCTCTTTCCTCTTGCCCCACCCTTCCCCCACACAGGTTCTCTCTATTAAAAAGAAAAAAAAAGAAAGAAAGAAAGAAAGAAAGAAAGAAAGCTAGCTCAGCCTCAGCTACAGACATCAGTTTCATCTGGGATGAGACTTTGAGATTTCAGACCCTTTGGTGTTGGCCAAATGGAGCCCTCATTCTGGCTAGGCCTTCCAAACTTCAACTGTTTCCTTTGGGAATAGCTTTCTGATAGAATATGATTAGTAGGGGCACCTGAGTGGCTCAGTGGGTTAGGCCTTTGCCTTCGGCTCAGGTCATGATCTCAGGGTCCTGGGATCGAGCCCCGCATCAGGCTCTCTGCTCAGTGGAGAGCCTGGGTCTCTCTCTCTGCCTGCCTCCCTGCCTATTTGTGATCTCTCTCTGTCAAATAGATAAATAAAATCTTAAAAAAAAAAAAAAGGAATATGATTAGTGATGATGGTTGTGCTGTGTTTAGATCATCTCATCCATTGTCACCCATTGTCATTCCCTTCATTTTGAGTAACACATTTCTCCATATGATGTACAAGAATGTATTTGAAATCCATGCCAGATCACACTGATAGTCAATGGGTGCCAAGGGTCAAAGCTACTTATTCTTATCCATTTTGTGCAAAGTGTGGCCTTAATTTTCGTAATGTCTTACTATAGTACATTAATAAGGGAGTTGTTCAAAATGTTTGCTTTTTCTCAACACTTCTACAACTCAAAATCAAAATTGATATATTAAAAAAAATGAGTGGAGTAAAGACAGCAGGGGTTGTTGGTTTATTTATATTTTCACTTTCATTGGGGGGAGGTTTAGGGATTGAAAAAAATTGGTTTAAGGATGAGGTGAGATTTTTGTTTTATATTTGGTCAGAACAGGGAAAAAATAAGTTAAAAATATTGGTTTTGGGGGCACCTGGGTGGCTCAGTGGTTTAAGCCTCTGCCTTCGGCTCAGATCATGATCTCAGGGTCCTGGGATTGAACCCCACATCGGGCTCTCTGCTCAGCGAGAAGCCTGCTTCCTCCTCTCTCTCTCTCTGCCTGCCTCTCTGCCTACTTGTGATCTCTCTCTGTCAAATAAATAAATAAAATCTTTAAAAAAATTAGTTTTGAAGGTATAATATTTCAAAAATATTCAAGTTTCTCACCAACACTGTGTCTTTACCACTAAATAACTATAAATGGTCAAATGGGACACTGTTTGCTTTTAGGCAACATTTTATCATTTGCCTTTAGGAACACTATTAAAATGTTATATTTGTGTTCTTCCCATTCTTACCAAGCAAAAGTATCCTATGATTTCAGCACACTACATAGAAGATCAGTTATTCTCATTATTTTGACATCTGTTAATTATACTAGAGAAAAATGTTTTAAAACAGTATTTATAAATTACCACATATACACTAAGCCCTATGACATTGGAATAAAATTGTTACTCAGAAGAAGTTAACATTTAATAATGTTTATGGGGGTATGGGAACCTACATATTTTAAATGACTTTTTGCTTTGCTTCCTAAAACTAGAAAAATGATTTTGCTAATTATATTTTGTATGTTATTTTACCAAGATATTACTAATTTCTACCTATAAAAATGTACTATGGGAACACTGTTTTACATAATAATCTTATATCCATCAAACTAATTTTTTCCAATAAAAAATAAAAAAACTATTGTTTAGATATTTTCAATAATTCTGAGAGAAAATAATTTTCAACTTGGAATTCTATAATAAGCCAAGCTATTAGTCAGTTTTGAGGGTAGGAGAAGACATTTTGGAACATATAAGCTCTCAAAACATTTATTATTCAAGCAGCCTTTCTTAGGAAGTTATCAGAGAATATGTTCTAAGAAAAGGAGGGAGCAAACCAAGAAAAAGGGAAGTGTAAATCCATCGAGCATGTGATCCAACCAGAAGAGAGATGAAAGAATCCATGGTGATGTTGAAAGCAAACCCAGGAGCTATATGCCCAAAGAACAGCCACGGGGACAGAAGACTCTATGAGCTATCCTCCAAGAAATGGTGATAATGATGGACAGTCTGATAGGTAAGGATATTTTAAGAGAAGATCTATGCTTCTGGAGGACAGTCTGTGAATAAATAAGAAGAAAAACAGCAAAAAATGATTTTTGGAGTGTTTTTCTAGAACACTAGAAAAATATTACAAATATTATTATGTGGAATCCAAAAACAAAATTAAAAAAAAATGACTCTTAAAAACAGAGAACAAACTGGTGGTTTCCAGAGGGGAGGGGCAAAATAGATAAAGTGATTAAGATGTACAAACTTACAGTTATAAAATAAATGAGTTCCAGAGAAGAAAAATACAGCTTAGGGATACTACTGTAGTAATGTATGGTGACTATACTTACGTGGTGAGCACTGAGTAGCATATAGAAATGTCAAATTGCTATGTTGTACATGTGAAACCAATATATTATTCTATTAACATATCATACTTCAATTTAAAAAAATTTTTAGCTCCAAGAGAAACCAAAGTTATACAAAATAAGAAATGTAATCATAACACATTATGTGACTATGTGACTTCGCTGTGGATACATTTTACATGAGAGTAGTCATATATGCAATGAGTACTATTATTATATTATATAAATATATGGAAGGAATGGGGGAGAAGAAGTTGTGTGAATGCATATATACTTGCATGTGTAGCACCTGTGGTGTCCTAGTTTCTATTTGAGAGGGAGCTAGGAGGGATACATCCTCTCCGTAAATGGGAAGTCAATAGCAAATACCTAACACTTCAAAAACCAAAACTCTCAGTATACTTAGGTTCTTTAGCAATATGGAGGGAAATTCTAAAAGAAATAGCTAAGAAAGTTGAAATGGTAAGTTGGAGGGAGTAGCAAGATGGCAGAGGAGTAGGAGACTTAAATATCATCAGGTTCCAGGAGTTAAGTTAGATAGTTATCAAACCATTCTGAACACCTACAAAATCAACAGGAGATCAAAGAGAAGAAGAACAGAAATTCTAGGAACACAAAAGTGACCACTTTCTGGAAGGTAGGACATGCGGAGAAGTGAATCTGAGGTAACATATGGGAAGATAGACCTCGGGGGGAGGGACCGGCTCCCAGCAAGTGGTAGAGTGAGGGACATCACTCCAAAGCTAACCCTTGTGGGAACAGTGTGGTCTCAGGACCTGCAGGGTCACAAAAGGACCAAGGGTGTCTGAGGGTGGCAGAGCTTCCAAGTGTCAGAGCAGGGAAGCTGGCTGCAGAGACAGAGCTGAGCAGTGGGCTCTCAGCTCAGGCTTACCTTAAACTGTGATGCAAGGCACAGTTGGGCCTCCACTCTTTGAGCAGGGACCCCACAAAGTGGCAGGTCCAGGGAGACTCACCTTCCTTCTCCAGGAGGAGTGGCACAGGAGCATGCTGCAGGAATTGGCTGGGTTGGGAGACACCAAATGGGGCCATGCACCAGAGACAGAAATGCTTGGTCACAGGATGGGTGAGCATGGAGTGTGGCCAGAGACCAGGGAGACAGGAGTGATTCACTGCTTTTCTCTGAGGGCACACTGAGGAGTGCGGCCCTGAGCTCTCAGCTCCTCTGGGCAGAGACTGGGAGGCTGCCATCTTCATTCTCCTCCAAAGCTGTACAGAAAGCTTTCAGAGATTAAAAGATACTGAGAGCAAACCCGAGCAGATTCACCCTCCGAACCAGGCCACTTAGCCTGGCCCCTGGCAAGGGTGGTGCAGTTCCACCTCCAGCAAAGACAATTAAGAATCAGTACAATAGCCCCACCCCCGCAGAAGATCAACAAGAATATCCAGCCAAGACCAAGTTCACTGATCAATGAGAACTGCAATACTTCAGAACTACAGGAATACAGTACATAGAATTCATGGCTTTTTTCCCATGATTTTTTAATCTTTCAAAGTTAATTTATTTTATTTTATTTTCTTCTTATTCTATTTCTTTATTTTTCCTCTTTCTTATTTTAACATTTTTAACTGTATTATCTTATCAATACCTTTTTAAAAATCTTTTTAAATTTTCATTGTTATAGTCATATTCTATCCCTTCATTTTATTGGACCTCATTTTTTATACACATGTAGGTTTTTCTTTCTTTAAAATTTTGTGATACAGTTTCTTCTAATAGATCAAACTATACCTTAAATCTAGTGCATGACTTTGTTCTATTCTCCAGCCTCATCATATTCTTTTCTCTTTTTTTTTCTTTTTCAACCAACATCTTATTTATCAATTCTTTTTTTAGAACCTTTTTAAATTTTCATCATTACAGTTATATTCCATCCCTTCATCATGTTTACCCTTACTCTTGTATATATATGTTTTTCTTTCTTTAAAATTTTGGGAGGCAGTTTCTTCTAACAGACCAAAATACACCCAAAATCAAGCATGTGGCTCTATTCTATTCACCAGTATAATATAAATATACATATTTTTTTTCTTTTTTTTCCTCCTTTCTTCTCCACCCAGTTTCGGGTCCCTTCTGATTTGGTTAGTGTATATTTTTCTGGGGCCGTTTTTACCCTTTTAGTATTTTGTTCTCTCATTCATCTATTCTTATCTGGATAAAATGACAAGGCAAAAAAACTAACCACACACACAAAAAAAGAACAAGAAGCAGTACTGATGGCTACAGACTAATTAATACGAACATTGGTAATATGTCAGAACTAGAGTTCAGAATGACAATTATCAAGGTGCTAGCTGGGCTGGAAAAAAGAATGGAGGATACTAGAGAATCCCTTTCTGGAGAAATAAAACCCCTTTCTGGAAAAATAAAAGAACAAAAATCTAACCATAAATGGAGAATAAAGAAGCTGAGAAAAAGTGAGACAAACAATTACTGGACCACGAGGAGAGAATCCAAGAGATAAGTCATACAATAAGACAAAATAATATTAGAATAATTGGGATCCCAGAAGAAGAAAGAGAGAGAGGGGGCAGAAGGTACACTGGAGTGAATTATTATAGAGAATTTCCCTAATATGGCAAAGGGAACAAGCATCAAAATCCAGGAGGCACAGAGAACCCCCCCCAAAATCAATAAAAATAGGTCCACACTCCATCATCTAATAGTAAAACTTACAAGTCTTAGCGACAAAGAGAAAATCCTGAAAGCAGTATGGAACAACAGGTCTATAACATACAATGGCAGAAATATTAGATTGGCAGCAGACCTATCCACACAGACCTGGCAAGACAGAAAGGACTGGCATGATATATTCACAGCACTAAATGAGAAAAACATGCATCCAAGAATACTATATCCAGCTAGGATGTCATTGAAAATACAAGGAGAGATAAAAGCTTTCAGGACAAACAAAAATTAAAAGAATTTGCAAACACCAAACCAGCCCTACAGGAAATATTGAAAGGGGTCCTCTAAGCACAGAGAGAGCCTTAAAGTAGTAGGTCAGAAAGGAACAGAGACAATATACAGTAACAGTCACCTTACAGGCAATACAATGGCACTAAATTCATATCTTTCAGTAGTTACCTGGAATGTAAATGGGCTAAATGCCCCCAATCAAAAGACACAGGGTATCAGAATGCATAAAAAAACAAGACCCATTGATACATTGTCTACAAGAAACTCATTTTAGACCCAAAGACTCCTCCAGATTTAAAGTGAGGGGGTGGAAAACAATTTATCATGCTAATGGACATCAGAAGAAAGATGGGTGGCAATCCTTACATCAGATCAATTAGATTTTAAGCCAAAGACTATAAAAGCTGAGGAAGAAACTATATCATACTTAAAGGGTCTGTCCAACAAGAAGAGCTAACAATTTTAAATATCTATGCCCCTAACATGGGAGCAGCCAATTATACAAACCAAATAATAACAAAATCAAAGAAACACATCCACTATAATACAATAATAGTAGGGGACTTTAACACTCCCCTCACTGAAATGGACAGATCAGCTAAGCAAAAGATCAACAAGGAAATATTTGTTAAATGACACATTGGACCAGAGGGACATCACAGATATATTCAGAACATTCCATCCCAAAGCAACAGAATACACACTCTTCTCTAGTGCACATGGAACATTCTCCAGAAGAGAACACACCCTGGGAAACAAATCAGATCTCAACCAGTACCAAGAGACTGGGATCATTCCCTGCATATTTTCAGACCACAATGCTCTGAAGCTAGAACTCAATCACAAGAGGAAAGTTGGAAAGAACTCAAATACATGGAGGCTAAAGAGCATCCTACTAAAGAATGAATGGGTCAACCAGGAAATTAAAGAAGAATTTAAAAAATTCATGGAAACAAATGAAAATGAAAACACAGCTGTTCAAAATCTTTGGGACATAGCAAAGGTGGTCCTGATAGGAAACTACATAGCAATACAAGCCTTTCTCAAGAAACAAAGAAAGGTCTCAAATATACAATGTAACACTACACCTAAAAGAGCTGGAGAAAGAACAACAAAGAAAACCTAAACCCAGCAGGAGAAGAGATATAATAAAGATCAGAGCAGAAATCAATAAAATAGAAACCAAAGAAATAATAGAAAAATCAACAAAACTAGGAGCCAGTTCTACGAAAGAATTAATAAGATTGATAAACCCCTGGCCAGACTTATCAAAAAGAAAAGAGAAAGGACCCAAATTAACAAAATCATGAATGAAAGAGGAGAGATCATGAACAACAAAGAAATATAAACTATATAAGAACATATTATGAGCAACTATTTGCCAGCAAATTTGACAATCTGGAAGAAATGGATGCATTTCTAGAGACGTATAAACTACCAAAACTGAACCAGGAAGACATAGAAAACCTGAACGGATGCATAACCAGTAAGGAGATTGAAGCAGTCATAAAAAATCTCCCAAAAAACAAGAGCCCAGGGCCAGAAGATTTCCCAGGGGAATTCTACCAAACATCTAAAGAATTAATACTTATTCTCCTGAAACTGTTCCAAAAAATAGAAATGGAAGGAAAATATCTGAACTCATTTTATGAGGCCAGCATTACCTTGATCCAAAAACCAAAGACCCCATCAAAAAAGAGAATTATAGACCAATTCCTTGATGAACATGGATGCAAAAATTCTCACCAAAATACTAGCCAATAGGATCCAACAGTACATTAAACGGATTATTCACCATGACCAAGTGGGATTTATTCCTGGGCTACAAGGTTGGTTCAACATCCACAAACCAATCAATGTGATATAATACATTAATAAAAGAAAGAACAAGAACCATATGATACTCTCAATAGATGCTGAAAAAGTATTTGACAAAGTACAGCATCCTTTCCTGATCAAAACTCTGCAAAGTGGAGGGATAGAAGGTAGCATACCTCAATATTATCAAAGCCATCTATGAAAAACCCACAGTGAATATCATTCTCAATGGGGAAAAACTGAGAGGTTTTCCCCTAAGGTCAGGGCCATGGTAGGGCTGTCCACTATCACCACTGCTGTTCAACATAGTACTAGAAGTCCTAGACTCAGCAATCAGACAACAAAAAGAAATTAAAGACATCCAAATCGGCAAAGAAGAAGTCAAACTCTCACTCTCTGCAGATGATATGATACTTTATGTGGAAAACCCAGAAGACTCCACTCCAAAACTGCCAGAACTCAACAAGGAATTCAATTGAATGTCAGGATATAAAATCAATGCACAGAAATCAGTTGCATTTCTATACACCAACAGCAAGACAGAAGAAAGAGAAATTAAGGAGTCAATCCCATTTACAATTGCACCCAAAACCATAAGATACCTAGGAATAAACCTAACCAAACCTAACCAAATAAACCAAACCAAATCTATACTCAGAAAACTATAAAGTACTCACGAAAGAAATTGAAGAAGACTCAAAGAAATGGAAAAACGTTCCATGCTCATGGATTGGAAGACTAAATATTGTGAAAATGTCTATGCTACCTAAAGCAATCTACACATTTAATGCAATCCCTCTCAAAATACCAACAATTTTTTTAAAGAAATGGAACAAATAATCCTAAAATCTATATGGAACCAGAAAAGACCCCGAATAGCCAAAGGAATGTTGAAAATGAAAACCAAAGTTGGTGGTATCACAATTCCAGACTTCAAGCTCTATTACAAAGCTGTAATCATCAAGATAGTATGGTACTGGCACAGAAACAGACACATAAATCAATGGAACAGAATCAAGAGCCCAGAAATGGACCCTTAACTCTATGGTCAACTAATCTTCGATAAAGCAGGAAAGAATGTCCAATGGAAAAAAAAAAACTGTCTCTTCAACAAATGGTGTTGGGAAAACTGGACAGCCACATGCAGAAAAATGAAACTGGACCATTTCCTTATACCACACACAAAAATACACTCAAAATGGATCAAAGGCCCCAATTTGAGAAAGAAATCCATCAAAATCCTTGAGGAGAACACAGGCAGAAGCCTCTTGCACCTCAGCCACAGCAACTTCTTCCTAGAAACATCGCCAAAGGCAAGGGAAGCAAGGGCAAAAATGAACTATTGGGACTTGATCAAGATCAAAAGCTTTTGCACAGCAAAGGAAAGAGTCAACAAAACCAAAAGACAACTGACAGAGTGGAAGAAGATATTCACAAATGACATATCAGATAAAGGACTCATATAAAATCTATAATGAACTTGTCATAGTCAACACCCAAAGAACAAATAATCCAATCAAGAAATGGGCAGAAAACATGAAAAATATTTCTGTAAAGAAGACATCCAAATGGCCAACAGACACATGAAAAAGTGCTCCACATCACTCAGCATCAGGAAAATACAAATCAAAACCACAGTGAGATACCACCTCACACCAGTCAGAATGGCTAAAATTGACAAGTCAGGAAACGACAGATCTTGGCGTGGATGTGGAGAAATGGGACCCCTCCTACACAGTTGGTGGGAATGGAAGCTAGTGCAGCCACTCTGGAAGACAGTATGGAGGTTCCTCAAAAAGTTGAAAATAGAGCTACCCTATGACCCAGCAATTGTACTACTGGGTATTTACCCTAATGATACGGGTGTAGTGATCTGAAGGGGCACATGCCTGTGAATGTTCATAGCAGCAGTGTCCACAAGAGCCAAACTATGGAAAGAATCTAGATATCCATCAACAGATGAATGGATAAAGAAGATGTGGTATATATACAATGGGATACTATGCAGCCATCAAAACAAAACAAAAACCTTGAAATCTTGCCATTTGCAACAATGTGGATGGAACTAGAGGGTATTATGCTAACCGAAATAAGTCAATCAGAGAAAAACAATTATCATGTGATACGTGAGGTATTTGAGAGGTAGGGCGAGGGATCATGGGGGTAGGGAAGGAAAAAAATGAAACAAGATGGATCTGGGGAGGGAGACAAACCCTAAAAGCCTCTTAATCTCAGGAAACAAACTGAGGATTGTGGGGTGTTGGGGGGAAGGGATAGGGTAGCTGGGTTATGGGCATTGGGGAGGGTATGTGCTATGGTGACTGCTGTGAATTGTGTAAGACTGATGATTCACAGACCTGTACCCCTGAAGCAAATAATACATCATGTGTTTAAAAAAAAAAGAAAGAAAGAAAGAAAGAAAGTTGAAATGGTTGCCTACGGGAAGCAGAAATCAGGTGAGTCATGCTATATTTTTATAATAAATATTGTGGAACCATCTGACTCTGAAAATGTAAAGAACTTAAATAAAAATATAATTTTTATAAGAGAAATGTAGAAGTATACTTATTTAGTCAGAATTCACTTAATTCTAGCTGCTATTAGTATTCAAATCTTTTTTTTTTTTAATTTATTTATTTGACAGAGATCACAAGTAGGCAGAGAGGCAGGCAGAGAGAGAGGAGGAAGCAGGCTCCCTGCTGAGCAGAGAGGCTGATGTGGGGCTCGATCCCAGGACACTGGGATCATGACCTGAGCCAAAGGCAGAGGCTTTAACCCACTGAGCCACCCAGGTGCCCCTAGTATTCAAATCTTTACAAGGAAAGAGAAACCTTTTTTTTTTTTTTTAAGATTATATTTATTTATTTGTCAGAGAGAGAACACAAGCACAAGCAAGGGGAGTGGCAGGCAGGGGGAGAAACAGGCTCCCTGCCGAGCAAGAAGCCAGATGCAGGACTCTATCCCAGGAGTGTGGGATCATGACCTGAGCCGAAGGCAGATGCTTAACCAACTGAGCAACTCAGACATGCCAGGAAAGAGAAATATTAAAACACAGGCTCAAAATATCTTGAATAAAAGTCTTTAAAAAGTTGTATCTAACTTTTGAGGGTGATCAGTGACTCCTTTCAGAATCTGACGTAAATTAAGATCTCTCTACAAGAAAAGTGAGCTCAAGACTCCAGAGAGTTCATACTTCCTCAATTCATCCATAGATCTTCTGGATATCCACATATCACAATTGAAGAACCCTTATTTTGGAGAAAATAATAAATGTACAGATAAAATGTCAAAGCCTTGAAATGGGCTACATGAAAAGGGTTTCTTTACTCACCTGAGTAGCATTCATAAAAGCAGCTGTGATCACAGGCAAAGGGTGGGCCACTGCACGGTCCACACGGATCTCCTATTCCAAGTGGATTTCAAATAACGCTGGGCTTCAGACCTCTGAGATTATTTCCTGCTCTCAGTGGTTTAAAGACTAGAGGACAGTGTGTTTTTCTTGTGTGTTAAATAGATCTCTTTGTTTCAAAACTAAAAGAAAGCATTCTTGGGAGATTTGATTGCACAGGGTCTCCACACATTTCCTGTCTATTAGCAAAGCTTTGTTTAGTTGGAAAATGCAGGGCCACAGTTTCATCTTCTGGACCCAATTTGGCTGTAAAAGATTAAAAAAACCAAAACCAGATTCTTTTCACATTAAAAATGATGAAGGCCCCATGGAATTTGGTATATGAATGTTTGCACTTAGCATAGAAAGTCTTCAAAACACTACTGAGGCAAACCAGAATTGGCCAGGGAAGCATATTTTCCAGATTTCGAGTCATTTGGAGGGGTCCATTTTAGGGTTTTTGAGACGTATTATAGAAGACATGCGCAGAAACGAAACAAAAAACTGAACAGCTAAACGAAGAAGCCTCAGGTAAAGTTTTAGTTGGTAGGGGCTTTGAACCTGTGAGTTTTCACAAGTTGTACAATGACTGTCTGTTGAGTAAGACTCCACCAGTCCCTCCCTTCAGTGATCTGTGATTCACATGCAGCTGCCAAATTACAAGGGTGCCAAATAGCATTAGTTACAAAATGCAGAAGAAAATTTAAGTTGCTCTTTTCTTCATGTTGGCAGGCCTCCTACCCGAAAGAAATTAGTAAGATTTTGTCAGATGTTCACACAAAAGAAAAGACACTTCTTATTTTTCGGCCTTTTTAGAGCTGGTCAGTTGCAAAGCTATCCTCTCCCCAACCGCTCCTAAAAGCTACCTCAGAGAGCACTTACTTATTTTCCATATTTGGGCCTTTGTTCAATTGATTTCACCGAAGCCCTCTCAGTTTCTTTGCTCTTTCCAAAAAAGGCCCTCGTGAACAGGAAAATTTAATACAATTCGTTTTCGTTATCTATCAGTTATGGGGCTTGCCTTATATGTTTTCCAAATGAAATGAAAATAAACAAAGACTCTAAAAGAGATTTTTTAAATGAGAATTAAGAATAAAATTTGAAAAAAAAAAAAAGATACATTAATCACGCGCAACGAATCCTACGGATACAATCAAAGACCTAGCAAGTATCCAGCACTTAGGAGCTGATACCTCTAATGGCGGTTTGGAGGAGAGGACTTTAAGAGGCCCATTCCCTGTAATCACCAGGATCTTTGGAATTATGAGTCCCTACCCAAACGTGCCATCTCCCTAGCCCACCTCACCAGCCCACTTGGCCTTAATCGAAGGCAAACTAGAAGTGCATTTTTAATTCTATCCTTTTCTTTTCTTTTCTTTTCTTTTCTTTTCTTTCTACTGACCTACCTCACTACCTAGAACAGGACAATTTGCAAAGGGGTGTTAAACAATACTTTTTAAATAGTGAGGGATGGCAATTAGACAAGTAGATGAAATCTTTCACTAACTCAGAAGCTCTCTTTGTGGCCCCACAGAAGGCAGTATATTATAGGGGTGCCTGGGTCACTCAGTGGGTTAAGCCTCTGCCTTCAGGTCAGGTCAAGGTCTTAGGGTCCTGAGATCGAGGCTGGAATCAAGGCCCGCATCAGGCTCTCTGCTCAGCAGGGAGCCTGCTTCCCCCTTTCCTTCTGCCTGCCTCTCTGCCTGCTTGTGATCTCTCTCTCTCTGTCAAATAAATAAATAAAATCTTAAAAAAGGGAAAAAGAAGAAGTTCTCTTTACATTCTTATCATTAACACTCCCTAACCACCCAAGTTTCCCCCTGCTTGTCTTATTCACTGGGCTGCTAACCGGAAGCTGGATGGGCCTATCACACCTTAGAGTTAGAGCTCTCTCCTGGATGGCATGACCAAATATCTGAATCTACTTTAGCTCTGTAACCCCGGTGCTCCAAAGTCTTTCCTAATTCCTCTTTACTTCAAATATTTAAGAGACCGCTTTGTGCCTTTTGGACCTATACACAAACACCTACAACGAGTTGAGAACCCCGTTTTTACATTTTTTTGTGTTTCAAGAATCTTTTCGATTACCCTCCAAGGGTACAGCTGAATCTCTCGGTTGCCTGCCCTAAACCCTGATTACATCTGATAACTTGCTTCCTCCAAAAAGCCAAAGACTTCACCAACCTCTTCTACCACAAGCCCTCTCCCTTTCTATCAATTGGTAGGATGAGTCCTGTGATGCAGTTTTGGACACTCGCTCACCAAGAGAGGTCCACTGGGAGTCATGTGGGAAAGATGCTCTCTTAAAAAGACAAGCAGAAAGAAGAAAAAAAAGACCCATACTTTCTCAGAGAATGTTGTAATGTCTGGAGGTGATACTGAGGATTATTGTCACTTCTCATGACCAGCTCAAAGATAAAGCCAACCTTCAGTGGGCGGTAGGGACAAGAGGGTCACGCAGAAGCAAAGACAGTGTAACAGATTATGCCTGAAACCTGCCTAACCTCAAGACATCCTGCAATTTGAATTAATGGATCCCTTCCTGTTCAAGAGAGTCAGGTCGGGGGTTTCTGATCCTTTCCACAGACTGCAGCCTAACATATTCAGAGGGTAAACCCAAAGGACCTTCACCAAATGACTATTCCTTTTTTTTTTTTTTTAAGATTTTTAAAAAATTTATTTGACAGAGAGAGAGCAAGAGAGCACAAGCAGGGGGAACAGCAAAGGCAGAGGGAGAAGTAGGCTCCCCACTGAGCCAAGAGCCCTATGGGGGCTCGATCCCAGGACCCTGGGATCAGGACCTGAGCCGAAGGCAGATGCTTAACCAACTGAGTTACCCAGGCGCCTCAAGAATATTCCTTTTGGTCTCTACTCTTTTCTTTGCTAATATTCTCACAACTCCCACTCTCAGGTTATAATAAATAGTTAAATAAATCAAAGAGAGAAACATCCGTAGGCCAGAACACTCATAAAATTCCCCTTAATATCATTTAAAATAGGCCACGTTTCCTGAAAAGATCTCAAGATATACCTTTGGGAAAAGTTTGGAAACTAAGTTATAATAATTGCTGATGATACAGAGTAACATGGGGGCAGAGTGAACTTGTGGGCAGTAACCCAAAAACCATTTGATCTTGGGGATTTAAAGAAAAAAGTGACAACAAATTCCTAAATAAACAAAGCACTCTGCAGAAGTCATAGAAATAAGGATAAAGTATGGAGGTATAAACTGGGGTCGGACAGGGTGGGGGGAAGCAAATGTAACACAAGACAAGTACTTCTCAGCCAAGAGAACCTCATATACTTTGCTTGAAATATTTCACTTCTAAATAAATCATATTTTAAAATTACCAATGGATGTGGGCAAATAACAAATTCATCACTGGTGGTATATCATCATCTACGATTCATACTTGTATAAATAGGCCACTGGACATTGGAGAGATGCTTGCAGAGAGCTAGATCTCCTCAACTTACATGGACAACAAGGTTTTATTAAATGAACTCTGAACAGGGAGTAGAGGCCCCACAGTTCCAGGCAGCATCAGGCTAGTCAGGAGGGTAACACTCAACACATTGAGTTAGTAATAGAGGACCATGATCCAAGGAGCTCCCTGCACTTCCCTGAGACATCTGGGTGAACGGCATTCTGCTTTATTGTCCAAACAGAACTGATTCTTCAGATGGAACCGATAGAAAGTGAAAGACTGAGTCTAATGTGGTAAGAAGCTGTTAAAAGATTAGTATTGGCTTTCGGTGGAAAAACAATTATGCTGAATTACATACACATCTGCCACACACTCAGCAAACTATCAGAGAAGCCAGATTTCCCTCATGTTTTACTTCTTGGACCCTTTTCAGTTTCCAAATAGAATACAGCACTCTAGTTATTGCTTACATGAATTTTCTTTAAATAAACTTTGAGCAAACTTAGAAAGCCTGTTATTGTTTCCTAAAGAAACTCTTCTTCCCAACAACTTACCCAGCAGGAAATAAGAGTATTTATGCCCTCAACCTCTGAAAACTGCTTTATAGCTTTCAAAATTCTTTAATGGGCATTCATCTGATTAAGAGCATTTATTCATTTGCATTATTTCATTTGATTTAAAAAAAAAACAACAAGCCTAAGCTTCTTACAGCTCTGCTTAGAACAATTCTACAAGAATACAGGGTTATGCATTCATGTTTGCTGTCCTGTTCATTCATTCATTCAATAAGTATCCATTGTCTACAATGTGCCAGGCACTGTTCTAAATGCTGGGGATAGAGCAACTGGAAAAAGAAAGGGACAAAATCCCTGTCTATGTGGTACTTACATCCTCAGAAACACGTTGTAACTGTTTTACACATTTCCATTGAGTTACGGGCCCATCAATAGCGAATAGCTTCGTTTTTCCATGTTGCATTAGGGAAGGTGATTTAAATAATTACTGGAAGGAGTTAAGACCCCAAATCTAATACACTGAGTTAGGTGACTGCTTAACAGCATGGGGAAAGTTTATTAATTCATGAAGGAAAAAAAATTAGTCTCCTTTGATGTATTTCTCAAGTGAGGGAGTGGATTTTCCATTTACCATAAATCCAGAAAAGAACAATGAAAATCACAGAACTCCTTATATCCATTTATCACACACAGATTCACTATGTGCAGGGCATATTCCATTTGTTTTCACTTGAATACTTACATCAACTCTTAGAGTTGTTAAAATTATATTTTCCAGATTAAAACACGCACACACATACACACACATTTTGGAGAAATGAAGTACGGAGCCTGAAGCTAAATTTGTTGTAAGGTTTCAGTAAGTTGACATGTTTACAACAGTGTCTGACAAAGACTGTTAGATAAAGATTACATATTACTATTACTTCACCAAATTTAAAGATGAGAAAACTGAGGCCCTGAGGTGTAACTGGTCCAAGGTGCAAAGCTGGTTAGTAATCACCTCCCTCCCCAGAGTGACTGAGAGGGATCCAGGCTGATCTCCCTGCCTAGCAGTTGGTTATTTCTGGTGCACCGCACATACCAGGACATTAGAGAACCACCATTAGGGTGCTATTTTTTGTATCATGTTAGAATGTGTTTGATTTGGGTAACAAATCCAAATAGGTAATTTAACACCAACTAGTCATAAGTCTAGCCACTTGTTATTTTAGAAATGGGGAAAGAGCGTTCTGGTAATATGGGACATAGGATGCTCCTTTTGGGAGGGAGGGACAAGGTTGCAATGATAGACAGTCCTGGGTAGAGTGAAGTTCTCCCCCTGGGGAGGCAGCACCAGGGTAAGAACACCAGAGACTTGGAAACACCAAAGACAAACACGGCTGCTCTGTCATTTGCCTGGTGTTTTCACTTCTCTTTAACTTACCACGCATATTTCCTGGGCAGGAGGTGAAGGCGAGAAGAAAACCTCACAGCTACGAATCTCCTGATGGTTCTGGCCTGTGTTGGTCCACACATACCTGAATCCTATATAAGGAAGGGTCAGTGGTGAGGGGACACAGCTGAGGCAGAGGGAGAAAGGAAAAGAAGCGGGAGTCCTCTCCTCAGGACGAAGACCCGTCCTTATCTAGGTCAATTTAGGTAAGTAATCTAAGAAAATTTACTCTTCCCGCTCCTCCCACCCCTGTACTTCGCCCCCCTGCAGACTTTTGTCCAGACTGCTGATCCTGTTATGCTTTCCATTCTCCCAGGTTCTCTTTAGTTACTAAAACATTTACCCAGTGTGATGGAGTCGTGGTTAGTTAGCACTTTTACTTCTTTAGACTGACTGCTGGATAATATAAGGGAGCTTTTTTAGGGAAGCATTGTAGTCTAAAAGCATCTCTTTCAAGGCTTGGTGAGAAGCTTTTCACAGCATGCTCCAAGAACAAGCATGCCTACATTCACAGAAGCCTCTGCTAGAACTGTCCCTTCCATAAGGCCTTGGAGGTGAACGTTCTTCCTTAGCCATAGCTGGTTCTGATGGTTACAGATGGAAATGATGGTAAACCAAACAGAGTTCTGCACCAGAGGGGACATTCAAGCTGTGGGCTGGCCTTCTGGAGGTCACTCTAGATTGGGGGTCAAAGTTCTACCTTTTCTACCTATTGTAGAACAAAGTTCTACCTATTGTCCCTTTGTATCTTCAGTCTCTCATCCTCATGCTGCAGACTCAGACCCTCTCTTACTTCTGGTGCCGGCAAGCTCTCTGTGATTTCCCCCTAAGAGCTGCATGCTAGAGGAGCTCCAGCTTTAGTTACAAACCCCAAAGGGCCCTAGGAAGCCAAGGATGTGCGTCAAGCATCTCTGACCTGCAGTATTATTCATCAAGGACCTGCTTGTGACTGCAATCTTAACAGTTTTAGAAAGGAATCTCACTAAGAGCCAGAGAGAATCATCTGGTGTCACATGGGATAGTTTTATTGGTAAAAAAGCTAATGAGGAGAGAATTATTAAATCTTCTTGGCCTGTTATTTAAAAGATGCAAAAGTATTAAGCATCCTCCAAATGTTAAAAACATATAAAAAGTTTAAAAGACTCCATTGCCCTCTGCCTTGAAAGTATACCCATGAGTCCAGGGAAACTTTTGAACCCTTGAGAGGACAAGATCTGGCTAAAAATCCTCTGGGGATATGAGATGACAGACGCCCAAGACCCCCTCAAGAACCATTTTCCTCCAACAGCCAGAAGTCTCAGAATAGCAGAGCTGTGCAGGGTAACCTTGGCAAAGACACGCAATGCATGCTGGACAATGAGTTCAAGAGGAGGTCAAGAGCCATGCGGTGCACACCACCCAATTACAGTCTATTTGTGGAAAGCATAATGTGTATTTTTGTTAAAGGACGACTATAGGCTGAGGAGAATCGAGTTGGCAGTCTTGGTGTTTAAAGGATCCATGACACCCTACAAAGTATTTACAGAAGGAAAATTTTACAAATAAGTATTTGACTCAGAAGGAGATGGGCTGAGATGACAGATGAAAATGAACTCTGTGTAGCTCTGAGTTAGGTCAGAGTCCCCAAGGTGACAGAGAAGTCACCCAGCTTCTGCAAATGGACAAGCCCTGAAAAATGAGCCCCTGCTCAAGCAATTCATTTACTTTCCAGTCGACCACAAACTTACCCAGTAAGCCATGAAATTGTGTCTGGAGGCAAACTGCAGCCAGGCCCAGGAAGACAATTTATCACTTTCTGGAAAGGCTCTTAAAAATTAAAATTAGGAAAAATATTCCATGAAAAACTAGATACTTTATTGTGTGGTGAGTCTCATTAGACTAAGAAAATAGCACCACTTAACTTCCTATTTTCAGGACAAGTGTTGAAATAAGGATTATCTAAAATGACCTCCAAAAAATTTGTTGAAAGACTCTTCTTTCTGATGTTTTCAGTTGATGGCTTTGTGTAGCAAGGGGCTAGTTGCTGGAAGTGACCAGAGCCTTGAGCAGTGGTTCCCATGCCTTCTAGACAGGAATTTTACCTAATCAGAGAATTACCTCTGCTTCCTGACAGCATCTAATCCAGAATAAAACCCTGCTTCCTTCAACCCTCATCAAAGTCATCTACCACAAGTGCAAATCCAGTAATAAGTCTTTCTAATTCCTCCTTACTGAGATAACCCACAATTCCCTGAGGAGTGAAGTTGCCATCACAGGAACAAATTGATAAGCCCAAACTTTCTTCTGCCACAGGTGGGTTCCTGGTGGTCTGTGACAGGAACGCATTGTCAATGTAACAATAGACCAAAGTGCCAGTATGATCTCCCAGTTCAAACGAAGGCAGGCAGCTCCCTTGCCTGTGTACACATGTCACAAAAAAAGTTAGCTAATGTGAGAAACTCCATCAAATTTCTCTCTTTCAAGATTCAATCCTAATCATGCTCTAAAATAGGATCCAAAACCATTACTCAATGCATATGTGTAGGCTCTTTCCCTGTATCAATCCCTAAGGAGGATTCTAGGCCATTCTTCTGCTCTCCTTATCCCACACTCCCAAGTAGGAATGATGTTGACTGGCTTGATGAGCTCTGGACTGTTCATCGTACAGAATCTGCAGAGTGGGAAAGCCAATAGCAATTGAAAGATACATGGAAGGTGAAATCAACATTACATGAGAGTTAACCCAGGGTAGATGAGGGAGGGAAGAGGGAGTTTGCATCAACTGGGTTGAGAGGAGCCAATTTTGGAGATAAGTCTGGAGTGAGAAAAGAGAAGACCTTGAACCAGCTGCAGCAGTAAAGAACTTGGATGTGAATAAGATGAAGAAAAAGAAGTTCCAAGAAGTTTCCCTGTCCTTTATGAAAGTACCACAAATTCCTCAACCCTCATTTTCCTGTTTATTTTCTTCAAATGAAACCAAAACAACTTAATCTTTTGGGAGAGATAGCAGGAAAGAATTCAGTCTCTTTTTATTATGTGTTGTTGTTGTAGCTAGTCCGTTCTTTTATGCCTTCCTCCCATGACTGTGCCATCTGACAGTGGAGCATTATACAAGTTCTATTTAGAAGTCAGCTCGAGCACACTTGGCAAGATGGTGGAGGAGTAGCTGACTGAGATGACATCAGGTCACAGGAGTTGAGCTAGCTAGGTATCAAACCATTCCAAACACCTACAAACTCAACAAGAGATAGAGAGAAGAAGAGCAGCAATTCTAGGAACAGAAAATCAACCACTTTCTGAAAGGTAGGACATGTGGAGAAGTGAATCCAAAGCGACAGGAAGACAGACCACGGAGGGAGGGCCTAGTTCCCGGCAAGTGGCAGAGCAACAGAGCACAAAATTGGAACTTTTAGAAATCTGCTCCACTGAGGGACATTGCTCCAGAGGCTAAGTGGAGGTGGAGCCCTCACAGGGACATTGTGGTCTCAGGTCCCAAGGGGCCACAGAAAGATTGGCAGTGTCTGAGTGTAGCAGAGCTCCCAGGTATTAGAGCAGGGAAGCTGGCTACAGAGACAGAGCCAAGGAGCGAACGCTCAGCTTGGGGTTACCCTAAACCAAGAACCAACGCACAGTAGGGACACTGTTCCTTGAGCAGGTACCCCAGAAGTAGAAGATCTGGGGAGACTCACCTTCCTAGTCTGGGAAGAGCAGCATGGCAGGAATCTTCTGGGTTTGGAGACTCCAAATGAGACTCTGTGCCAGAGACAGAAATGCTTGGTCACAAGCCAGGTGAGCACAGAGTGCAGCCAGAGACCAGGGAGACAGGAGCAATTGAGCACTTTTCTCCAAGGGCGCACTGAGGAGTGGGGCCCCGAGCTCTCAGCTCCTCCGCGCCGGAGATTGGGAGGCCGCCATTTTCATTCCTGTCCTCCAGAGCTCTATGGAAAGCTTTCAGGGAACAAAAGCTCCTGAGAGCAAATGGAAGCAGATTACTTAGCCAGGCCCCTGGCAAGGGCCACGCAATTCCGCCTCGGGCAAAGACACTAGAGAATCACTGCAACAGGCCCCTCCCCCAGGAGATGAGATAGAAATCCAGTCAAGACCAAGCTCACTGATCAAGGAGAACAGTGAAACTCCAGAAAAGGGGAAAACAAAGCATGGAATTCATGGCTTTCTCCCCGTGATTCTTTAGTCTTGCAAAGTTAATTAATTTTTTTTAATTTTATTTTTTTCTTATTCTAATTTTTTTAACTTCTCCTCTTTCCTCTTTTAGTTTTTTAACTAGTTTATCTAAACAATACATTTCTTTAAAAAAAATCTTTTTAAACCTTCATTGTTATAGTCCTATTTTATCCCTTCATTTTATTTAACCTTATTTTTTGTATACATATAGGGTTTGTTTGTTTTTTTTTTTTTCCTAAAAAATTTTGGGATAAAATTTCTTCTAATAGATCAAAATATACCCTAATCTAGCACATGGCTTTGTTCTAGTCTCCAGCCTGACCACATTCCCTCTTCTTTTTTTTTTCTTTTTCCAACCAACTTATCAATTCCTTTTTTAGAATTCTTTTCAAATTTTCATCTTTACAGTCATATTCCATCCCTTCATTGCATTTACCCTAATTTTTGTGTATATATATAAGTTTTTCTTTATTTAAAATTTTGGGAGGTAGTTTCTTCTAAGAGACCAAAATACACCCAAAATCAAGTGGGTGGCCCTGTTCTATTCACCAGTCTAATACATATTTTTTTTTCCTTTTTTTCCCCTTCTTCTCCCCCTGGTTTTGGATCTCTTCAGATTTGGTTAGCATACATTTTTCTGGGGTCTTTGCCACCCATTTAGTATTTTATTCTCTCATTCAAATGATAAGGCAGAAAACTCACCACAAAAAAAAGAACTAGAGGCAGTACCGAAGGCTAGGGACCTAATCAATACAGACATTGGTAATATGTCAGAACTAGAGTTCAGAATGATGACTCCCAAGGTGCTAGCTGGGCTGGAAAAAGGCATGGAAGATATTAGAGAATCCCTTTCTGGAGAAATAAAACCCCTTTCTGGAGAAATAAAATCTAACCAAGTTGATATCAAAAAAGCTATAAATGAGGTGAAATAAAAAAATGGAGGCTCTTACTGGTAGGATAAATGAGGCAGAAGAGAGAATTAGTGATACAGAAGACCAAATGATGGAGAATAAAGAAGCTGAGAAAAAGTGAGACAACTACTGGACCATGAGGGGAGAATCCAAGAGATAAGTCATACCATAAGACAAAACAATATTAGAATAATTGGGATCCCAGAAGAAGAAGAAAGAGAGAGGTGGGCAGAAGGTACACTGGAGTGAATTATTATAGAGAATTTCCCTAATATGGCAAAAGGAACAAGCGTCAAAATCCAGGAGGCACAGAGAACCCCCCCAAAATCAATAAAAATAGGTCCACACCCCATCATCTAATAGTAAAACTTACAAGTCTTAGTGACAAAGAGAAAATCCTGAAAGCAGTATGGGACAACAGGTCTATAATACAATGGCAGAAATATTAGATTGGCAGCAGACCTATCCACACAGACCTGGCAAGACAGAAAGGACAGGCATGATATATTCACAGCACTAAATGAGAAAAATGTGCAGCCAAGAATATTATATCCAGCTAGGCTGTCATTGAAAATACAAGGAGAGATAAAAGCTTTCAGGACAAACAAAAATTAAAAGAATTTGCAAACACCAAACCAGCCCTACAGGAAATATTGAAAGGGGTCCTCTAAGCACATAGAGAGCCTTAAAGTAGAAAGGAACAGAGACAATACACAATAACTGTCACCTTACAGGAAATACAGTGGCACTAAATTCATATCTTTCAGTAGTTACCCGGAATGTAAATGGGCTAAATGCCCCCAATCAAAAGACACAGGGTATCAGAATGGATAAAAAAAACAAGACCCATTGATATACTGTCTACAAGAAAGTCATTTTAGACCCAAAGACTCCTCCATATTTAAAGTGAGGGGGTGGAAAACAATTTACCATGCTAAAAGCTTTCAAAAAAAAGCTGAATGGCAATCTTTATTTCAGATCGATTAGATTTTAAGCCAAAGACTATAATAAGAGATGAGGAAGGACACTATATCTTACTTAAAGGGTCTGTCCAGCAAGAAGAGCTAACAATTTTAAATATCTATGCCCCTAACATGGAAGCAGCCAATTATATAAACCAATTAATAACAAAATCAAAGAAACACATCAACTATAATATAATAATAGTAGGGGAGTTTAACACCCCCTCACTGAAATGGACAGATCATCTAAACAAAAGATCAACAAGGAAATAAAGGTCTTAAATGACACACTGGACCAGATGGACATCACAGATATATTCAGAACATTCCATCCCAAAGCAACAGAATACACATTCTTCTCTAGTTCACATGGAACATTCTCCAGAATAGATCACAACCTGGATCACAAATCAGGTCTCAACTGGTACCAAAAGTATTTGGCTTACTTGACATCCAGTTGCCTCAAATTTATAACATTAAGAAGAAATTTGCTACAGTCATGATTGACTTTTTTCATTTATCCGACAAAAATTTTCTGCAGGATATGGGTCAGCCCAGGGCTCGAAGCTACCTGAACCTGGGCCTTGAGAACTCACAATGAGCCAGTGACAGGAGCTTACAGGTGTCCCCTTAGACATGAAATATCTGGAACTTTCTAACTAACTGTACTTGGCTTTCTTGCTGTTGTAAACCGTGGACTAAAGCAGTGGTTCAAACTAGTTTGATTCTCCCATCCCCATCTGGCACTGTCTGGAGACAAGTTTCGGTGTCACAGTTGGGGGTGGGGATGGTACTAGTATCAGGTGAGTGGCATCCATGGATGCTGCCATGCACAGTACAGGACAGCCCGCCCCCTCAAACAAGAACTATATTGCCCACAATATTGAGAGTGCTGAGACTGAGAAACCCTGTTATCAAAAATGTGAAGAAAAAAACCTGTACCAAAAAAAAAAAACAAATCAAAGGGGCAACTAGCAGATAAATAAGTCCTGGAAACCCAATACACAGTACAGTGATTACAGACAACACAACTGAACTATACACATTTGACTTGCTAAGAGACTAGATCTTAATTTTTCTCAGCACTAGAGGAAATAATAATTATATGACACGATAGATAGGAAATGCTACATTGGCGATCGTCTTGCAACATAAATGTATCGTATCTATGTGTCATACACCTCAGACTTACACAATGTTTTATACCAAATATAACTCAATTTTTAAAAATCAGAGATGAATAAAAACTCTTTAAGGAAAGAGTCTGTGTCAGACTCTTCAAGGAAAATGTCTGTGTAAAATTGAAAAAAAAAATTAAACCACAACACTGATAAGGAAATAAAGTATACACAGCAAAATAAAATCAAGTTTAAAATACCCCTTTAATCTGCAGTGTTGGCAAATTAATCTAATTACCGGGTATTTTGCAAATGCTCTCAGTAGTGCTGGTGTGCTGGAAGGAAGAAGATTCAATTTCCAGCCTCCCCCAGAAATTCTCTAAGGAAAATTTGTTAGTTAGCTCTCTTTGCGTGCTACAGAGCTGAGGTTCTAGAATGAGATACTGCTTCATCTAAGATAAAACATGACTTCTAAAGCTGGAGCAGACAGGTTGCCTGGTTCAGGAATACCCATTCTATTTTAGAGATTAAATATGGGTGTGGAGACTACCTCCCGCAGACCAGGCTTCCAGAGGACTGCGAAGGTGACCCCTTTCCTGGTTGCACAGGCCCTGGCATGGACTTCTCTTGGGCTTTCAAGGACCCAAAGAGGGGTTCTTTCCCCAAAACACTCCTACCTAACCCTAAAGGGGAAGAAAAATTCATTCTCACATAGCACCAAGGGAATACATGGAATAACACAAGAATGCCTGTGTTCAAATCCAGCTCTGCCATTTATTAGCTGTGACCTTGGATAAACTACTTAACCTCTCCGTGCTTCCGTTTTGTCATCTGGAAAATGAGGGGCAACTCACCTCACTGGTTTCCTGGGGGAATGAAATATATTAATTTGCAGGTTAAAGTACTTAGAATAATTTCTTCTACACAGGAAGAGCTATATAAACTTTAGTTATTCTTATTCGAGTGAGCCCATATGAGAAAGAAGCTGCATCCCATTTTTATGGATTTCCCTGGGCCCCGTATAGTGCCTGTGCTACTCCCAGAATACGTGACAGTGATTATACTCCTAAGAGGCTTTGCTTTGGTTTGATGTCAGTATTTTACTCAAGGAACTCCTTCATCAGTGTTGATAGAATTTTGAGCTTTTGAAAAGTCACTAGATAATCTGAGATTTTTTTGCTTGTTTGTTTATTTAGAGTTAAAATATAGAGGAAGTCTCACAGAAACTCAGATTTAGTACTTAAATGCTTTTTTAAATTAATTAAATTTTTTTGAGAGAGAGCGCATGTGTACATGGTCACGTGAGCAGGGGGAGGGGCAGAGGGAGAGAGAGAGAGAGAGCAGGCTCCACACTCAGTGGCAGAATTGGAAGCAGGACTTGATCTCATGATCATATGGTCATTACATGAGCTGAAGTCAAGAGTCAGATACTCAATTGACTGAGCCACCCAGGCACCCCAGTACTTCAAATATTTTTAGAAGTGTTTTGGTCAATATGGAGAAAAGGAACTGACAAATGTCCACGTGGGCTCGGGGTGCAGGAATGGGAGGTGGGATAGAACAAATACCGAAATGTGTTCTCATTTCCACTGGGATTTCTTTTTTTGATGGATTTATTAATTGTATTTCTACTTTTTATAGAATAGAGTGCCCTAATCCAAGTATACAGCATGACACATTTTACATATGCATAACTGCTCATAACCACCAGATTCAGAGCTGGAAGGAACATTCTAGCATCCTGGAGGGTCCCCTTGCCTCTTCTTAATCCCATAAAGGGGACTAAGCCACTCTCCAACCTCCACCACTATCGAGTAGTTTTATGAGTTCTTACACTTGGTAAAAAGATATTTTTCTATGTTTTGTTTTGTTTTGTTTTTTTCCTGAGAGTTCTATTGTTTTACTTTTTATGCTTACATCTATGATTCATGTCAAATACATTTCTGTGTGTGTATGGAATGAACTATGAGACCAGTTATTTTTTTCTATATATACATACACTTGCTTCATTACTATTTATTGAAAAGTCTATCATTTCCCCACTGAGTTGCAAAGATAACTTTATTATAAACCAGTTGTCCTGTACATGAGTATCTGTTTCTGGACTTTGTAATAGTCTCTCTGTGTTCCTTTGGTATATTTGATTATCCTTTGTCACTACCATACTGAATTAATTATGATAGTTTTATAGTTTCATAAGTTTTAAAGTTTGGTAGTATACAAGTCCTCCAGTTCTGTTCTTCAAATTGTCTTAGGATTCTAGGACTTTTGCATTTCCATATAAATTTTAAATTCAATTTGTACATTTCTACTAAGGCAAAAAAACTCTTTGTTGGGATTTTTAATATGAATGTACTGAGTCTCTAGATGAGTTGAGCAGAACTGGCAGAATGGCCATGTTTACCTTAATGTACGAGCATGGTAGATATCTCCATTTACACATGACTTTCTTGAATTTTTCTCAGGGGTGTTTGGTAGTTTTTAGTGTGGAGATCTTGCAAATCTTTCGTTAGGGTTATTCCTAAGTAGTTAACGTTTTTTGATGCTATTGTAAAAGATACTTTTATTTAATATTTCATTTTCCTTTAGTTTGTTTCTAGTACGTAGAAAGGCAATGCAACAAATATGCTAACTGTGTTGATTAAATCTAACAATGTATACACTCTTCTGAATTCTCTATACAATCACATTATACATGAATTACATGAATGTTATTTCTTGCTTTCCAATTTTTATCTTTTCTTTCCTTTCCTTACCTTTTTCCCTGGATAAAACCTAAAGAACAATGTTGAATGGCAGTGGGAATAGAGGTCATCTCTTTCTTGTTCCTAACTTCTAGATGAAAGCATTCACTATTTCAGATAAATTAGATACTTGCTGTTGGGTTCTTATAGACATATAAGTTTCAGGTTTTATTCCAGACTTGCTAAGCATGTTTATTGTGAGCAGGTATTGAATTTTATCATATGATTTTTTTACATTTACTAAGATGTTCATGTGTTCTTTTCTCCTTTTAGTTGTTAATGTAGTAGATTACCTTGATTCATACTTTTGAATAGTAAAACCACCTTTCTCTCTCTCTCCTAGAATACGCACCACTTAGTCATAATTCCTTATCAGGGGTTCCATTTGCTAATATTCTGTTTAAGATTTTTATGTTTCTGAGTTATATGGGTCTATAATTTTCCTTTCTTTTATTTCTTTTGTCAGATTTTGTTCTCACTGTTTTGTTCTCACTGTTATACTATCCTCATAGGGTAAGTTGGAAAGTGTTCCCTCTTACTCTGTTTTCTAAAAAATTATGCTTAAAATCGGTATGATTTCTTCCTTAAATATTTTTGAGGAATTCATCAGCAAAGCCATCTAAGGCTGGAGTTTTCCTTGTGGGAATTTTTTTTTAATGTTATTTATTTATTTTGACAGAGAGAGATCACAAGTACACAGAGAAGCAGGCAGAGAGAGAAGGGGAAGCAGGCTCCCCGCTGAGCAGAGAGCCTGATGTGGGGCCCCTATCCCAGGACCCTGAGACCACGACTTGAGTGAAGGCAGAGGCTTTAACCCACTGAGCCACCCAGGTGCCCCAGAATATTTTAAACTACAGATTTAATTTCTTTAATATATGTAGGATTATTCTGATTGGCCATTTCTTTTGGGGGCAGTTTTGGTAAACTGTGTTTCCTTCCTCCTTTCCTCCCTTTCTCCCTCCCTCCCTTCCTTCCTTTTTTCCTTAATCAATCATGCATCAGTGTTCATCAATTTTATCACTCATTTCAGAGAAACAAACTTTTATTTTGTTGATCTTCTCTGTTTACAACTGCTTTATATTTGACTGATTCTACTTTTATCTGTATGATTTTGTTACTTTTACTTTCTTTGGCTTTAATTTGTTGTTCTTTATCAAATATTTTTGATAAACAGAAGCTTAGATTGTTAATTTTCAACCTTTCTTTTTTTCTAATATTTTATTTTAGCTATAAATCTAAATAGCTATAAATCTAAGCACTATAGCTATAAATCTAAGCACTATTTTAGCTACATAAACATGCCATATTTTTGCTATCATTCACTTCACGGTATTTTCTAATTTTTACTGTGATTTCTTCTTCAACTCATGAGCTAATTAAAAATATGTTGCCCAATTTCCAAACAATTAGAGGTTTTCATTCTGCTGAAATCTAGCTTTCTGTTTTTAAAGAAAGAATCTATAGTTCTGTTTTTGCTTTTAGTTCAATTCCACTCTGGCCAGAGAATATACTGTATGTTATTTCAATCCTTTATAATTGGTTGGAACTTGAGTTTTGTTCCAACACATGTTCTATTTTGGTAACATGTACCCTGCAGTTTGGAAATGCTGACTTTTTTTTCTTATTTTATCAGCTACTGAGAGAGGTATTTTAATTTATTTTATTTTATTTTATTTTTTCAGTGTTCCAAGATTCACTGTTAAATCTACATCTATGGTTGTACATTTATAGGGTTATTTTTGTTTTATATATTTTAAGTATTTATTAGATACATACACATTTAGAATTATATTTTCCTGTTGAATTGATCCTTGCATGATTATGAACTATCCCTCTTTCCATCCCCAGTTCCCTTGTCTTAAAGTGTTCTTTGATAGGGGTGCCTGGGTGGCTCAGTGGTTTAAGCTGCTGCCTTCGGCTCAGGTCATGATCTCAGGGTCCTGGGATCAAGTCCCGCATCGGGCTCTCTGCTCAGCGGAGAGCCTGCTTCCCTCTCACTCTCTCTGCCTGCCTCTCTGCCTACTTGTGATCTCTCTCTGTCAAATATATAAATAAAATCTTTAAAAAAAAAAAAGTGTTCTTTGATAGCCACAGTCTTACCAGCTATCCCTTTGTTAGTGTTAGCACGGCATATCATAGTGAACATTATTTTACTTTCAGCCTATCTGCATCCTTATATTTAATGTGTGAATTACAGACAAGAAATGTTTGGGATACTTTTTTTTTTTAAGATTTTACTTATTTGACAGACAGAGATCACAAGTAGGCAGAGAGGCAGGCAGAGAGAGTGAGAGGGAAGCAGGCTCCCCGCTGAGCAGAGAGCCCGATGCGGGACTCGATCCCAGGACCCTGGGATCATGACTTGAGCCAAAAGCAGAGGCTTTAACCCACTGAGCCACCCAGGCACCCTGTTTGGGATAATTTTTAAAATCTATTCTGGCAATTTTGGTCTCTTAATCATAGTATTTAGTCCATTAATGTTTAATGTAATTACTAAAATATTTGGGTATAAGTCTCTCTTGCTTTTTGTTTCTGTTTAACCTTCTGGGGTTTTGTTCCTTTGTTCCTGCTTTCTAAACTTCTGTTTAACTAATCAAGTATTTTTCAGTATCCCATTTTATCTTTTCTGTTGGTCTTTTATTTTTATTTATTTTTATTTTTTTAAAGATTTTTTATTTTATTTATTTGACAGAGAGAGACACAGAGAGAGAGGGAACACAAGCAGGGGGAGTGGGAGAGGGAGAAGCAGGCTTCCTGCTGAGCAGGGAGCCTGATGTTAAATCTTGATCCTAGAACCCTGGGATCATGACCTAAGCCAAAGGCAGATACTTAAAGACCAAGCCACCCAGGCATCCCTCCTGTCGGCTTTTTAAAAAATATGTTTTATTTATTTATTTGAGAGAGATAGTGAGAATGAGAAAGAGCACAAGCAGGGAGAGGGAGAAGCAGGTTCCCCAGTGAGTGGGGAGCCCAACATGGGGATCTATCCCAGGATCCTGGAATCATGATCTGGGCTGAAGCAGACACTTAACTGACTGAGCCACCCAGGCAACCCTCTGTCAGCTTTAATTAATCATCTTCATATTATTATTTTAGTGGTTACTCTAAAGATTATAATATGCTTCTCATTCTTGGCTAAATACAATCTACCTTAAATTAGTACTTTCACCACTCCATCAGTAAAGCAAAACAGTTGAATTCCATTTATCCTCCTCCTGTTTTTGTGCCATTGCTTTTGAGTATTTTTCTCTCACAAATGTTATAATCCCCATGAAACATTACTATTGTTGTTGCTTTAAGTCACAAATATTTTTCCATATTTATCCCCTAGTTATCCTTCCTGGGGATATTCCTTCCCTCCTGCAGATTCTTGGGATCATTTTCTTTTACCCTGAAGAACTTCTTTTAGGATTTATTATATTGAAGTCCTGCTAGTTACAACCTTGCTCAGCTTTTAATTGTCTGAAAATGTCCTTAATTTGACATAATTTTTGAAAGTTGTTTTTTTTGTTTTCCAAAGACAGAATTCTAGATTGGCAGGGTTTTGTTTTGTTTTGTTTTCCTTCAGCACTTTAAAAATATCATTCCCCTGACTCCTACTTCCACAATTGTTGTTGAAAAGTTAACTATTTATGTTAATATTGCTCTTTGAAGATGATCTAGTCTAAAGTATATGTTTCTTATTTGTCTGTATTTCCATATCCCTTCAGCACATAATATAAGCTTCTTGATGCAGGGACCATTTCTGACTTGTTCATACTCAGCATCTAGAATTGTACCTGGTGCATTATTTAATATTTACTTAATGCATAATTTTAAAAAGAATTTATAAATGAATGACTGAATTATTTAAATACAGTGCAATGCCTAACAAAAGTAGCAACTTAACAGAGTGAATGAATGAAGCCATTGTCCCTTGACAAAATCCACACTCGTAGAAATTTCTAAGAGCCATTCAGACTGTTGCACAGACCTCCTGCTTAAATTAAATTTCACCATTGCATAAACAATTTATCTACATTAATAGCTTTGATAAACTTGGCTTCCATATTATATCTCCAGATAATAACACCTGAAAATAAGATATTAGTAGAGGTAAGATTCTTTTTAGGTTATTTACTATATTAAAGATGAGCCAAACCAAAATGTGTTCTATGGCAATTAGCTTTTAGATAAATTGATTTTGTAATGTAATTTCCAAAGGATGGAGATTTATTACACACAGAGATTAAAGGAGGTTACAGTGATTTTAAGCAAATAAAGATGACACTTATTCTCAGAAAGCATCAGGCTTAACAACCAGCAGAGCCAGACTTACAAATACATGAAACTTCTTCTCCTTGCCAAAGTAAAGGAAACAAATTTTAAACAAATTGGCTTTGCATATTACTCTCAGCTAATTTTTGTAAACAAGAACATTCAGCCTTCTTGTCCCTTAACAAATGTTGTAAAATCGACGAAAGTTTCACCTAAGTTATTACTTCAAGACTTTTGGAATTCCTTCATATCACTTTACAACACAGGAGGCAAGCCTTTGAAACTCAGATGCTTATCCAGCCTCTAGTTCATTAATGGAAGGAGAAAACAGGCTGTGCATTAATCAGAGCGAACAATTGCCGAGCCATAGCCAGTGGAAGTAAAGAAAAGAATGAGGAAATGAAGAACTGACCATTTATCTCTGAGCCACTTACATGATCTCTGGCTAATTCACGCCAGGAACTTCTCTCACCATGGGAAGATTGGAGACCTGGCTATCTCTATTTTGAAACATCCATCTGGGACCAAGCTTTCTTGAAATCAGGAATAGCGGTGGAGATGTTATTTGTTTGTTCAACAAATATTTGTGGTACACCTATTATGTGCTTTGGAGCTTTTTGTGAATAAAATGTCAAAATCCTGATGGTCAAGCAGCTCATGTTCAGTGGGAGTGAGAAGAGTGGTGCAGGGAGAAAGAGATAGAGTGCTGTGATCAGGAGGGAGCAGGATGCAAGGCTGCTGAGCGTGGGGCACCCAGGAGCTGCCTGGATGATGGGGCAGATAGTGCGGGTGGAAGTGAGGAACTCAGAGCATTCATAATGAAGCAAGAGAATTCTAGAAACTAGGAACATGGAGCTATCAAGACTTTCTGACTGTGAACACATTTCCCAGTGTAATGGATGCCACGTGAGGGGACAAGCACCCGTAAAGAGAACTGTTCTAGCCAAGGCTTTCAGGAATTTCCCCTAGAGTAACTGTTAGCGATAATTATTTATTAGCGCCTATTAATATGATAATAGCTGCAACTCTTTGTGGCATGCTTTCTCTGTACCAGGCATGACGGTGAGGGCTGTAGACACTGCCTCACGTCACCCTCCACTAACCCAATGGTGTGGGCACATTTTAATCCATAGTATAGATACGGCCGCAAAGACTTGGAGATCATTGGCTCAAGTTCGCGGAACTAACAAATTGTGGAACCACAGTATTAACATGAGTCTGCCAGATGGCAGAACCCTTGTGCTTGGTAGAGGTCAGAATATGTGGCTGAATATCCAGAATTGTTTAACCGACATTTATCAGGTACCCATCATGGACCAGAAACTGCACCAAAATTATGAAACAGAGGGGCCTCGCCTGTGTCTAATCCTCTCATTTTAGGCATGAGAAAACTGAGGCTTACAGAAGTTGAGGGAATTTATAATAAAGTGACGTCCTATCTTTGTCACCTATGAACGGGACACAAGAGCTGAAAAGAGAGAAAGAAATGATGGCTCAATGGATTTTTATTCTAAAACATTTAGGTGGTTACATCACCATGATGGTGCAGTAGGAGACCTCAGCCTCTGCGCCCCCCATCTCCCCGCCCCCCCCCAAAGATCAACAATTCCATGGCTATCCACAAACCAAAATAACTCGGGGTGGGGGTGGGTGGGGGTTCTGGATTCCATTTAAGCAACCTCAGCAACACAGGAGAACAAAAAATGGAGCACAGCGTCGGGTAAAGGGAAGGAAGAACAGCTTCATTTGGCCTCCATCATTTCACGCCCCCAGGCCAGCACTGTTCTAGACCCAGAGGGAACGCCCTAGCTTGAGAAAGTTCTCTTCCTGGGGAAGGGAAAGCCCATGATTGACCAGTTTCTGCAGCCTTTCCAGATACTTGCTTCCGTGTCACTCCACCTAAAGACCAGCAAAGCTGAGATACAGAGAGATCGTCACTGACAAGGCAGAAGTGTAGGGGCCACCAGACCGAGCCATGCAGCGGGGAGTTCCCAGGAACATGCTCTGCAGAGGAGCCCAGCAGTTCTTGCCGCTAAAAAAAAAAGCGATGGCAAGTGCAGTTGTCACGCACCCAGCGCAGATTTTCCTGGGTTTTCACCCCATGGGCATTTGCCCGCCCTCTGAGTTCTTCACTTCCTAGCCTACTCCACCCCCACCAGAGCCCAGGATCCCCATGGGCAAGCCCCAAGCCTCTGCCGCTGCATAAATATAAAATGCAAGGTCACGATCCCTGTGGCGGACCCTCACTCACAAGAGCGTGCTTGAGGCTAGCAGCTCCAGTGTGCACTTGCGCGCCCTTGCCCTGCCTCCCAACGCCAGCCTCCCTGCTGTACACAGGTCTGCAGCTGCTCCTGGGCCCAGCCTTAGCCCTGTCTTGTCACTTGCCTCCACTCCTGGGCCCACTTGCAGCTAGCTGTGCGCCTGCGCCCTGCTAACCAAGTCCAGTGGCCAGCCTGGACGCCAGCGTGCATGCCCAGGGCCGAGAACTCGAGGCCAGGACTACGCGCCTCCAGCCTTCATTGTGCCCGAAGCAGAAAAAGAAAGGAAGAAGTAAAATCATCTTCATTTGCTGATGACATAAAATGTCCCAACAATTCCACCAAAAAACAACCTGTTAGAATAAATGAATTCAGTACAGTTTCAAGAGATAATACGAACCTACAAAAGTCAGTTGCATTTCCATTCCCTAACAGTGAACTCTCCGAAAAAGAAATGAAGAAAACAATCTCACAATAGCACCAAAAACAATACAACACTTGGGAATAAATTTAACCAAGGAACTGTAAGACAAAAACTGTAAGACATTAATGAAAGGAATTAAAGAAGACACAAATAAATGGAAAGATATCTCATGTTCATGGATCAGGGAATTAATATTGTTGAAATGGCCATACTACCAAAAGTAATCTATAGATTCAGGGTAATCCCTATGGAGATTCCAAAGGCAGTTTTCACAGAAATAGAATTAATGATCTTAAAGTATGTTTGGAACGACAAAGACCCCAAGTTGTCAAAGCAATCCTGAGAAAGAAGAATGAAGCTGGAGGCATCATACTTCCTGATTTCAAACTATACTGCAAAGCTATAGTAATCAAAATAATATGGTACAGGCATATAAACAGATACATAGATACCCCCGCAAAAAGAAACAGAATTGAGAGCCTAGAAATAAACCTGTACATTTATGGTCAACTAGCACTTGACAAGGGAAGCAAGAACATACAATGGAGAAAAGCTAGTTTTTTCAGTAAATGGTGCTGGAAAAATTGGGTGTTCACAGGCAAAATAATGCAATTGGACCCCTATCTTACACAACTCATGGAAATTACACAGAAGACCTTAAACTATATCACCCGGGGGGGGGGGGGAGACAGGAAAAAAGCTCCTTGACATTGGTTTTGGCAGTAATTACTTTGAGATTATTCCAAAAGCACAAGCAATAAAAGCAAAACCAAATAGGACTACACCAAGCTAAAAAGTGTCTGCACAACCGAAGAAATAACAAAATGAAACAGCAGCCTACAGAGGGTCAGAAAAAAGGCAGAAAATATTTGTCAATCTTATAGCTGATATATGTAAGGAACTCAACCAACTCAAAAGAAAAAAAAATGAAAACATAAACAAAACCCAAAATGATTAAAAAATAGTCAAGGACCCAGTCACAGAACTGCAGCCCACAGAGGACTCAGCAGCCTCCCCCTGGCGCTCCTGGCTGCCCACAGCTCCATCTCCAGGCCCTCCTTCTCCCACCATGTTCCTCCATTTCTGAGGAGGGACAGGAACCCTGCAGTATGTCCACTCTCCGGCAATTGCACTCTTTCAATCCCTTTGCTGATGCAAGTAAGGGTAATGCTCTGCTTCCTGCTGGCATTGAAGGTTATACCATGTAAGAATTCAACAGAGAAATGGCAGAAGACCCTTACTACTGTCTAGAGACTTGCTGATGATTACAGGGAAAAGAATCTAGTGAAGGTATTTAAAAAGAAGTTTGCCTGTCATGGTGTTGTCCTTGAGCTTCCAGAATAAGGAGACGTAATTCACAGGACAACTAGCACAAGTATATAGGCCAGCTCCTCCCTCGAAGAGACTGGACTGGCTAAGGACGAGCAGCTGGAAGTTCGTGGGCTTTAAGTGCTTTGGCTCATTGAAGCTTAAGTGAGGATTTCCTTCCCATGAGTAGAATTCCCATTCTGTCCTTTGTCACCAGTTTAAAAACCCCATAGCTTGTATAATGGAGCCATTTCAGGGCTGCTTTTCACTTGGACGAATGTAACTGCTTCATGCAATAAACTGGGAAGAGTCATACTGTCTAGTCTTGAAGTCCATCATTTAAACAGAGGTCAAGCAATAGGCGCCTGGCAGTGTCTGGACTGAAACCAAGAGTAATGAGATGTTTCAGTCGAGCCCAGAGCCCCAAGATCACAGCCAGCTGTGTCTGTCCACAAGTTCCTTGGCTCTCCCTCTTCAGAGTCCCCTGCCCTAAGAGAATGTCACCACCTGAAGAGCCCACATGAAGCTGAGAGGAAAGGATGGGGTCAGACAACACCTGTAGCTGTGCTACTAGAAGGGGTCAAGGAAGATCCCTGGTATCTCCAACCTGACCAGGGGGCAGAGCTCAGAGCAGCCACCTTCCCTCTAGTGAGGAGTGATGGAACATCTGCCTTGCCATCAAAGACTTTTTGACCAAACATATCCCTAGCTACTGGTGTCCAAACACCAGAATGTGAAGGCAACCTTCTGTCAGAGTGAAATTTTTGACAGGGGAGCAAACTTCCAGCTGATAGATCAGCCACATAGCTCCCTGGAGGGCTTGCCACTTTCTAGCACCAGTGACCCAATGGCATGGGAAGTAACAGACTGGTTTTCGGTTTATTTTTTCTTTCAGTTTCAATGTTACATAATGTCTTCAAACCCTTATTTAAGGGGCGCCTGGGTGGCTCAGTGGGTTAAAGCCGCTGCCTTCAGCTCAGGTCATGATCCCAGCGTCCTGGGATCGAGCTCCGCATCGGGCTCTCTTCTCAGCAGGGAGCCTGCTTCCTCCCTTCTCTCTCTGTCTGCCTCTATGCCTACTTGTGATCTGTCTGTCAAATAAATAAATAAAATCTTAAAAAAAAAAACCTTATTTAAATAAAATTTGTTGTCAGAAACTAAATAATAAAAAATGGTCAGAGAAATTGGGTGTGGAGCAAAGGGAACCCCGGTGCACTGTTGGTAGGAAGGTAAATTGGTAGAATGGAAAATAGTATCAAAAAATTAAAAAGAGGGGCACCTGGGTGGCTCAGTGGGTTAAGCCTCTGCCTTTGGCTCAGTCATGATCTCAGGGTCCTAGAATCGAGGCCCATATCAGGTTCTCTGCTCAGCAGGGAGCCTGCTTCCCCCTCTCCCTCTACCTGCCTCTCTGCCTACTTGTGATCTCTCCCTCTCTGTCAAATAAATAAATAAAATCTTCAAAAAAAAATTAAAAAGAGAACTACCATGTGATCCAAGCGTTGCGAGTGGCAGTATTGTAACCGATGAGGTTTATCTGAGGCGTGATTATAGCTAATTGAGAACTACCAAGTGATCCAGAAACCCCACTTCTAGGTTTATATACAAAGACAATGAAACAACTAACTCAAAGAGAAATCTGCACTCCTGTGTAGTACAGCATATTCACAATAGCCAAGATATGGAAGCAACCCAAGTGTCCATCAGCTTAGATGGTTGGGGGAATGGCTGAAGATGTGAGATATAGATGTACAGACACACACAATTGCATATTATTCAGCCTTGAGAAAGAAGGAAATCCTGCCATTTGTGACAACATGGATGAATCCTGAGGACATTATGCTGAGTGACATAAATCAGACAGAGAAAGACAAATACTGTATGATGTCACTAATACATAGAATCTCAAAACACCGACCTCATAGAAACAGAGTAGGATGGTAGTTGTCAAGGGCCAACGAGTTGGGAAAATGTGGAGATTTTGGTCAAGGTGTATAAACTTTAAGTTAAGATGGACATATTTGAGGGATCTGAGGTAGAGTGTTGTCACTATAGTTAACAACACTGTATTGTGTACTTGCAAGTTGGTATGACAGTAGAATCTTAATGTTCTCACCATGACAACAAGATGGTGATAATGTGAGGTGACAGGTATGCTAACAAAACTTCTTGTGGAAAACATTTTGCAATATATGTGTTTCAAATCATCCCACTGAGTACCTCCAATTTACACAATTTTCTGTCAATGAATAAATTCTGGAAATTTAAAGTACAACATGGCTATAATTAACAATACGTAGTTTTTAATGAAAGTTGCTAAGAGAGGAAATCTTAAATGTTCTCACCACACACACACACCACACACACACAGGAGCACAAAGACAATTATGGGAGATAATGGAGATGTCAACCCCCCACCACTGTGGTAATTATCTTGCAAAATAGAAGTATATCAAATCATCACGCTGTATGCCTTAAACTTGCACGATGTTAGTGTGTAAATTATACCTCAGTAAAGCTTGGGGGTGGGGGCTGAAAAGGACAGGGGTGTAAACATTCCTTAGAAGTCACTGCTCTTCTGTTCAGTCAGTCACTGAGGATGACTGAATCAAGAAAAAGTTAATTGGCATTAACTTTCCCGCCCTACCCAAAACTGCTTTCAGGGTGAAGTCTGTGGCTTATAGGCTTTTTTGTCTGTGCATTTTCACAGTATGCTGTGAGGTACCTCCCCTGGAATTATCCTTCAGTGTGTTTATATAGACTGTTAATAGACTGCACGGAGACTGCTCTAATTAAATACGGCAACTGAAAGAAGTAGGACCTCCCCAGCAAAGAACATGTGGCATTTAACTGGAGTCAGGCAGACTGTAAAGGTTCCCCACCTTGGCCCACCAAAAGCTTGGACCCAGCCATTACAATGGCACCACATGAGATGCATTCACTGAATTAACATCTGGGCCTGGTTATCAGTTTGTTTTCATCTGGAATATTCATTTTTAAAGTTTGGCCCATGCTTCCCATTTATTTTTTAGAAGGTGTATCGGATGCTTGAAGCAACCCGTGGCAGGCGTCAACCTGGTTCAGCTCTTGGAAAGGACTTACAACAGCAAAGCCCCTCTGAGGTAAGTCACATTCACATAATTTGGGTAGATTGCAGTGGAGTAGGAGATCAGATGGATATAAATTACTTAGCAAGAGTGTTCTTTATAGAACCCACAAAGGAAAACTTTAATCCAGTTCCAGGAGTTCTTACTGATTTCTGTCATGTAGCCTGACTAACGAGCCCTGATTTTATGTGAGGGCTATGGCCATGATGATTCTTATCTTCAGCCAGTAAGAAACCTATGCTTATGAGAATGAGGTGCCATCTTCAAAGTGTATTCCACGGAAAGTTGATTGGAAATCAATATAGAAAAAAAAAAACAACTTTAAAAAAATGTTGTTGGAGGTCATAGGGTTGGCAAATGCCAAGTGAAATTTAAGGTAAATGAGATTGTCAATGACGATGTTTTAGAATGTTCGAGGGTCTGTTGTGCCTCTCCAAACTTACCTGAAGATGGCCTTTTGTTTGTTTGTTTGGCAGAGTATCCTGGCTTCCTCTTTTCTTTGCAATGTGTCCCCCTGTTTAAGGGCTATCACTATCCACTCTAATGGTCAGCTTTCTCATTTTCAAAATAGAGTAGCACTTATTTTGATGGGATTAATCTGAGGATTGAGTAGAAGTTTATATACATATGAATTGCCTGGCACATGACAAAGCATACAAATGGCTATTTTCAGGCAAGGGCATGACTCTGGTGATACAGACTCATAATGTACATGTCTCTTCGCATCTTCCGCTCTTTTAACACACATGTGTAGCCCTTCACAGCTTAAAAGCCTGAACTTTTTCTCTTTCTTGGGCAATCTCATCTCTGATTATGCTGCTTTAACCTCTGTTTCTTGCCCTCCCATCTGGGGCCTCATTACTGCGTCTGCCCCACCCCATGCTAATACATACATGTTCACTGTATTCTCCAAAATGTGAAATTTGGAGAAAACATGGGATTAAACAATGTTCAACAGATGTTACACATTTCATTTCAGCAGGATGTCTCAGACCCTTAGTTACGTATGGCATTGTGCCCCTCTAAGAGGGAACTTTAACTGAGAGCATATTTTCCAAATTTATTTTACAATGGAACTCCACTTTTTTTTGGAGTGTCTATGGGTCCCAGTGGTCTACAGAACACACATTTAGAAATGCTACTGTGGAGGCTTGCTGGAAAGGAAAATGGCCCCGCTGTTAAAGCCCAGGAGAACCTCCGAGACTATGTCCCAGTAAGCAGACACTGTCCTCTGATACTGATCAGAGGTTTAGAGTGACACATACCTATAGTGCCCAGCTTACTTACATTATCACAAAAAACATTTTGATAATGCCACAGTTAAAAAAACTTCACAGACAGCAAAATCTTGAGTAGCTTAAATTTCCCAGGTACCTGAACATATTGAGTTTTCTGGTTAATTTAGGCTAAAAATGTTTATAACATTGACAGGTATGCTTTTTGGACTTTGTCAATTCAGTAAATAAACATAATTGAACATGTCTGGGCGATTTGAGTTCTTTATTTGTGGTATTAGGAGGCAGGGTCTTTGGGAGGTAACTAGGTCATGAGGGACAACCCTCACGCTTGCCCTTCTTAGAACGGGCATGAGAGAGTTTACTTCTCCGTTCTCCACCAGGCGAAGACGCAAGGACCTGCTGTTCGCGAACCAAGAGCAGGCCCTCATCAGGAACACTTCCTGGCCTTCAGAATTGTGAGAAGTGTCTGCTGTCTGAGGCACCCAGTCTATGGTAATTTGTTACAGCAGCCCAAGCCACCTCAGACAAGGGCCTCACGAGAAGTCATGGCAGACACTGCCAACAAGACTATCCTTCACTCCTTCTTGGGAAAGGAAGGGCTCCAGCTAGCATGTTAGTTGCATCCTGATTGATTGCAGATTTTTGCTGAACACATTGACCTGACTCCTGAGAGAGGTCTGTCCCAATGACTCGTTGCCTCGAGGCATGTCTATTGTGACACCTCCTGTCTTTGCAGGGCTCAAACAGCATGAAAACAGTGCTGCTGGTAGGAATTAAAGCAAGGACGACTTCCACAAAGCAGCTCGTATGATTGGCATTGGAGAAAAGGTCTTCCCCCAGGCTCTTACCTGTAAGCAGACAACACACACCCTAATTAATATCAAAGAAAAATGAATAATGTGCTTACCTCTTTATAGTAGAATAATTGGATGACTTTCAGTGACATCTTGACTTTAAAGAATGAACATTCCACCAGTCACAGATTCTAGAGATGGTACACCTCGGCGTAATCACATCACTTGATCTAAGAGCAAAAAAATCCTGAAGTTTCCAAAGAGAGATAAATTGGCTTAATTTCAATGCATTCAGATGGCCAATCTTCCTCATGTATTATTTCTACCATTTTCCTGCTAGACGCGAAAATTTCTTGCCTTTGTATCTTGTTCTCGCCTTGCATATGTATCTCTAACATAGCAGAGGCCAGCTGGATATAGTCAGAAATAAGTAGCTTTTAGCAGAATTCTAGAATCGTAGAAACAGGCTCCCAAGGTTTTCCAACAGGTCTTGAAACTAATATTGGCCACTGTGCCTTCCCGCCTGTAGGAGGGGTTCTGGGGTGGGTTAGAGAAGACGTTTACTTCTACTCTGTTCCTGACAGGCAGTTCCATTCATAAGTGGACTTAGGAAAGGGGACTTGTGATCAGATCATAGCGGAAGCCTAGGATACGGCCGATAATTAACAGAGGGTGAAACCTCTGAGAGCTAACCAAGACAACTTCCGCTGGGAGAGCCCAACCTGGGATACTACCGGAGACAGAGAGCTCTTAAGATTTATTAATAACATTCATTAGTAAGATTAATTTTTTATAAAATGTAAGTCAGTAGTTCCCAACTTTGACTCTGCCTATTAGCATCCCAATACCCAGGCTGCAACTGAGCCAATTAAGTAGAAGCCTCTGGGGGGTGGGAACCAGACATCAGTTCTTTGAAAATCTCCACAGCGGATTCCAGTGTGCAGCCAACATTGAGAATCCCTGATCTAGGCAGGTTTGAGAACGAAAACGGGAGGAGATCAGCACAGGTGAGTCTGCGCGTTATTTGGTGAGTTTCATATTCAAGCGTTAGTTGGGGAGGACAAAATACCTGTTATCTCCAAGGGAATGTGCCAGGTACAGGTGAGAGCTGGCAGGCGGGAAGCAGCAGAAAAAACAAATGAGCTAGGCTTCAGGAGCAAATATCCCGGCAGTCCACAGGGTTTGTATATGTGTATATATACACCTATATTCATACCAAGAACCAGTGGAAGAATATGTAGGAAACTAATAAAATGGGGCGGAGGGAAGTGGGACTCAGACTTCTTGTGACACCTTTTTAATGGTTTTGACTTTTGAATCAAGTAAATGCATTGCCTATTAAAAATTAAACTGTCCAAGTCATCCAAGCCCAGGCAAAGCCGAGGACATGGAAAAGGAGTGCGGGTGGATCCTCGGTGGGCCTCTTGGGGCCTAGCCTTTAATAGACACATCAACAGTGGCTTTATTCCAAGTGTCTGAGGGACCCATTTGTCTTGGGCTGAGACAAGTGGGAGATTAAAGGGAGGTCTGCTAGGAGACAGGGAGCAAAGGCCTAAGAATTCTGGAGTGAGAGGCAGGGGAGCGACCCTGCGGGGACTGCAGGAGGCCCAGCATCTTACTGGGGAAGGAGGAATCCAGGGAATTGAGGACCTGGAAACGCCACCCCCCCCAACAAAGCTGTATATTACATACACAGGGACCCACAGTCCTAGGAGGGGTGGAAGGCCGTGTCACCCCGGAGAAATAAGGAACACTGGGCTCAAAAGGGAAAGAGCAAAAAATAAGCTTTATATATTGGGCAGGATTCACAGAAGAATCCTGGAATGTCTCAAATGCCACTTTTTGGGGGGGAGTTAATGTACCTTGGGGTCCTCTCTCCCTATGTGCAAATAGGGTGCCTCAGCTTGAGGCCTTAGTTCTCTCTGTGGAGACTCAGTTTACACACTGTACACTCACTCTGGACCCCAGCGGAGCTTGACCAGCATCCTGGCAGGCTGGGAACCCAGGATATCTTCTCTTTGTGTTTCCCTCTCCTTCTCCCACCAGCCACACCCCTACCCCCTGCCGGCCCCCCCCTGGGACAATGCTAATTCACCCCTTTGGTCTCCGGGCTGGCCAAGCAAAGCAGGTTTGGTAAAGGGAGTATTCTTCTTCCTGGAAAACTGCTCTGGGGCAGCCCTCATTCTCGTGGGGTACGTTTCCAGAACATACATGTTGTTCGGTGGAAGTGTATGTGCACGTAAGGGTCTGAGACATATCGCCAAATTGTCTCCTAAAGGGGCTGTTCCATTTTCACTCTGGGCGGCAGCGCGCATGGAGGCCCGGCTCTACCATGTTCTTGCCAGCATTGTGCACAGACTTCTCTGCACTTGCCAAACTACTGGGGTCGGATGTGATCTCATAACTCTTAATTTAAGTAGAGTTAGCCATTTGCATTCTTTTACGGTGAATTGTACTTTCCATGTCCTTTAGGAACATTTTAGGGGTGCCTGGGCCCCTCGGTCACTTAAGGGTCCACTTTCGATTTGGGCTCAGGTCATGATCTCAGGGTCCTGGGATCGAGCCCTGCGTGGGGCTCCCTGCTCAGCAGGGAGTCATCTTGTCCCTCTGCCCCTCCCCCACTCATGCTCTCTCTTTCCTCTCTCAAATAACATCTTAAAAAATAATAATAAAGTAAATTTTGACTTTGTGTAGCTTTTTGACGGGCAGGGATTTATCTGCCTTTCTTCACGGTTCCTGTGATTTGGAGTCTTGCTTAGAAAGGCTTCCCCCACTCTAAAATTATATTTTTTTTAAAAAATGCTCTTTCATATTGTCAGGCTTTTTCGGTTTTGGTTTTGGTAGGGTACCTTAACAGAATCTTGGTTTGAGGAAAGGTAGGTTTCCACCAGTAAAAATAAAGAAAACATTTCATAAAACTGGGCATTTTTCTTGGATATCTGTCCTCCCCTCACCCCAAGACGTTATGGCTCTGGTTTCTGCCTCTCTACGGGCATTTGCAAGTATTTTTCATAATTGTAGCCTAAAAATACATCTATAGAAATGTTGCTACTGCCGATCATACTCACAAGCAAGTTTCCGTGCCGTGGGCAGCCTGCGTTCTGTTCTGGAAGCCCGACAGAGATTGTTTTGCAGTCTTAACAACAGTTTCCAGTAAACAGATTACATACACCATGTGGGAGAATCAAATGTGAAAGGGGCCTCAGTTCAACTTTCATTATTTGTCAATTATCGGCATGAAGCTACTTAAAAATTTCACGAGACAGGTCGTTAATACCATGGGCCAGAAGATGTCCATTAAGGACGAATTGTCCTAAAGGGTTTCATTCAGAAACATTAAGAAAGGTTTCCAAAGCAATGGTTTCATCGACTTCAAAATAGGGCCAACTTTTAACTTATCTTCTTATGTGATTTGGGGAGTCTGCCAGAAATTATTTATTCTAATCCCCACCTCTAGGAAGAATACTCCCAGTGTCTTATTCTTGGGTAGAAAGAACCACCAAATATACTGGATAGACTGCATCTTGGGGGTGAAAATCCCAGAATTCCGGGTAGGAACCCAACCCTCCATATAAATCTATTTCCAAGGATCTCCACCACCAATACATTCAAGAAATATTAATAAGGAGCAAAATGTTGTTCTCTTTGGCATTCTCCGCTGTCCCCTGTACCTACCAGGGGCTGGATGACAGTGAGATGACCCTGCCAAAGGAATGAGAAACAGAGAAAATGGAAAGGCCATAAAAAGCCATTGTTCCTTGGGGGCACTGAGGTGGTACCGCCAGTTAAGTGGCCTACTCTTGGTTTTGGCTCAGGTCTGATCTCAGGGTCATGAGATAGAGCCCCACGTTGGGCTCTGTGCTCAGCACTGAGTCTGTTTCAGATTCTCTTTCCCTCTGCGCCCCCTGCTCATGTATGCATGCTTTTTCTCTCAAATAAATAAATAATTTTTTTATTTAAAAAAAATGCCATCATTCCTCCAAGGCATGAACTATAGAGTCCTTTGGTTCTTCCCCAGCTGATAGCCCGTGAAGATGATGACATCTGGACTCCACTCTCCGTACCACCCCAGTTCCTTCTGACCCTCAGATCCTCAATATTGCATCTACGTGGGATCAGTAGTGTTTTTAATCACCAGCACCTGGAAATAGAACCTTTCCCAGGCAAGGTAGCCAGATTCAGCAAATAAGAATATGGGATGCTGTGGGGCACCTGGGTGGCTCAGTGGGTTAAGCCTCTGCCTTTGGCTCAGGTCGTGATCCCAGGGTCCTGGGATCGAGCCCCGCATCGGGCTCTCCTCAGCAGGAAGCCTGCTTCCTCCTCTCTCTGCCTGCTTCTCTGCCTACTTGTGATCTCTTGTCAGTCAAATAAATAAATAAAATCTTAAGAAAAAAAAAAAAGAATATGGGATGCTCTGTTAAGTTTGAATTTCAGATAAACAACGAGTAATATTTAATAAAAGAATATCCTATGCCATGTTTGGGACTTTGACTAACAATTTTCATTCTTATCTGAAATTCAAATTTACCTGATGTCCTACATTTCATATGACAACCCTACTCCCAAAGCAGCCTCCTTAGAACAGCTGTAATGAAGAAGACCTCTTTCTCGTAATGAAATAAAAATCTGTCTTCTACCCATTGGTGGTCCTTCAGATATTTAAAGAAAGCTATAGAAGCACCAAAGTCAGACAGACTTGGGTTTAGTTTTGTTACTTTGTGCCCTTGGGCGGTTTCTTTAAACTCTCTGTTTTCTCATCTCTACAGGGAAACCATTATTATTATAGCTCTTAGAAGCCCCAAGTAATGTCGTTCAGCCTAGTCAGAGTGGTGGTTGAAATCAGCCACAATTCTGAGTAATGTTAATGGAAATTTAGAGAAGACTGTTTTCACAAGGATACAGCATGAAGACTGCTGTTACCCCTTTCCCGGGAGATGAAGGGGAATATCTGTTAGTGAATGTTTAGGGTGGTCAGAGAATGCTTAACCGCTGATGACATATTGTCTGTATCCAGTCATCATGAAGACGGGCTCCTGAGTCTGTTGTCTCAAAAGTCCGAAGAGCATTTCTAAGGTATTCACAGGTTTTAGTAGTTATTTCTCAACTACAGTAACTGTATCTATGATTCATTATATAGACTATGTTCATTATAGAGAATGAATGGTAGTTGTAGAAAATAATTGTTGTTATTCCATTGAATAGCTTAAGTTGTGATAAGTCACCTATTAACTGTGATTTTACTGATCTATTATAATTAAAGTCAAGGGCTCCTGGGTGGCTCAGTCAGTTAAGCATCAGCCTTGGACTCAGGTCGTAATCCTGGGGTCCTGGGATTGAGCTGGGCATCAAGCATCGCATCAGGCTCCTTGCTGGGCGAGGAGCCTGCTTTTCCTTCTCCCTCTCCTTTTGCCCCTCCCCCCAATTCATGCTCTATCTCTCAAAAAAATAAATAAAATCTTTAAAAAAAATAATTAAAGTAAGCAGGTTACAAACTGCAGATTCTCTTGTAAAAATAAATTTCTTTGGATTAATTAACTCGTAGGCATTTATACTAAATACATACCATACAATCTTATTCTTCCATATTATTATAACCGTTTCCAATATGGTTCTGAGCTGCTTCCTGGTCCCTCACCTGTAGAAATCAGCCAGTTGCCCACATCTTATGATGAAGTACCACAGTGGAGCAGGATTTTCTCCTCTTTTGTGCTGGACACTATATTTTTTTTTATTATTTTTTTTAAAGATTTTATTTATTTATTTGACAGACAGAGATCACAGGTAGGCAGACAGGCAGGCAGAGAGAGAGAGGGAAGCAGGCTCCCTGCTGAGCAGAGAGCCCGATGTGGGGCTCGATCCCAGGACCCTGGGATCATGACTGGAGCCGAAGGCAGAGGCTTTAACCCACTGAGCCACCCAGGCGCCCCTGGACACTATATTTTTAGTAATAAAGCACAAGTTCATTTGGCACATCACCACCTGACTTCCACTGAGCTGTCAACTACAACGACTTTTTGTTCTTAGATATGCGGTGGATCAATTTCTTATACTTTGCATTTGGTTTCCTCATTCCTAAATTTACAAAACCTGTTAAAATTTAACTTTTATTTGTAGGTTGCAAATCTAGCATATCCAGATTCTTTTTGTACTCTTCTCAGTCTTTACCATTTACTTATTTTTTGTTGATGGTGGTCACAGGCAACATGTTTTTGGGTTTTTGGGGGTTTTTTTGTAACCATTTGTTTTTAAAATACTTTTTGATTTAGAAACTCAAGCTTTGAGACAAGATGACCGAGGAATCTTATGTTTAAAAATTTAAAAGACTCCTTCTGTGTAGCATTATATCAAAGGGAAGAGGTTTTCCTCACAACCAATTTCTTGGTAACCATCGTTCAGGTCAGTTAACAGACATGGGTGACCAGATAGCTAATCACTCTAAGGTATGTACCTAACAGAAAGGCCATGAAAGGAAGGTAATTAAAAAGATGATGGCAGGTGATTGCAATATTCTGAGCTCAACAGAAAGTAGATAAACTTTATTTTGCACTTTTATTTTTTTTTAAGATTTTTATTTATTTATTTGACAGAGAGAGATCACAAGTAGGCAGAGAGGCAGGCAGAGAGAGAGAGAGGAGGAAGCAGGCTCCCTGCAGAGCAGAGAGCCCGATGTGGGGCTCCATCCCAGGGCCTGGGATCATGACCTGAGCTGAAGGCAGAGGCTTCAACCCACTGAGCCACCCAATTTTGAGCCCCTATTTTGCATTTTTAAACATGTGTTCTAGAATCAGGTGTTTGAGGTGCCTGGGTGGCTCAGTCGGTTGAGTTTGTGGCTTTTGACTTGGGCTCAGATCTTGATATGAGGGTCGAGTTTAAGCCCTGCATTGGGCTCCACGCAGAGCCCACTGAAGAAAAAAAGAATCAGGTGATCATTTTTCCTTAATATTTTCCCACAAACCTATTGGTAGATACATATCACATAATATAGTTTTGGCATTTAAAGTTCCGTATCTAGGTTGGGAACAGCTTTCTATCTGGCAGTGTCTTCTCTCTAAAGCCCATCCTTGGTCTTAAGAGACATAAGCACCACATACCAGAGATAAGAGGCAGCTAAACACACGCCAAGATCACTGATTCTTGGCGCAAAAGATGGACCCCTCCATCCAGCTGGAGCCATAATTCAGCTTAATCCTAAACAAGGTTTACATATTATCCTCTAAAGCTAAGGATTTCCTTCCAAAGCTGAGCACAAACCAATGGTGCATTTTGAATATACATCACAATGTGAAAGAACCACATTTCTTGTTGCTTTCCAATTGTCATTTTAAACTCACCAGCCTATCTCTTTCTCTTTCCCTACACTTAGCTCTCTGGTAAGTAATGTTTGTATAAACGAAGTGAATTCTATTTTTGTAATATGTGCTTTATTTCACCTTGATGTTGGCAAGAGAAGCAGGATGGGGGAGAATATTTTTTTAGTTTAGTTTTTTTTTTTTTTTCAAGTTGCTAAAACACTCAAATTAGGAACAGATAAGCAAGAGACTGATGAATAAGATGTGGGTGAGGACACCAAAAAATAACTCTGAACAATAACCACTCACACAAGTAGCATGGTATAGTAGAGAGACGATAGATAGGCTTTGGGTTCAGCAAGAACTGGCTCCTAAACATGGATTCCTCTACTTATTAACTAGGGGACTTTGAACATGTAATTCTCAGAGCCTCAGCTTCACCAAATTTTACTAGCAATTTGGGATAACTTCCCTTTCCTTCCTTCCTTTCTTTCATCCTTCCTTCCTTTCTTCCTTCCTTCCCTCCTTCCTTCCTCTCTCTCTTTCTTTCTTTTTGAGAGAGAGGGAGAGAGAATGCACAGAGGGGGTTGGGGGGTGGGTGGAGGAAGAGGGAGAAAATCTTAAAATCTTAAGCAGACTCCATGCTGAATGGGGGAGCCATCACAGAGCTTGATCTAGATTGTTTCTGGGTTGTTTAACAATGACTGAAAGGCAAGTTGGCTCATGCCTGCTGCGAAAACTCTAAATAGTGCTGCTTCCTTATATATAACATTCCTTGGATAAACTTTAGTTCGAAGTCCACAAAACAGTGCCTGCTCATGAGGTGTTTTGTGCACTTCATTTTTCTAGAGAATACTATGAAGCCATTCCTTGACTACAAAAGTGATCTTACTGACACCAACCAAAATGTCAAACCACACTGAGATGTGTGTACAAAGGAGGGAAGGACCATAAAAACATGTTTTATTTGTTGTCAAACTTTCCCCCCTGCTCCACAAAAGAGTATAGGTCTTTCACAATTCATGCACTGCAAATGTGAGTTCCCTTGGAAAAAAATTTGAATGAGATACTAATTCTGACCAGCTTGTTAATTCCTTGGAGCGCCTAGACCAGAAAGGAGCATTTAGGGGCCAGTGACAAGTATATGTTCGCAGCCATGAAAATTAGGTGTTCTCTAGTAGAATTCTAATGTTTCCATATAACAGCAACCTAGAGCCTCCAGGGTTACAAAGGAAAGGGAGTGAAAAAGAAGGAAATTGAGGCAAGGCTACATTTAACCAAGAAGGAGTGAGGTAGGTTCTAGTGAACTCCCAGACTAGAGTCATTACCCCAACAGACCTCTCATCCTTTTTAAAAAATGTTTATTCATTAACTTCCTTTAGCCTCTCTTGTACCTATTAGGGAAACATCAATACTCATTGTACTCTGTTTTTGTTGTTGTTGCAAATGTCAGACAACACTCTGGTGGCCTGGAGTAGACAATCTTTGCTTTGTCTTTGTTGTTTGTTTCCCAATATTACAAATAGCTTTTTAGTAAAGTGAAGTTTTGAAGAAACATTCCTCCTCCAATCCAGATAATGCTGAACCAGCAACTGGATTTTGATGTGTCATACTCTTCATGTGTGATAAAAAGGATTTTGAGACTTTTAGAGATTTTTAAAACACTTTCTTCCTTACATAAAGAAACTAAGGGATTAGAATACAACTATTATGATGTAGTATAGTGGTAGGCAGAGATGGCCTTCAGTGACACCTGTCTCTTGGTAGTCACACCCTTGAGTATGGGTTAGACCTAGTGATTGGCTTCTCATAGAAAATGACAAAAGTGATAGAATGTCATTTCTGTGTTTAAATTATGAAGACTATGACTTCATCTTGTTGGACTCTACTGTCATGTTGGAGGTGCCCTTGTGGTAAGGAACTGAGACCCTTAGTCCCAAGCCCATGAGGGATGGACTCTTGACAACCAACCAACCAACCAACTAACCCACCCACCCACCCACCCACCAAAGAATGAAATTGAAAGTGGATCATGTCCCAGATGAGCTGTGACACAGATGACTGAGGGCCCAGTAGCAACCCTGACTGCAGCCTCGTAAGAGATCTGAAGCAGAGGACCCAGCTAAGGCTTGCCCAGATTCTTGAACACAGAAACTCTGGATAGGATGTTTGAAATCACCAAGATTTAGGGCAATTGTTGTCCAGAAATAGAAAGCAGTGCAAGTGTTATCTTATTTCTGGTTTTAAAGACTAAAATAACTACAGATAAAAAACATACAGTGTCTCTGGTCTTTTTCAGTTTAAATATGTAACTGGCGATACCAACAAGGAAGTACATACAATATGACTTTGAAAATTTTTTAAAAAGTAACAACAATCACCCACAAAATTTATCAGTGATTTATTCTGAGTACTGGGGTGATGGGTGATGTTATTTTCCTCTTTGTACTTTCATGCATTTACTGAAGTTTCTACAGTTAACAAGTGTAATTTTATAATAGAAATTCGTAATGAAATGTATCACTGAATGTTAAGAATCCCACTTACAAAATACAGTCAATATAAATCGAAGGAACATACTAAATAAATGTGCTTCACTGAATTAACTACCTTTTAAACATGGTTTGACAAAAGCAAAGGATTCTGACACTGATATATTAAACTAACATTTAAGAGGTACATTTTCAGCTGTGTCTGCGTGGCTCAGTCAGTTAAGCATCTGCCTTTGGCTAGGGTCATGCTCTCAAGGTCCTGGGACCAGCCCGCATTGGGCTCACTGCTCAGCACAGAGTCTGCTTGAGGTTCTCTCTTTCCCCCTTCCTCTGCCCCTCCCTATCCCTGCTCATGCTCTCTCTCTCTCTCAAATAAATAAAATCTTTAAAAATAAGTAAAATAAAAGATGCATTCTCAGGGGTGGCTGGGTGGGTGGCTCAGTTGGTTAAGCATCTGACTCTTGGTTTTAGCTTAGGTCATGATCTTAGGGTTGTGAGCTCCAGCCCTACACAGGGCTCAGGGAGGAGTCTGCTCAGGATAAGATTCTCTCCCCCTCCCCTTCTGCCCCTTTCCCTGCTCACTCTCTCTCTCTCTCTCTCTCTCTCTCTAAAATAAATAAATAAATCTAAGATACATTTTCAAGGTAGTGTGAGAGTAAGAGTGAGCAAAAGAACATATGCATGAAATTATGAACATAATTTGAAATACATCTGAGTGATAGAATCAGGATAAATGCCTTAGACCACCTTGTAAAGCCCTATAGCCAAACTAGGCAAAAAAGAAACAGGAAATCTGAATGTATGTCATTCCTTACATATCTTTATTAGGTATTTTTTGATTAGGTCACATGATTTAGTTTCCACACCTGAAATTAATTTTTGAGTAACACTTGATTTGAAAATACCACACCATGACATGGTCAGTGAAGAGTTCCAACATCTACCCACATATATTGTCAATGGACTTACAAATGCAGAATATTTAGGTTTAATCCAAGTAAGTCATTTAGGATACTTATTTGGTATCAAGAGGAATCAGGACTCTGGTAGCTAAGAGATGAGTCAACTTTATAGGGGAACTCATTAAGCATCTTGTAATGGTTGGAGGGAAAAGAGATGTTAAATATCAGCTGTCTCAAATCAGATCATCATACTCAGCAAACCGATTTTAAAAGGTTGCTACTTTTTTGGAACCAGATAGTTTGATGAGACATGAAACAATGGAAAGTTAGCCTAGTTATGGAACACAAGGCATTTCCAACACTACAATTATCTTAAGATGAATTTTATTGCTCTGGAAAGTCCAGATGTGGTGTGGCTTCCTGAGAGAGGTCATGGTCATGTGTTCTTTATGAAGGTACCATCTTCAGAAAAGAATGCATAGATCCTGACATAATAATGACGTGTAGTGGAGTAACTATTGGTCTCAGCATAAAAAGATTTTTTTTTAAGATTTTATTTATTTATTTGACAGACAGAGATCACAAGTTGGCAGAGAGACAGGCAGAGAGGTGGGGGTAGGGGGAAGCAGGCTCCCCACTGAGCAGAGAGCCCAATGCGGGGCTCGATCCCAGGACCCTGAGATCACGACCTGAGCCGAAGGCAGAGGCCTCAACCCACTGAGCCACCCAGGCACCCCTCAGCATAAAAAGATTTATCTACTCTGTCACTTTCTAGCTGTGTAAGCTTGGACAAACCACCCCTCTAGTTTCACTTAAATTCTTCACTAAATGCAAATAATACTTATCTACCATTTCAGTGACTGGTTGGGAACCTCAATAGCATATATATTTGTGTTAAGAGCTTTATAAACCCAAATTGACACACAAATGTTAAAACTAAAACATCAATATGGACATAATCAAGTACCTAAAGGAGCAAAAGTTTTCCCAGGAGAAACAACTCCAAATTAATCCATGACCAGATACTGTAGAGTTTAGATCTGAAGACATTGCTTCAAACCTGTTCTATTTCTCTGAATTCCCTGGTTAATTCCCACATAGGTATACTGGGACTAACTTGTTGACCAGAACATATTTCCACAATTGCTTATTTTTGAAACAAACCCTTCTATGCTACTAATTAAAAACATAGCCATGTTATGTCTTTCTACCATCGTTGGTCCCCCTCTCAAAAATGTAGTCTTTATGGCAACCCATTTTTAACTCTCGCCCACAGCCAGATCTACTAAGTGTATATCAACATACTAATACTCCTGAGGCCAGAGACTTCTGCCTTCTTGACAAGTGAGAGCTACACACACACACACACACACACACACACACACACGCCTACTTGGGACTTCGAGGCACAGGCTACCCGAGCTGAAATGCAGCAGCTTCCAATCTTCCATCTGTTCCTTGGATCTAGGAGGTGACTATCATTGCTTTCTCCATGCAGACTCTTCTATAAACAGCAATAAAAATCAATGAAGATATAGGACAGCTGAGAGTTATTAACAAAATGCTGAGGCCACCAAAATTCACATTCTTGCAACCCTCAGACAGTGTCCCAAATATAAGTCCTTCTCAGTCATCCATCTGCTCCTGTGTTTTCATACTGTTCTAGCCTCCTACTGCCCTGATCCAAACACAACTCACAGTGTGCCTTCCTCCGAAACCCTTTCTTCTGGGGAGCCCTCCGAAACCCTTTCTTCTGGGGAGCCTAAAAGCCAATTCTGAGGTTAAAAAACAAAAACAAAAAACAAAAAACCATCCTTTGTCCTCTGCTTCCTTCCAGTGCTCTAACCCTTTGCTCTTCCTGTTGAACTTGACTGGATGAAGCCCAGCTGTAAATCAATTAACTTTCTGTCTCCTCTGTTCCTACAGTAGGTCACATCCCACAGATCAGGGTAACTATAAACCCATGCATGGTCTCAGATATTTCAAACCTTCTTTGCTCAACTCCAAAATCTTAACCTATAAATTTTTCCTTAAGGGAGGACACTGTATCTTCTAATCTGTTGCGAGAAGTCAGTGCAGAGTAACGCCCTTAATATCTCTTGTCCCATCTCAATCATTCTTTCTTCACCTCAAAAAGGAATGTCTCTGCCCATGAGGCCAACTCCTCAAACATGAGGATGTCAGAAGACAAGGGAAGTAAGAAGATAAACATGTGATGTCTGTAGTGGAACAGGTGAGATAACAAGGGCCAGAAGAAAACTGTGGCGTTGGGAATATTGATATATTCCCCCGAACCCCTAACCCTGAATTTTTGGAGAATAGCTAACCGGGGCTATAATTACACATAACCACTAGCAAAGGAGTGCAACCTTGCATAACTAGGAGCTGACGGGAAAGGAACTTCATGGCATGCTTCTACCCTGCAGAAAAGATGGCTGAGAAGTGGCAGAAGAAAACAGAGGAGAACAGTGATCTCTAAAGTAGGATACATGCAAGGTGATCGCATAGGATATGGGAAAATAAGATGTCTACTTATAATTACATTTTGTCTAAAAGAAGAGGAGGAAATTAACCTTCATGAACATTCACTACAGACTGACAGTTGTGCCTGCCTTCTGGTCACTCAGTATCCTCTTATGATCTGTGTCTGAGGTGATATGAGGACAGGGCAGGAGTCCCAACAGCTCCCAAACTCCTCAGTTTGCTTTCAACGTGTAGAGTGGACGGCAATTTACCTATGCCAAGCTGGGTGAATTTACAGAGTTTATCTCTTTTCTACAAAATGTGGCTTACGTGGATCCCTGCGAAGAAACCATGAACTTAAGATACTTAAGATGCAATAAACAAACAAGAAAGTGGCAGGGATGGCGCTTCTGGAACAAGTCCTTTCATCAGCCACATCATGAGATGTGTTCAGGAGGATCTCCTCAGACTTGACAAAAATTTGGCCAAAAAAGGTGTCAAGACTATTTAAAATATGTACCTATACCCACATTGATGTTGTAAAGATCTCACCCTAACATTGTATGGAGCCTTGAGAAATTAGCTAATGGTAAAATACATGCAAATAAAAGACATAAGAAGAAATTAAAAGGGCATACATTGGATAGGTTTGCTCAACAAACTCTTATTGATGGAAATATGCCCCGGAAGAGGTCTGGAGACCCCTGGCATAGAAGTTAGATTGTAAGGTCGAGGGAACTAAATATCCTAGCCTTTGCCCTAGGGTAAAAGCAGTTATAATTTAAGATTAGTGGCATTCTAAAAGAATGGTTTGTTTTTGAGGATAATTTTTTAAAATTTTTTATTTTTTATTAACATATAATGTATTATTAGCCCCAAGGGTACAGGTCTGTGAATTGCCAGGTTTACACACTTCACAGCACTCACCATAGCACATACCTTCTCCAATGTCCATAAGTCAATCACCCTCTCCCTACTACACTCCCCCCGGCAATCCTCAGTTTGTTTTGTGAGAGTAAGAGTCTCTTATGGTTTGTCTCCCTCCCTCCCTCCCATCTTTTTGAGGATAATTTTTGAAAGCTTCTTAATCTCTATTTTATTCTCATATCCTATGCAATCTTTAATTGCAAATAATGGAGTATAATAGTAGTATGGGTAAACGAAGACAAAATTCCTTTCAACCTATTTTGCTTCGCATATGTTCTTTGCACATTCAAGGCAGAAGGATGAAAAAGTCCCTGTTTTTGTTGTTCTTCACCCTAACTAGATATTCAGTATTACCAGAGACTCTGAAATTATATAAAATCAACTGAAGTTGTACAATTCAGTAAGGTAAGTCAGACTTTAGTCATATGAACTATTGCACAAACAAGTCACTCATGACACCATTCTTTTCCCAGTAGGTTTTTTTTTTTTTTTAAGGATTTTATTTATTTATTTGACAGAGACAGAGATCACAGTAGGCAGAGAGGAAGGCAGAGAGGGAAGCAGGCTCCCCGCTGAGCAGAGAGCCCAATGTAGGGCTCGATCCCAGGACCCCGGGATCATGACCTGAGCCGAAGGCAGAGGCTTTAACTCACTGAGCCACCCAGGCGCCCCTTCCCAGTAGATTTTGGTGACCATTAAGTCAATCCCTAACACGACTGCAGGGGACTTATTAAAGTACTGAAAGATAAAGTATCTATCCTTCCTCCTTTGTGGGACCCCAAAGGTAAGTTCATGGCCGAGTGGCAGTGTTGTCAGACACACACATGGCAGCCTGGGCACTGGGGCATGTACTGTTGGGTGGTTATCGGGTCACACATTTGGCAATAAAGCACACACATTTCAAAACACCTTGTCAAAAAAGGAGTAAATCACCACACTTATTAGTTTCCCTTCTTGCAAACATTTAAAACAACTCTTTTTTTTCCCTAAGATTTTTATTTATTTATTTGACAGACAGAGATCACAAGTAGGCAGAGAGGCAGGCAGAGAGAGAGAAGGAAGCAGGCTCCCTTCTGAGCAGAGAACCCGATGCAGGGCTTGATCCCAGGACCCGGGGATCATGACCTGAGCTGAAGGCAGAGGCTTTAACCCACTAAGCCACCCAGATGCCCCCTAAAACAAGTCTTAAAGTGATTAAAAAAAAAAAAAAAGGGAACAAGATCCTTTCCCAGGTTCTTGTCCTTGAAAGGACAGCACCTCCACCCAGAGCATGCCCCAAGCCCTTCCACCAGCATTCACCATGTAAAGAACCAGATCTGAGATTTGCCCAGACCCATCTACTTCTGCACTGCCATCAAAGAGGATGTGCCATTATTTCAAAAGACGTAAACGTAAACGTACATGAAAACTGGTAGTGTTGATTTTTAAGACAAAAAATCTACTCTATAATACCCTAACGTTTAAGAACTGTGAATTTCACACCTTGGTGTTCTACCTTAGCAAACCAAAGTGACTAACACCTTGGTGTTCTACCTTAGCAACCAAAACCTAAGTCTGTAAATGCTTCAACGTTAAAAATCAAAATGCCAAGGACAACCAATCACAAACAGCCAACTAGGCCTTAAGCTTAGCCAATCACTCCCTCCCTTATGTTGCTTCTGCTTACTCTCCAGAAGTCTCTTCCCCTGAGCTCCTCCTGTCCCTGGAGGGCACCCAGCCACTTCCGGTTTGGTGCTGCCTGCTTCCAATAGATTTTGCTCAAATAAACTCCTAAAAATGTTAATAAAATTCCTTAGTTTATCTTTTAACAGAAACAAGCTTTAAGATTTTTGGAGTTGAGATTCATTTCAATATTCTGTTTCTTAAAGAAAAAGAAGGAAAGGAAAATGTAGGAGTGTTGCGGGGTGGGAAGAGGTGTGTGTGCCACATTCCCTGAAACTTCTTGGAGGACTCTTTAGAAGTCAGCCTGAGGTTCAAGGACTAGTTGGGAGGAAACAAGTATCAGGCATCAAAGTCTGAAAAGCTCCCCATGAGGGCAACTGCTGATAACTGGGAGCAGTTCCTCAGGAATTCTCTGAAATATCTTAAACCACTTATCTTTCTTCAAAGGCTTATTTAACTACTTAAAAAAAAGAAGAAGAAAAAAAAAAGAAAAGAAAAAAAAAAGAGAGCAAAATCCCTAGGTCTTTAATGGGGGTGGCTTTCAAATAGGCTGAGATAAAATCATTCTCTTAAATTTGTCTTTGAAGTGGAAATGTGATCATACAAAAAGCGCCAAAGGAGTAACAATTTCAACTGCTTTCTCAGGTGGCACATTTATAATCAAATGCATGAATTATAATATGATCTATTAGGTTAGAATTACCCCTTCTATCAAGGGCTCCCACCTGAGACCCATGCTTTGAGAAAAAAGGAACCATCTCTGAGAAAAAAGGACCATCACTTAAGAGTGGCCCCTAATTTCTGTCCATGGAGATTCCGGGCTCTTCACTGCTTGCCTCCATGAAAAAAGGCCAAGCAGGGAAAACATAATACTATTCCCTTGAGCCTGAATACCACCACTGCCATTGGCTAAAATACATTTACAGAGTTATTGGAAAAGTTATGACCTGCCATGCCCAAAATAACGATCTGACATTCTTCTAATTATACATTTTAAAGATTCATTTATTTTAGAGAGAGAGTGCACAAGTGAGGGGAAGGGCAGAGGGAGAGGGAGAGAGAGAAGCAGACTCCCCACTGAGCGTGGAGACCAACACAGGGGCTCCAACCCCGGGGTCCCAAGATCTTGACCTGAACTGAAACCAAACTGCTTAACCCGAATGAGCCACTCAGCTCCCACTTCTACTTATATTTGATGTCATTCCTGTATTTAGGAAAATTCGATCATTTGATTTCTAAATGCACACAGGCCAGAAGAATATCACTAGATTATCTTAATAAGAGCAGTCACCTCGTCACACATCCCCCGGTTTTAGGTCATGTTTTTTTAGTGATTTGCTTCTTTATTAATTTATTAACTGTTTCTCCCTTGAATATAAGATGGCAAAGAACCTGCAGCCTCAGGGTAAAATAGTGGCTGGCACATGGTTGGTACTAAAAATATTTTATAGAATATTAAATATTTGTTAATGTCATTCTTAGTACATACTTTATATTATATCGCTCTGTTGTGATGTCCCCCAAACTCAGCCTGTCACGCTATTAGTAAAAATACATCATACATACAACCTTTATTCAAAGCAAACAAACGATAGAAAAAGATCTTTAAATAATCAGGTATTCCATATGTTCAAGTGAATATGTTTTATTAAATGCATACTAATATCTTTCTATAGTATGTGAGTATACATAATAAATTAAAATGTATATATTTATTAAATATAGATATAATACCAGAACATGATTATTTCAGATGAGAAATCAAAATAAACCCATTTGTAAGTATCTTTTGGTCACTCCAAATTGATATTGCTCATAAAAAAATACACGGATTTTCCCTGGGGAAAAAAATTAATTCCATAGCAATGTAGTTAAGGGACATGTTTTATTTCATAGCTTTCTGCAAGCAAAATTCCTCTGATACAAAATGAGTTCAATGATACAGGTGCTACTGTCCACTCAAGCAAAAGAAAACCTCACATTTCTATGAATGCACTTTATAATTATATTCTTACAGTAAAATAGGTCTAGTATCCAGGATGCCTCTGGCCTCTCGAGAAGCCGCAGCTCAGGATCCGGGCCGGGCTCTTGAACCTCCCAGCGCCGGCCGGGCGGCGGGGCCTAAAGGAACTTCCTGGGCGCGTCGGTCAGATACTGCTTAAACCTGTGTGTGTGTGTGTGTGTGTGTGTGTGTACGTGCTGTTTGCCCTCCATCTTTTCTTTTACAGTGAAGTCATCTCAAAATGTATCCCCGGTGTGTGTCTTTTGGTTTTTCAGAGTTTCTACAGAAGCAGGAAGATGTCATGAGGTATCCGTGGGCCGCGGCCGCAGCGCACCGGTGGACTTACCTGCGGGGACGCTCACCGGCTCTAGTGTGGGCTCCGCGCGACCGTGCGGACGTGTCCGTGCCGCTGGACCGCCTTCCTCCCCCCTCACATACCATGTGACTTTGACCCCAGAATAGCTGACAAAACATTATACAGATAAAATAAAAGACAAATACACAAATAAGGCCATCTGCAGAATTTTAAACTCACTTCTTGCAATTATTTCACAATAATTTCTACATCATATTTTACATCTTTCAAGCTTAAATAATAAATTCTCAAGGAAGGGCCGTGGTGGAACCAAGTGCACTATCTCTTGGAGGACTTGTCCAATTTGCTGGCAGGTGATTTCCTCTGGGGCGTGGGGATTTTGGAAGGCTTGGCTGTAGCTGGCCGAGAACCTGCTCGGGGGGTAGGCCTGTGTGTCTGGGGCACAGTCTCCACGTCGGAGCACACGGACTGGATTTCTGAAATGTCAAAGTCGGATGCATCGCTGCCTCGGCGGCTGCTGGCCCTGCTGCCAGCTTTGCTTCCGGCTCGGCTTCCGGGTCGGCTGGGAGTCTTCTTGGGGTCTGAGGAGACAGGACGGACAGGGTTGAACCAGGCTTTATTAGTACTGGGTCCATGGGCAACACCTTCTTGAAAACAAATGCCACCTTTAATCTCCACAATTTTTCTTGTCGCCTGGTAGGTGCTCAGGAGACCTGGGGATTCATGGCCTTTTTCCATTCCACTAGGGAAGGTAGCCTCACTCTGAGTAGAGATAGGTTCACAAACTAAAGGTACGTTTGGGCTGAGTGACTGAAAACAGTATTCCACTGACTACAAACCAAACAAATATGAGGAAGATCCCTACAATTTAAAATTACCTAGGGCTGAGCAAACACGGAGCAAACCCTTAGGTGTAAGTTTTGCCTGAGGATAAGTGATTCAAAACACATGGGAATTTAAAAGAGAAGACTTGAAAGACACTTCCTGCTAGCTGAGCCCACAACCCCAGGGGCTGGGTTCACTATTCTGTGAAGAAGTAGAAGTGCCATGGGCTTAAGGCCCAACATGGTTGGGTTTTTCCAACCACCCAAGAACAGAGCCCAGGGCAACTTATGAGCAGGTGGAAGGGCCCAGACCTTCCAGCGCAGGATATGGGTAGGACATGGCTGTGGTGTTTCCTATGTTCACCTTTCTTTGGTACTTTCCAAAAGTGATTTTCCTGTCCCTTAGTCTCATGACTCATTTAACCTCTACCACAGTGGAAGGACTGGACTAAGTGTCATTTCAAAAGAATACAGCATCATCAATTCATTATTTCATCCCCAAGGAAGAAGAGCAGAGGCTCGAGTCTTCCGATCCCACTGCAAGAAGCCCTTAGAGACGGACCCACGCGGCACTCACCAGCAAACTGTGTTCGGACTCTGGCTGCTGCCGTGGTTATCAAGCCACTGTCGTCCCCAGAGTGGAAACCTTTCCCTGATAAATAGCCGGGGAGCCGAAGCTTGCTTCCTTGGATTGGTGTGCCCTGTATTTAATCAGTGAAAGGACATTTCAAGAAATTGCTCCTGCTGTGTGATCTTCCACTAACAGCCTATTACAGATGAGCGAAAACCCTCTTCGGGATGGGGAGCGGGAGAGGAGGAAGCGTTTTTGATTAAGTGCTGCCTGGGGTTCTCACCGCTCACTTTCCTCATTTCTTATTCTCTCCCTGAATTCAAACGGAATTCATGTTGAAGAGAAAACACAAAAATAGAAATCCCCAAATGATAGCAAGGGGGAAAAAAAAAAAGCTAATTAAACCATGAGCACATTAGTATCTTCCAGGTTGTCAGCAAATATTACAGAGTTAGGAGAGTCCTGCCAGAAGGATGGGGAGCGCACATAGAGAGAGAGAGTGAGGGACTCCGAAAAGTTGTGCTTGGATAGTCTGTGGCCTCCAAAGCTTTTAGGGAACCAAGCAGAAAAGAACAGACAGAATTAGGACAATAAGTAAACAAGGCCTAAACAGTCACCATTTAAACAAACTTAGCTGAAAAAAACATGCAGTGACATTTTCTAACTTGGTACCATGCCACTGTACCTACTTCCAATACCTTCTGTGGTCCTTCCACATGAAACATGGAGGTGATGCTTAGGGAGAACACTTAAAAAATTCTTAAGTTCACAGAGAATGCCTAAAGCAATCACGACTATGAGATTTTATTATAAGTCTAAAATCACTGCATTTTTTCCAGATCACTACACCATTCTGAAAAATCTCCTGAAGTTAAAAAAATAAACAGAAATCCCAAGAAATAGAAGGGATGCCATTTTGCCTCAATTAACTTACAGGGAGCTGTTTGGTGGAAAGGAATCTACACACATTACGTGTGTGTGTGTGTTTTAATTAGTTTTTCCCTTATTAGTTGTGAATGTTTAATAGAGCATATGTAAGACCTTTTGATACTTCAGAGTTACAATCTAATATAAATGTCATATTTGAAATTCATGTACATATGCATTCTAGCATACATTTAAGAATGGAATTTATATGTGATTTGTAGACATATAAAACTTAAGTTTTCAAAATACTTTTCAAAGGTGTCAGGATAATTAATCTTCACACTTACCTAATCACAACTTTTTTATAAATGGGAAAGATGAGGGCCTGAAAAGGGCTGTGGTTTGCCCAAGATCTGGCAACTGTGATCAAGCTAAATTCCTAACTTTAAAAGAATCTTAACAATCCATGAAAAGAGTGAGGACCCCCAAATTATGACATATATCATTCAAGGTGGCAGAATTCACTGCCATGTGAGACCCAAATCATTCTTCTCAGAAAGCCTTGACTGTTCTTATTTTATTGTCACAAACCCTACCTAGTTCTCTTACAGACCCCTCCACAGAAATATACTATTGCTTTCTCTGTTTGGCTATTTTGTCTATGAGGCTACTGGAAATGAAACATAATTTTATAGTAGTTAAAGTAACACACTTAAACTCTAATCCAGGGGAGTCTCTTGAACTAACCCAATAGCACAGCCCCCAAAATTTAAAACACACATGCCACTTGAGGGTCCTTAAATTGTTCTCAGTTTTCACAGGGGAAGGGAAGGAAAAATAAAAGATGGTATCAAAGGGGGAGGCAAACCATGAGAGACTCTTAAGTCTAGGAAACAAGCTGAGGGTTGCTGGAGTGGAGGTGGTAGAGGGATGGGGTGACTGGGTGATGGGCATTAAGGAGGGCATGTGATAGAATGAGCCCTGGATATTAGATGCAACTAATGAGTCACTGCCCTCTACCTCTGAAACTAACAATATAGTATATTTAACTAGATTGAATTTAAATAAAAATTTTTAAAAACCTTCTCAGTTTTTGCTACAACAGATGCATCATAAGTGGCAGGCGTCTCCAGATAACATATGATACTAACCCCTTTCACCGGAGGGAAGGGGTGGACAGGAGGGGTCAGGGAAGGAGGAAGAGCTGATGAAGGCATTGTCTCTGCCTCAATTCTACCATCACCAGCAAGGATTCTTTGAATCATTTCCATCTGAGTCATGAGAGTAATAAAACATTCTCTGCTTACCTCTTATTATCCATCCAAGGATTAAATAATAGATTAGAAAAGCAAACTTTTTGAAAAGCATAAAGGGCTTTTTAAAGGTACTATAGCATTTTCATAAAAGGATCCTGGCCTTTAACATGAAATCCCCCCTTCATTTCCAGACAAATCGTTGAGGGACTCCCCCACCCCATTATTGTGATTCTAATCAAATATGTGATTACTTGATACCTATGTGTATCATTTTACAGAGAACGTTCTTTCAAATCTGTGTGGTGGACTTTCAATTGAATGTAGATGATCTGATAGATGAGCTAGCTTAGCAAATTTTATATGACCTAAATATCTCATCCCCATCAATCAGGCCATGTTAAAAAGCTAAAGCATATTTAAACAGTAATCTTTAAGGTCTAATAAAGACCCACACCTATTGAAAATGGCAGAGAACATCTTGCATACCTCAGCCCCCCAACCACGGTACTGATAACTAAAAGGCTTATGGCTTACCCATCCAGTGTTCTCGGGCAGAAACAAACGTAACAAACATTTGGAAGGACTGTGCTCATAAGAAACACTCAATAAACATTCTTTCAATGGAAGTGATTTTCTCTTGCAAATGACAGTGCTTCTCACTCTTACCTAAAGGGGGATTATTGCATTTCTTGCCCAAATTATGGTTAGAAGCATGAGCATACCATGGGCTTTAAAAGAAATTTCACTTAGGCCTGAATATAATCTTCTGTGTGTCACTCTCTCAAGGGAGAAAAGTCAAGTTAAGTATGAGGAAGAGAACAACAACAACAACAACAAAAAACAAAGGAGGTACACGGAGCCTGCAAAGTGGTGTCACTATGCTCAGCTGACACCATTCAAAAAGCTATGAATTCTCGGGGCACCTGGGTGGCTCAGTGGGTTAAGCCTCTGCCTTCGGCTCAGGTCATGATCTCAGGGTCCTGGGATCGAGCCCCGCATCGGGCTCTCTGCTCGGCAGGGAGCCTGCTTCCTCCTCTCTGCCTGCCTCTCTGCCTACTTGTGATCTCTCTCTCTGTCAAATAAAAAAAAAAAAAAAAAAATCTTAAAAAAAAGCTATGAATTCTCTATTCTATGAACCCCTTACTCTGATGTCTTTCCAGAAATGCTGAGTTGATACTTGTCTTATAGAAGTCTATAAAAGACAAGGTATTGTCAGAAGTACGTGTGTTAAGGGAGAGGTAAAGCAATGTTAGTGCGTGACAGTTTCAATGAAAGAAGACTGTTAGACTAGGATCTGGGGCCTTACGATACCTCTGCAGATGGCACGGAAAAGTCTGAACACTCTGCTGGTTTACAAGGAGTTGACATTTTGCTGTTTGTCAACCATGGTTTACCATAATTGCGTGTTAAAGGATGGAGAATCTGTATGGAACAATGGCAAATCAAATGTAAAGGATAGCAGATAAAAAACAACCACAGAAAGAGATACTCATAGCCAAGAGTAACATTTCACAGTAAGAATGATAATAATTAAAAATAAATGGAAAGATCTGATGGCAAATCATATACACCAAATAAATAAATAAATAAAGCTTTATTTAAAAGGGAAAAAAAACACTCTGAAAGGCAACTAAAGCTCCTAAGCAGATAGTCTCCATATGGGCCACAAGGCAAATGTGTGTGTGTCTATGTGCATATACATCTATATATACACATAGACACAACACATATTTAATCCTTCATCTGTCATATTTGAGAAGGGAAACACATGGAGAAGACTGGCCCCACAAATTCTCGGGTCCTCAAACACTCAAAAGCACCCTCGAGACAGTGATCACACAGGAGAAGGACAACACTTCCTATCTGAGTCCTACCTTGGGTGTGCTGGCGGCGGGGACCTGTGGCGAGGCTGCCTGGCCAGCCTGACTGGATACAGAAGTTGATCGGTTGGGTGACGCTCCTCGTGATGAAGGCCGTGATCTTCGGCCCCGGGGTCGGAAGGCAGCCATACCCTGACTGGCACCATCTGCTAAAATGAACTTCTCCCGGAGCTCCATGTTTGTCCTTCCTTTAGCTGGATTATGTGACACACACAGCAAGGCACGCAAACAGAAGAGGAGGGGACAAAAAGAGGCGCTCAATCACTTACAGGAAGAACAACACCTTGGCACCACAGACCATGTTGAGGAGTTCAAGAACAGCTTTTTGCCATGCCAACTCCAACGCAGCATAACAAAAAGTTAAATGCATTCCTTTACAATGCATTCCTTTTGGATACAAGTAAGTTTGGGAAAGAAAAAAAAAAGTGTGTTTATTCTAACACTAGACACCAGCAAGAATAACCACTATTAAAGAAAGAGTCAGCATGAAAATGGAAAGCTCATGCTAAAATATTGTTAATCCACCAGCTACTGATGCCCACATGGTTCGTCACCCTTCCCCACACTGAGAAGACAAGCCAGTAAGGCAGGGACTGTGGCTTTTGCATGTACTACTGAGGTAAGGAGAATGCCAGTATTTTAACACTGGAATTAACCAAACAACAGGATTACACAGAATGAGAGATGGCCCATTAATCATGAGGACAACATATAAACTCTCAGGTTTTTCACTTAAATGAGGCAACCAGTATTCTTATTTTATGCCTTGGAAAACTCGGTTTAACCGACATGCAGTAACAAACATCAGACCCAAGGATATGAGGTAATCAGTGATGCAACACTCATACAAACACATATGCACACGGAGAACACTGCACAAGAACCCGATGAGCAACGTGTTAGCATGTGTCTGATCACTTAGAGAGCACCTATGTTTGTGGCACACTGGCAGTGTGCCAATGGTTCTGCATTTAAATTTGGAAGCACCAGCTCAGTTGGATATGAGTTAAGCCATACGCGATGGATGAAGCGTGTTATCTTAAAACAAATGATTAAAGCAAGAATGTAAAAGTAGGAAAGAGAAAAGGCAAGAGGGGAGAGGCAAAGACGGGGGTTGCCAACCTATAGTAGGCTGAGTAGTAGTAATTGAAGAGTTTGATTCCGAACGTAACATTTTACTCCCATGATGATGAACTAGAAAAAATGACACAGGATACCAATCACATTAAAGAATACTGTTAGCAAGAGAAGAAACAAAGTACAGTAGTTGAATATGCAAAAGGGTGCTCAGATCCGGCTTTTAGCACACATTTTAGAAGAAAAGTTGCATCAGGGAAAGAAGCACTCAAAGATTTGACTCAGTAAGAAAAACTATTTGGAAGACTTGGCCACAGTCACACTAACTTTCCTAAGCAGCAAGTCAACAGGATACTACATATTCTATTTGCTTCGTCTCCTAAGTGGAACTACAGCACTGGACGCTGCGGTATTTCCAAAATATTAAAAGAGGGAGTCATCGCGATTATACCCTTTGGCGGGTGTATCTTTGACCTGCAGAGAGCAGAGCTACTGAGTAGGGTCGTAGGACGATCCTGGGTGTCCTTAGCAGAGCAGCCTGCTGACCCACAGAAACTCACTCTGATGTACCTGCACAGTCAGATGCCGGCATCGAATTAACAGAGGCCCCGCTGGAAGAACCCCGGCCTCCCACTTGGTAACCGAAATACTATCGGCACGGACATTTGCTGTTGTTCGTTTAAGGGGATTGAAATGAGCTCACAGGTTAAAGAAAATCATAAAAATGTTATTGCTTTTTTTGTTTTTGTTTTTGTTTTTTCCTAAGGAAAAATGGGCCAACTAAAGTAAACGGGACCTAACTAGACACTGCAATCAAATGACCACCTGTAAGGTCAATCAATTAAGAATTCCACAATTGACTAGAGGATCTGCAAAATGAGGAAAATAATCAAAGATAATCAAAGATCTTTGGCTGGTAGGTATGGCATGAGCTACAGTATCATTTGTTTATATTTTCAACATGCTCATCTATAGCTTCGAAGTAAGAGTCAAGTTCACAGTTAATGATGATTTTCAAAACTTTTAGGTATTAACTTTCCTTACCTTCCCCCAATATGAAAAACTTCCACTTTTAAACCTTTATTGTCCAGCATGCTCAGTCCCCTTTACCTCAATCTGCTTTCATTTTACGTTGCTATGTAATGACAGGTGAAATCCTTTCCCTAGTTGGTGTAATTACTCATTTTGAAAATTGCAGATGGAAGCATTTCCCTAAAGATAAAAAAATCTATTCTCGTATTTCCTGCCTATCAGTCTCATATTTATCCAGAAGATGTAAGGAAAAAAATGAGAAGAACATGGTTTACATGACTGCCACAAGTTCTTTGGGAACTTTAGGCTGACAGAGACCAATGTGAAACATTCATTATTGTAATAAATGACCAAAATTATACCCAGCATGTTTTTGATGCTGGAAAATAGTACACAATTGATATACTTTCATGGTGTTACTATCTTAACATAGCAACTCCTTACCCCTGCAAGGATCATTTTTCACTAAGAACTCATCAAGTGCCATCCATCCACCTCCGACACGAACCATCACAGTACTTCGTAGGATCCGAACAAGTCGCAGCTGCTGGGAGTCTCCAAACTGTGAAGACGAAGGAAGAAAGAACCTCTAATTGTCAACAGCAAGTCTATGCTAAAGGATGATGTACAGTCTGCAGTAGCTTAAGCAACCAACTTAAATTTCTTGCTTAGTTCACAGCGATTAGTAAAATCTCAGGAAAGGGGGTTTGAAATGATCTGCGTTAGACTGCTGCATGCTGATTTAGCCCAAAGGAAACAGTTTGGAAAAAGCTAACAAAGGTTATCAAGTATAATACTGAAGCTCTGTCCAAGAAACGATTTTTCTTTATGATAGAAACATTAGTAAGGCAGTAATTGACAAATATTTCTAGAAATCAAACACAGACATGAAAATAAGCAATGGCCCACTAGCCCAGGGCTTACATAAGATTCTAAAGAAAATCTAATAAACTCTAATTCTTCTTCATTAAAACTTCCTCTTCTACTAAAACTGTTTTCCACAGAAATCTGTGAGAGAAATCTCCATAAACTCATTTCGTTTTCTCTAAGAGCAGTTTTGATTTAGAGAGATTAAATGTAGTAAACGAACATGACCAACAAAAATTTCACAGTCAACTAAAATTTCTGCATCACTAATGATCTGGTAAACCAATTTGTTAAAGGCTGGATTAATGTGCCATCTTGGATTACTATAACATTAGAACAGCCAGTGACACATTATTAATGATACAGCTTTCAAATCTAACAGGCTTTCTCTTAAAGCGTTTATACCATAATTACTGACACTAATAAGCAGTCGTGTTCTTACCCTTTCAAAGGATCTCCAATCACTTGAATACACTACAAATTCTGCAAGTTCTGAATAAATGTCTAGACTACATAGTTTCTGATCGTAAAATTTATCTTGAAAGCCCATGAGAAATAATTTTATACTTTTAAATCATTTCTAATAGGCTCATGTTCAGCTTGTAAAAATCACCAAACCAAATTTCATGGCTGCCAACCCAGCAGATACCAAGCAAAATCAATAGCCAAGTAAACATAAATAAAGCTTCTTTTAAAGGCAGGTAAGATACAATTGTGACTTTGACTATTTGTCCTGGCTCATGATGGATAATCAGAAAGCTTTATTTTAAGTAGAAACAAAATCTGCCACTTTTCAATATACTTTAACACTGAGTTTCAGGAAAGGAACCCTAAAACAAAGCCAACCATTCAAGACCCTGAAACTCAAAAGGACCTGGATGAAAAGCATGTAAAATGCACCAGCAGGAACTCATGCGTTTTACATCAACCCTTTTTATATTGCTATTTCTAAGTCCATTTTCAAGCCTTGAGATTTAAACTTTCTTATAAATTGAACCAGTTCCTGAAATGTAAATTAAAATTTAAAAATCAAAATATATTTTTATTTTGTTAGAAAAAAATTGGTGCTGCTAATAAGCGAAGGAAAAGGAAGGGATTTAAAGAAAATTACCCTTAAGAAACCAGATAATTAGACCAGATACTTTCGGTCCAAGATTATGTTCAAAGCAAAAGTTTTCAGGAGATGATGTATTTTATAGAGATATTTCAATTCTAATAAATATGATTTAAATTTTTATTTTGAGAGGTTATTCCCTAGACAACTAACATTGTCTTCAGAATTCCCCTAATTTTCCTAACAGCCAAATCGTGAGACAAGAAAAAAAGAGACTAATGTTTGCTTTTAGTGTTTTGAGTGAATAAAATCTTTTAAGGTTAGCATTTTTCTCATCCTTTCCACAAATAAAAAATACTATCCCAAATGTTGACTCAGAAAATAACAAGAAGGGATCAGAACAGTAACTTTTTATATATTATAACTAATGCCAAGTTTTAAAGACATCCTTTTCATATATTATAACTAATGCCAAGTTTTGAAGACATCTATTCAAAGGAGCTGAAAATTTCTATTTGAAAAAAGTTATGCGCTTGCAATGAATGGGGATAACAGGGAATTTGAAACCTAAGAGGTAATATGGCTTAAAAACCTAGCGGCAGAGTGAGATCTAACATGTTATGTATGGTCAGGTGTTAAAAATAGTACAGTTCTTTCCAAAAGCATACAGTGAAAAACCCTTCTCTTTGTTTAATTTTTCTTGTCTTTAGTTCTAAAAATTGTGATCATGACACAGGGCCACTGGACAGTTTATATTGACTTCAGTGTAAAGCCAAATGAGTTAAAGTGTGATTTTAAGATTTCACAGAAGTGGGGCACCTGGGTGGCTCAGTGGGTTAAAGCCTCTGCCTTCGGCTCGGGTCATGATCTCAGGGTCCTGGGATCGAGCCCCGCATCGGGCTCTCTGCTCAGCAGGGGGCCTGCTTCCTCCTTTCTCTCTGCCTGCCTCTCTGCCTGCTTGTGATCTCTGTCTGTCAAATAAATAAATAAAATCTTTAAAAAAAAAAAAAAAAAAGATTTCACAGAAGTTATCAGAGATACATTTCCTCAAAAGGAATTGATACCAGTTAAGACCTGCAGAGTTAAAATTCCTGCTCAGAAGATGTAAAGTCCTGAATCAGTGGATTAGGACAAATGCAACAATTGCTGCTTCGGAGAGAACACATCACTTGTGGCTGAGTGCCAAAGAGACTTCTCACTACTGTCTTCCCACGTCACCGCCCAGTGCAGATCCTTCTCTAGCTACTGCTGACCTAAGGACCACAGAGTTTGTTTGTTTGTTTTTTAACCTCAATAGTTAAACACAGCAAAGAGATGTGTGCAGAACCAAATCTGTGTTCCAGTAAGTATTTGCATAAAACATTATCCTAGCAATGTTATTAAACCGGAACTAAAAATGGCATTTCTAACACTATGACCAGTCAAGCTGCAATTTATTATCTGGTTTGCTTAAAAGTAATCTCCTCATTTGAGACACACGGCAAAAAGGAATCCTGGATCAAGGACCCTTACAGCGTTTACAGAAACACCACGCCAACCAACAATGTAGTAGCTAGGGCAACAGCATGGGAAAGATTGGCCATGGCAAGCTTTAATGACTATGAATTAAAGTTAAAAAAAAAAAAAAATCATTGGGAACTTGAGAATACATTCCACTGGTTTATACCTGATTTCCCAGGAAGAACTGATAAAAAAAAAAATGAAAAATGGAAGAAAGACACAATTAGTTCAATAGGAAACTTTCTATATGACTCTAGAACACACACATACAATCTGTCACACTCTGGGCTCCTGGATATAGTATCTAGTTTAGAGATGTGCAGGTACCCGCTGGTCCAAACATAAACCATATAATCAGTAAATTTTCTATAAAAGTTTTTTTTTAATCTTTGGGTTTCATATTTAGGTTAGAAATTCAAATATGCCGATGAATATTTTCCAATATGGAAATACAAAAACTAAAATCAAAAAGAAATTTTGCTTGTAAGTAACATACTGTATTAGGGAAACTCAGCACATTTCCTATCTAGCTACTACATGTAAGAGATATTCCAAAAAAGAGAAAAAAAGATAGAAGAGTAACAAAGTCACACTGGTGTTCAAATAACTGTTTCGAAGAAGGTGAACTGAGCTTTTAAGATTTTGAACAAAAAGAAAAATAACTATGCAAGTGGGAAACATTGCCTCTCCATATTTCTAAAAATGATTCAACATTTTTAACTTTGTTGTTCTGGCTTGGAATAGCTTTGTTATCAGAAAATGAAAACTTACCTGTAATCATAATAAAATACATTTTAAAGTCACAGGAAGCAACCTGAGTATGTGGGATGTGTTTTCCTCCTCAAAGTAAAATGCGTGTCAGAGATATATCCTATTTTACAAAATGCAGGCTATCTCTACATCATTTAAAATGACAAAAGCTGGAATTTCATATACCATTCTATTGTGATGTGAGGTAAAAAATAAATAATTAGCATTCCTGGAAAGCAATGCAGTTCAAATTGTATACAAATTTCCATTGTTATGCTTCAAGAGAACTAAATAGTTTTGAAAACTCACCCTATATTTGTTGTCTCCAATCTGTTCAACTTGAAATCGTTTTGCACATTTACACTTCGCTACCTGCCTTGTCACCTGCCAAAAACAATGATGAAATATCCATTTTAAGGTTAACATGACATTGCAGAGTCCACAAACAACTCAACACAACTCAAGATGGAAATAAAATGGCGGCGCGAATCTGTGCATGGTGTCCCGGCAGCGCCCGCTGCTGCTGTTGCAGGGGGTTGGGGTGTGGAGTACCTCGTCTTCGATTTTGTCCGCATCGGTGACGGGTTTATATGCATCTTTATTTGGGTGAAGGGCTGCTACAAATTCATAGTAGTCAATATATCCATCACCATCTCGGTCAAAGATGTCTGCCACCGCACTCATCTCCAGGCGGCTGGTTGGAAACTCTAAAATTTTTGAAATAATAGTAAGTATGATTACTGAGGTACAGCTGAAAAATAAAATTGTAAAATACTGAACAGTATACATCGTGATGATCTGATCCTTATACATATTATGAAAGGAGTCCTTCCATCAAGTTAATTGACACACCACCACCTCACAGTTTTCTTTTTGTTTTTTCCTGAATATTTAAGTTCTACTCAGAAAATTTCAACTACATAATATCCAGTGTTATCAACTGTAGCCATCACATTGTACTTTAGAACCTCAGACCTTACTCATCTTACAGTTTGTACCCTTTTACCAGGCTGTCCCCATCTCCCCCACCTCCCAGCCCCTAGCAACCTCTTTTCTACACTGTGGGTCTCACTCTGTATGTAGATTCCACGTATAAATGCGAATTAAGATACTCTCAGAATAAGCCATACTATATTCTCAAAGTTTTTAAGACCTGTAGTTTATAATAACATTTTACAAAAAGATTTAATCTTAAAAAAAAAAAAAAGTTAAGTAGTATACCTTGCTAATTCTGACTCAGTTGTATTATTTCTATCTTATGTAGCCAGTTAAATTATCAGGGTCATCAAATATATTAAAATCCTCTTAAAAACTGATTTATATTATAACAAATGAAACCACAATATACAGGACCTACATTTATCTTTAATTACTACCAGGGTGAATCATTTAAAATTGCTGTTTTTCTTGGTTGAAAACCTTAAAATTAGCAAATTTCATATGGTTCAACTACCACTTTATTTAAGGATTATATGAATTTTATGTATATGAATTCATATCATATATACACTCATAAGATTATATTAAATTTACTTTAAGAATTATTTCCAGTAACATCTGCCCAAGAAATCACATCCATATGACTCAACCATCAAACAAGGTGACACATACCTTAAGAATTCTCAAAGAGTTCTAATTTCCCACTAATGACAATGATCAGATGTCAATTAGAACAAAAAAGGGAAGAGGCTGACTTGAATTTACTGATTTCCTATTACAGGTCGGACAAAACAATCTAAGAATCAAATATTATTAACTTTATTATACTAATGAGGACACTGCCTCAGGGAGCAAGGAATATACCAACTGTGGTTACATGAGTATGAAATAAGCCTGACCCAAAACCACACGTTTCACCAAGGACACTTCCCTGAGGGCATGACTTCATAGCCAAGTTTAAAGGCGATGCTTTATTAGTAACACAAGCTTTAAAGTGTGCTTATTTTCTTTAAAAATGACATCGTTTACAGTCACTTCTCTTGGGACTTACTTGAGGAAAGAATTCCATCAATAAATTCTTGTCGGGTTATTTTCCCATCCTGATCTTTATCAATTCTCCTGAAGAAGTCCATCACTCGAGATTTCTTATGATTCATCCATCTCATGTATTTTTTACGCCAGATATCAAAATCAAAGTTAGCAAATTCCCTCAGCTGGAAAGGAAAAAAAGTATTTTTGGCTCATACAGTACACAAACGATATCTCCTACTTTATGAATAAAATTATTTTTAATGACCTTCCAGATAATGCACAGATCTTTCCCACTTCAAAAAAATAAAAAAGGTCTCATTTTGCAAAGGGAGCACAGAAACATCTTTCCTATAATTTCACTACTGTCACTGGTTGTTCTTTTCAAATAAAAGAAACATACAAAGCTCCTCAAAAAGTCAAACTAACAATTTCTGATAGTGCCAATGTGACAAAGGTGAACTGCCCCAAAGAGACACTACTGGTAAGTTCTGTGCCTACCGGACAGCAGGCCCAGCTCAGCAGCTCTCACCTCTGCTCTCTTTCTCTCTGCTCTTTGCCATTCTACCATCTCGAGGCTTCTAAAAATTTCCCAGTTTCAGAATCTAAAACTCTAAATCTCAGACCACAGAATATATATATATATATATAATGAAAATACCTGAATCATCAGTGGTTATATTTCCCAGGTAATACCAAGCAAACATACATCACGCTGCATCTTCTCTTATGGAGCCAGGTTCTGATTATGTTAGAACATATTATAGTGGACCCTTGAACAACGCTGGGTTTGAACTGTGTGGGTCTGCTTCCATGAAAGTTTTTTACAAAATTTTAAGAAAGACGTGTTTTCTCTTCCTTGTGATTTTCTTAATAACATTTCCTTTTCTCTAGCTTACTTTATTATAAGAATATAGTATATAACACATACAACTTTGTTAATTGCTTTTTATAGGTAGGGCAATAAGGCTTCTGGTCAATAATAGGCTATTAACAGTTCAGTTTTGAGGGAGTTGACTATTTTGACTATGTGGTATGTATGTGTGTGAAGGCGCTGTTAGTGCTCCTAACTCCATGTTGTTCAAGGGTCAACTATAGTTTACTTTATTGATTCCCTAAACCCATATCCCATATTATCAGGGGTGCTGAACACAGGAGTTCTCTGACCTCCTCCAGTCTGTCCAAGGCGTCATTAAGCTTCCTCCTCCTTTCCAACGCAAGGAGCCAAACTTGCTGCCATTTGCTCACCAATAAATTGACCCTCGGATTCTTGGTTTCGATTTGTGTCTGTGATCCAGAGGGATATAAGCTTGATGCCGGAAAGCGTTTTCCTGTTAAAATGCAACTTTAGTTAGGAGGGTGGTTTCCAGGGTTCTGAAATATGTTAAGCCTTGGCCTTTATTGTTCCTAGCTAAAACTGAATCAACTTAATTATTTAGAAAGATCTTATTTAAATTTTCTAATGTTCAAGTTCAAATCTGTTTTACTTACCAAGGATCACATACTTTTCATATAAAACAGAGAAACATACCTGAAGGGCATTTAAATATAGAAAAGCTCTCTTTATAAAATTATGTTTAAAACATTTTCCAGCTTAAAATCCATGCCATTTCAATGACAAAGAAGTACCTTGTGAGCCTCTCTTTTGTTAAGGCATGATAAAATAAATCTCCCAGGGCAGTGAGACTTATCTTAGAATCAGCTACCCAAACCCAGCTGCCCTTCTTAAAAAAGAAGGCTGGAAGGAGGGCAGGTGAGGGCAGGAGACAGTGGCCATTCATTTGAGTCACAGCAAGATACTTCACAAATTCTGATCAAATAGGGACGTGTGTGTATGACTTCAGCTTTCACCCAAGTCTGTTTTCCACAGAGACTGCACATTTTCTGTGCATAGTCTCATAACCCTATTTACTGCCTTTACTAATTTTTTCTCCCTCTTTTCTGGCTATTTTTCACAAGCTTCTATAACATCACAGAACAGTTGTCTCAATGCATTTTTCTCATCTAACTAAATGATTGAATGTGGCCTGGAAAAACTACTGGCCTAAAGTCACGTAGGAAGAGTGTCCAAGCTGGGATTTGCCCAGAATTCCTCACTCTTATGAGGCTCTACAAAAATATTTACTGAGCATTTAACTACAAGGCAGGAAGTATGCTAAGCACTTCGTTCACATTAGCTTATCTAATCGTCACCAGAATCCAGTGAGGTTATAATTATCCCCTTTACAAATGTGTAAATTGAGGCTCAGAGAGAGTTTAAGTAACTTGTCCCAGGGTATATTTCCAAGGTGGTAAGGAGTCTGCCTCGAGAGTTCTTAACCACCACTTTGTTATCTTGCCCCCTTGGGTAATACAGCAACTACAAACGATCTGAAATAATTTTTTTTTTATTATGGCACCTTTAAGAAATGTACCAAATTACCACTATTCAGATATAAATTGAACTTCTTTTAAATCTTCTCCAAGCCTGCTTTATTGTTTTTAATGTTACTTTGTAACTTCCTTTCGTGGAGTCAAAGTAGACTAAGAAGTAAATACAGCCTGAAGTCATATGAACATGGGCAAAATCTATCAGACTGCCAGTCACTAATGAACAGTTAGGTCATGAACTATATCCAGGTCATGGTCATTTCTGCTATATCCCACCATAAGGTTATTTATATAACAGAAGCAAAGGGGATGATGGTTTCTGTTCTTGTTGTACATTTTTTCCAATTTCTTCTAGCTAATCTAAAAGATACCCTTCAAGCAAATAAAATTACAGAGAGGCCTGGATATATTTTTTTCTTTATTTTTAAATAAGCTGCTACAATATTTGAGCCCATGTATTCTTTCAAGGAAAACTTTTATGATAGAGCTCACAGAATCACCCATTGCTCTGAAATTTCAAGCGACAACTCAAAACTAACTTCCTTGGCTTTAGCCATGTGCATTTTAAAGAAATTGGCCACTGCTTACTTCCTGCTCGCCCCTTATCCAGGACCGGAATATGGGACTGTAATGAGGAAGGATCAGCCGCTCTCCTCTTGTAGGTCTTGGTAACTTTGTCCACATCAGGTTGTTTTCTGGTCATTTCCTCCATGAAGGTCTGAAAGGTCAAAGTCAATTAAAATAAGTACACCACAGAAAACTACCTTTAGAAATGAACTAAAAGCAAAGGATAAAAGGACCATGCTATTATTTCTGAAATTCACTCTGGGGGAAAAAAAAAAAAGCATAAGCCAACTTGTTATATCTTTAGGGGCCAAAAAATTGTAAGCCACTATAACATAGCATTTACTCACAACTAAACAATATGAAATGTTATATATACCTGGTAAGCAATTAGAGCACTGTATCAGTAATTTGTTTTAGCTTGACGACCATGCATGGGAGCAGCTGTATAATTAATATAACCTATCTGTGCATCAACCAGGATCTTCCAGAGCTTCTAAGCTCTTCCTGAAGAATCTTAAAGTGAGTCTTTATCTGCAAAGCAACTAATTAACTGGGCTGGTCCTCAGGATATCTCTGTAGCACATTTCACTAATGTATTTGAAATACTTCAGATGGCTTTGCTATACAGTGACATACAGCATACATATTAAATATGGATATATTTTAAATATTTCTGTTTATACATATACTATGCCAAGGGAGATAAAAGTTATTCAGGTTAAAGTTCCCATTTAAGAGGTCTGACTATCTTGCTGCTTCTTAGGCTTATTATTATTCGTGACTTAGAGATCCCTCTATCTGGAATATGCAGCAAAGACAGAGACTATGGTGAAAAGGGATGGAAAAAAGAGGAGGTGGATAAAAGTGAAAAGTAGAGAAACACACGTCTGGAATATCTGTGACACTGGAGAACTCTGATCACAGAGAACACGATGTGAGGCACTTCAGGGCCGTTATGGACATGAATGGCTCATACATTTTTAAAAAATAATTGCAATGCTAGCTGCTTAGTCAACTAAGCTGCCATTTAATGCTTCCCTTTATAAATGTGTATCAAAGTGACAAGCAAACAAATAAATCAGAGTCAGTGGGAGGCCCATCATTTCAGAGTTTAAAACAGGCAGGATAGAGAAGTCATTTGTTTTTTGGAGCAAGACGATGAGCTCCCTTGTAGACAGGGTGTGTCTGAAGTACTGATGGTCATCATGGGAGATGCGTGGCAGCAGAGAGTAAAATATGCAAGTATGGAGCCATAAAGCCCGGCAGAGCGAGGTCGCCAGAAGACGGAGCAGAAGGACAGGGCCAAACGGACGATAAATGTAAGGAAGGACTTGAGAAGTGTGTTTGAGGAAGTGACGGTAACCAGCACAAAGCAATCTCTTGAGAAGTTTGGCAGTGAAATAAAAACAGTATCTGAGAAGAGGGGGTTAGGATGATATTCATATTACCTGGTGTTCTGCGATGAGGGCTTTCACCTCTTCGATTTCCTGGGGGATGACTTCTTTGTCCTTGTCGCTAAGTGTAGTTTCAGCCCACTGCAACCAAGCCAGCAAAGCTTCCAGCAATTCCTGTTTCGCAATGAGCCCAGCCAGAGCACTTGCTAATCTCTGTTGATGCTGCTTCGCCCAGGCCAGCACCTGTTGGGGAAACAAATGTCTCTCAATTTCATCCATCCTAGTTAATAACTGATGTAAAAATACACAACATTTAAATGTAAATTCAGATCATCCTGGCCTGGGATCATAACACTGCCAGTCTTTCTAGATCCCATCAGTGGTACCGAGACCCAGATTGCGGAGGACATGAAAGCCCCCTCTGATGTTTGCCCCCACAGTTATAGACGGGGTGTCAAACACCCAGGCTTCCTTTAGATTTCTAATCTGAGTTCAAACACACATTCTCTGAAGGCTCAAGAATGCTTATTCCATGAAGTACTGTGGAAATAGAAATAGATAAAATCTTAAAATGCAGAATCCAGTTCATGTATGCAATCCATTCCCCAAGCATATACTCCTCTGAAGTACAGTTTGGGTGCTGGGTTATTCGACAATGTGGAAGTGGGACAAAAAGTCACACAGGGAACCAAATATTTGCTTTTTCATGCTTCAGGGACATAGCTGCAAAATGGCTTTACGTTTTTAAATAAAAGTGGACTGCAGAGACAGGTCATGCACAGAGGAAGGTTTGCAGAGGCCTCCTGTTCCCAGGGTCATAAATGTATCTCAGTTCTGTTACTGCTCTAATGATGACTTGAGACCCACTGACCTCCTCAAACCTGGCCCGGATGATGGTCATCCAGTGTTTGATGGTGGTGATGGAGTCAGGGTGGCAGATGGCCAGGACGGCGTCTCCCATACTGGTAGCTTTATTCAGTGCGGCCCGTTTTTCTTCCAGTTTCTTCATGAACTCCTAGAGCAGAAACAAAGACCTCGATCAGCTGCTGGCACTGGTTGAAAATAAAACTCCAGTGACGTGCCTGTGACCGTCAGAGTTAGACAAGTACACAAGAACTTCACCGGCACTATTCACTGCAGGAAACAATTCACTAATTGGGGAATTAAGAGAGGAGAAGGGACAACAATGGGAAATGAGGCACTTTCTAACAGGTATTTTTCTGAATACATGTATTAGATAACACCTCATGCTTTACAAGATATGTTACACAAAAAAACACACTCTTCTATATCTGGATAGCGTGTACATATAGTAATGGAGAACAGAACTAGGAGAGACAGTACCACCAGAGACAAAAATAATATTGATTGAAAAAAAATGCCCTCACAAGACTAGGAGGTTGTATATTTAAAACAGCATGAACTGTGTGCCAAAATATGTACCGAATGAGAGGAATATATACCAAAAAGGAAGAGAGAAGGCTGGGCAGGGAACTATAAATGTTTGGGGTGAGGGAGAGAGGGCCCAAATATCTAGCAGGAAAGAGTCAGGGAGAGCATGAAGGGGGTAGGCCTGATAGCCAGAAACAGTCATTCCCTGCTCTGGTGGGATGAAGAAGCCCTGACGGGCTCTAAAATGCTTTCAAATCAACTTTTCTGCAAATGTCTCACACACATAACTGCACTTTCTACCATAAGAACTGTATTCATAGATACATGAGTCACAGAACTCTGAAAGCATGGCTACAACTGAGGACCTCTGCCTTAAAAAAGGTCTTGTGCTTCCAGAACATCAGAGTGAATTTCAAGCATCTGCCAGCACCCCAGTCTGGACCCCAGCACTAGGAGGGAGGGATTCCTTAGTAACATGGACAAGGGCTGCAAAGGCTGCAGACTGAGGTGACACCCTGTACTATCCACACCATGTGATCAGGGTGATCATCTGAGAATGTGTTTCCTAGATGTCTAGCGACCTTTTCTTTTAAGGTTCTGTGCCGCAGCTCTGTCCCAAACCTCCTATTCTGGCATGTTGCCATGTTTCCTTACGTACCTACTAGACGTTAAGGGCCACAAGATCAAAATACTGTGTGTTATTCCATTTTGTGTCTTTGTGATTGAATGAGTGCTTTTTAACTTTCATTTACACATTTTTACTGCCGTCATGTCAAGGTTTGATTAATAGTATACTCCACTAACATGACCTATTTTTAAAATATCATCACCTACTTTAAAAAATTATTTTAATTTCCCCCAATACAGATCTGCTTAACTGAAGGGGGGGGGAGCTTTACTAGGAAGAGAAAACCAGAGGTCAATAACAGCTGTGCTTTCTCAAGGACAGGGGATCTGACCGTATACTTTTTTTTTTTTTTTAAGATTTTATTTCTTTATTTGACAGAGGGAGAGATCACAAGTAGGTAGAGAGGCAGGCAGAGAGAGAGGGGGAAGCAGGCTCTCTCTTGAGCAGAGAGCCCGATGTGGGACTCGATCCCAGGACCCTGAGATCATGACCTGAGCTGAAGGCAGAGGCTCTAACCCCCTGAGCCACCCAGGCACCCCCTGACCGTATACTTTTAATCACCCCTAACCAAACAGTGCCAGAGTCCTGCCCAGAACGCCATGGGCTGGATGGTCAACTCCCTGCCTGCATTCTATGCTCACCTGGGAAAGCTTGGCATTTTTTGAAAGTGGACTATACTGAGAAGTCTCTGGTCCTAGGGCTAAGAAATTAAATATTTTGTTTTACTTTTAGTTGCTCAGTGTGTGAAGAAAGCAGAGGAAATTAGAAAGAACGGATGAAGTTATGGCAAATTATTAGTATTAAGCAGCCCTTTATGAAATTACATGTAATTTTACACAACTTAAAAATATTTAAAGGTAATTTGTTGTAAAAACAAAAACCAAAACAAAAAGACCCCACAACACTACCACTGCTCTGGATACCCTGCTTCCTGATGCTTCTGGGGGTTTCCTGCTCCTGCTCTGAGGGTGCTGATACCCCAAGTGGGCACCTTACCGTAAGATGTTTGATATGTAAGAAGCTCCTCTGAGACCCAACTCTGTCAGTGGAACTCAACGCTGGCTGATAGGTCAGCCAACAGTAATATAATAGCTCTTCAAAACACTGAGCTGAATCAAAAATTTATAATAAATTTGATGTCATTTTCCTCCTCTTACATTCTAACTTCCACTTTAAATGGTTTATGGAACATTCCGATCCTCCAGATAATGTTAGACAAGCTCACATCACTTTTATTAATGACAAGGCAATATTTCACTGCTATAGGTTAGGCAGCCCATCATTGAGAGAGCACAGTCATCACAAATAAGAAGTCTCCACAGATGATGTAATCCATGCCACAATGGAACTCCTGACATCCTTCCAACCTGAACCTGGAAGATGAGCTTATTCAGTGGCGTTAAACAGATCTTTTAAATGGAAATGTTGACATTGATACTGCATTGAGTGTTAGCATTGTAAATTTCTAATTTTTTAAAGACAAAGGTTTAAAAAAAAAAAAAAAAAAAACAAGTGTTAAGAGGTATCCAGACCACTCTCCTAAGGGTTTTGCTAGTTCTAGGCACTGTTACAAAATAGATGTTGACCTGAAAACTCAGTGGCCAGATTTTTATTTGGTTAACTATCCAACAGTATATCTACTTACAGAATTCATTTTTAATTTATAATTTATACTACGGGCTACTTCTCAGAAGAATTTAAGGTGGATCTTGATTAAAACCAGAATTGGCAGGGCACCTGGGTGACTCAGTCATTAAGGGTCCTGAGATCAAGCCCCATAGCAAGCCCCACATTGGACTCCTTGCTCAGCAGGGAGCCTGCTTCTCCCTCTCCCACACCTCCTGCCTGTGTTCCCTCTCTTACTGCATCTCTCTCTGTTAAATAAATAAATAAAATCTAAAAAATAATAATAATAAAACCAGAACTGGCGGAGATTGAAAAATAAAATTTGAAGACCAGTTATTAAATTACTTGTTTGTCTTGTTTACTAAGATCAAACTTATTAATTTACAATTCTAATGATATAAGTTTATAAATGCCAAAGGCTCATGAAGGAAATTTCACCTTTGAAATGCACATGAAAGTACAATGAAACTGACCAGTTTTGGTCAGAAGCCAGATAACCTCCTAGAAAAATCAATGTTCTTCCAAAAGAGAGGAGACGGTGACTCACTTTAGAATAACCACCTTCTTCAAAAAGCAATCGTGGAGAGATAACTCCACTTATTTGGGGAATGGGGACACACCAATTAAGGAAAGAGGACAAAGGCAAATTCTCAAATGTGCTAGATCTTTAATTACTTCTCAGAAAGGGAAATATGCATGCAGTTGATATCTACAATCACGAGCCTATTGGATTTTCTCATTTAGTTTTACTTAGCATTTAGATAACTTACCTTATGCTGATCAATGAGTGTCCGAAGGGCATCCTCATCATCTGGGAGAGCACCATGGAAACGAAGGGTTTGCTCAGCCTCTGCCAGCCACTCCAGGAGGGCATGCACCACTGAGTGAAATTCCTCTGCCTAACAGTTCACACACACACACACACACACACACACACACACACACACACACCACAAAGAAGATCCCCAAAGATGCTTGTTAGTATAGAGTCCTCCTCTCAATGAAAAAAAAAGTATTAAATTTACATTGATTAACGATACGCATTATGCCCACGAAAAAGATGAAAATACATGTTGCTACACTTTATAAATGTTAAGACCTCTATATATCAAAAAGGCCAATATGAAGACTACTTCACCATTTTAACAATCTGATGTTAGAGCCATGACAGCCCATTACACGTCTGAGGTGAAAAATTTCGAGAGTGGCACTTTTGTGTGACGATGAGAAAACCTCCCTCTGAGTAATTTAAACTCCTGGGGGGAGGAGCAAGGCAAGGATCCTCTAAGAATCTCCCTCTCCATCACCGTCCCAGTTAAGAAAAGAGGAGTGAAACAGTTCTCCACCAGAGCAGCTCTGGGCTTTGATACCTTTCTCATCACCCCCAGCTGCAATTTACAAGACTGTCACCTGCCGCAGGGCTGCTTCCAAGCGGGTCTGCTTGGATATGGACAGTGCACACACAGTCTCCCAGCGTGTGCTCAGTTCCTGCATCTGGACCTTGACCCAGGAGGAGTCGTCTCGGCTGCCCTCGATGAGCTCTCGGGCTGAGCGCTTCAGGGCCTGCACGCTGCTGGTCCTCTTCCCCAGTTCTTTCTGGAAAACCTAGAAAGACCATATTTTCATAAAAAATTGGTTTTTCACTACAAAATGAAACCAGTAAAACACAGTGTGGAATATATGTGTACATGACCTCATGCACCAGTCTCTAAGATTTACAGTTTAATGAGCCATACTTCTCACAGAATCTTCAGGAGCTCAGTCATGACATGCTTGCTCCTAACAGAACTATAAAGCTGTTCAACCTTCTAGCATCCTCCTGAGCAATCAAACCTTAATTTTTAAATGACACCTTGGATTTAAATAATGGTGGCTACTCATATGCAATTCCACAAGTGAAAACGTCACATTCTCTTTTTTTCTACAATTCTTTACTACGGCATCCCAATTCCTCTCAAATCCTCAGTGTAAGTGCCAAGAATGTGCTGGCTACCTCATGTCTCTTCATTAATAGACAAATAGACTAATGAAGAACTAAGCAATCTTGGGGTCTGCACAAGGGTACTGGAGGGAAGGGCAGGGGAGCCCACAGGGAGGGCTTCAGCTTTCACAGTATCCTGAGAACTAACCTTTAATGTCAAATTTTAGAGGCTTACACCCTTATCTGTCCTTTTGGAAGAAAAGCTTTTTTCCCGTCTCTTGCCTAATTTTGATAAACTTGGATGTGCCAGGAGTTAGACTGGCTTCTTTTGGCCACAGACCTAATCCAAAAAATGAGCCCAGGGTACTCCATTTCTGATCCAAGAGTCAGTGTGTGCAACTACATCTTTCAAATTAACCAAGCTTATGGACAGAATAAGATTACCTTATTTTTCTAAAAGATGATTACAAATGAATATTACTAAGCACATCTTATCATTTTGGCTCTATCGATGAGTTTCTGTTCTGATAATCAAATCATTCATAAAAGTGAGCCCGTCAAAAACAGTCCAAACATAGTGCAATAAATTCTTTGTTTGCTTTCACTCTAGTGGTGTTAAATGAGGTGTGCCTGCAGACAGACAGACACACACACACACACACACACAGAGGCATCGAAAATACATCTGTGTAATCTGTTTGTGATAGGACTCGCCCGATAGTCCTGAACTGACTTTCCAATGTACTTGGTGAACTTAAACTTCCTGAGCCTTCCAATTGTATTACTAATGCTGAATGATTAACTCATTCTTGATAACCTTTAATATATAAAAAACCTGGCAAGTGCTGAAGGGAGTAAATATTTAGACAGTGAGTTTATACAAATGGCATTTATGTAAAAAGTAACATTACACTATTCATTACTCATTGAATGAATGCCAAGGAATGAAAAAGTCTGTATCAATCATGCACAAAACATTTGTTTCAATACAGGCAAAGCAACAAAACTCAAATTTTTTTCTTTTTGTAGGCCCAATCACAGTTCTTCATCTATTCTTTGATTTTTTAATGATACTTAAATGTAACAAACTCTCTTTTATAGATATAATCAGATAACAGAACTAAAAAAGAGGAAATAAATATGCAAAAGCACCAACTATTTAAAAAGGAACAGGTTAAGATCAAAACAGCGTAACGAGGCAAGTATAAAGAAAACATTTTAAAGTGAAATAAATTTTCTAATTCAAACATAAGAGAGGAGAAATAAAACAGTGCTGTAAAATACAGTGCTGTAAAATATTTGTATATAAAGTCTACTCTGGTACAACCATCCCATATTACTACTGTGCCTCAGGTTGTTTTTGAGGTTCTTTAAGTTGTAACACAACATTTTACCATAATTTCGGACCTCGCACTCAGTATCAGTGGGATGTCTTGAATATTCCCTTTGATTGGCACAAAAAATTTAAATCCATCTCAGGAGATTGCCAGGAAACCACTTGACTTAAAGTAATAATCGAATCCCTCAGAGCCTATGCTGATATCTCACAGATTGCTAGAGTTTAAGGTGCAAGGATAAAATGGTCTTTAAAAACAGAAAAGTAGCCTATCTTGACTCCTGTAGATAACGTCACAAATCCATACACTTATGCAATGACCAAGTTCCAGGACACTGAGGGAGTGATTTTCAATTACATAATTATTTATATGAATAACAAAAGACTGTAAAATATTCTTGGAACATGTTTTAAAACACCAGAGAACTCTAAAAGGTTTTAGATCTGGAAATTATTAAAAAAAAAAAAAGTACCTCATTGATACTAATTTTCCTGTATCACTTTTAAAGTTGGCTTCCTGATTCTGCTCAAAGCACACATATATCAATACTAAAGACTGTTACATATTATGATATATAGTCTCTACATTTTAAAAGGCTAAGATAAGGGGTTACAGCTTCCTCTAAATTCAGGATAATCAAATGAGATCAATAAAATGTTCCAGTTAATAATACCTTGTGATTATCGATCAAATTCATCACTAAATCAATGTCTCCATGGACAGGCTGGTCTTCTGCCAGCTGGGGTTCAACTCTATACAGCCAATCAATGAGGGCCTGCAAGGCATCTGTGAATTGTCCAGAAAATAACAGGGCTTCCTCCAATTTATTTTGTCTGGGGAAAAAGGTAGAAAAGTCAGACTGAGTAACAGAAAAGCCACCCAAATACCCGAACATCTAAAATCCATTTATGAAGGCTGGGCAGTGGTCAAAGAAAAAAAATAATATACAGGTATATTCAGTGCATTTTTTTGCCTTCTTTAGAAAATAACAAAACTTTTCTCAAATTTTCTTTTTTAGTCCTTAAGTAGATCGTATCCGTTCTCGGAAAATTCCTTCATTATCACCTCTAGAAATCAGTGATCTTTCAGTTTCTTTACTTAAAAAAAAAATGCCACAAAATTTTTTTTGTTTTAAATTATCATACAGTAAACTTGACTTTTTTGAGTGTACAGTTCCATGAATTGTAACACATGTAGAGATTTATGTAACCATCTCATAATTAAGAAAGAACAGTTCCGTCATCCCCCAAACCTCCCACACGCTGTCTGTAGTCATGACCTGCCTCATCTTCAACCCCTGGCATTTGGGTGTCTGCCTGCCATGAAATCATTTATAGGACATTGTAAAAAGCATATAACCTTTTGAAATGGAAGGTTTTAAGGATTTTTAAAAACAGCAAAATTTCTATATTCTTCCTATGTATTCTGTAGACTATATTCTAATATAATTTTATTAGAATATTCTATTTAATCTTGATACTGACAAAAGTAATTAAACCAAGGATCTATGAATTGTTTGAAAACATTTCTAAGATATTTGAACTCTTCTACTAAAATGGTGCTTTCTAAATCCTTAAAGATTTAGAAATTAGTTTTGGGTCTTTATGGTTCAAGTATAATGAGAAAGAAGACTAGAAAGGGATAGATGGAAGTTGGAAGGGAACACCAGGGTCAGATTGGGAGGACCTTGCCCATCACACTAAGGAACCTGTGTTCTGGTTCACACTCAATATTAAGTTCCTAAAAAGTATGAGGCAGGGCAATGACAAGACCCCATTCATATTTTAAAAAGACCATCCTCCTACTTATGGGAAAATTAGATTAAGGAGGACAAGAGGAGACCTGGGGAGACCTGAGAGAAGTCAGGTATGCGACGACAGGCTTGGAGAGTAATACCACTTTTGAGTGGATCAAGTAATTAAAAATAAATAATGATGAACAACCAAGCCTTCTGGGCGCAGGCACTGTGTAAGTAGGGTATTACAGATGACCAGAAGTTCCCAGGCAAAGGAGGTATTTAAGGTTCCTAGAATGTTCCTACAAAGCATCACTGTTGTATACTTGAAAGAAACCTACAAGGTAACCAGACTGCCCTACAGGACATGTTACCTTTCCACAGATTTTCCACAGATGGTATCCCATTTGTCTCTGAGTTCACTCAGCATGTCATCCAGTTTCAGGTTGTCATCAGCCAGGGTGGTTTTCTCCTTCAGGGAACGTCCGGTTCTGTTGGTGGTGTCGTAGACAGAATGCTTGGCTCCAAGTGATTTCTGAAACTCCTATACATTTAACAAGAAAACAGTGTGCATTTCTACTTGGGGCTAAGAAATAGTGAAGAGATATTACATGAGTTGCCCCTAATAAATGGAGTCTTAATAGAGGAAGACATCAGCAAATGATCAAGTCAGACAGTGGAATGCACCAGGGTGGGAAAGAATCCTTATAAACTGAAGAGTTTACTTTTCTCAGAAGCCACGTGGCTTTGAAAGTACCTATTATTATGAAGACAGTAATTTCAAAGCAAAACAAATCTTGAATCTTTTATAGCTATAAACCACAAACAGTATACGAGTTATAATACAATGAAATTGCTAATCGCCTATTGAAAAACCCAGGAGTTTGGAAAGGAAAAAGTAGTTAACACTCAATGAGTAACTGAAGGCCCTATGTGGACACAGAGTGACTCATCATCTGTGAATTTACTAGAGTTTTGGTTTTTGGTCAGACAGATCTGTTGTCACACATTGGATATTCACAATGATGGTACATATAATTTTATCTGTGAGCCAGGATGAGGGACAAAGAAGAACCACATCTCGAGATTCCTGCGTTCTGACCTACTGCTCATTCCAGTCACACCCCTGGGCAAGTCTACCCCCTTCCTCCTCATCTCTATGATGCCTTCCAAAAGTCTCACAGGATCTACAGATTACTTCTCCAGTACCAAATAGCCATGTTGCCAATGTGACATCTATACTTTGCCATTTTTACACTGTTAATCTGCATGTTTGTGCATGTAAATGTGTATGTGTGGGAGGGGTGGATTATATTCTGTACAGAACTCAGGTACAAGCTTTTCTAGGGCAGGGACATTGTCTTTGCAGGCCTCTCATTATCACCTTATGTTTCATGTGTGTTTGTAAGTGTCTAATAGCAAGAATGAGAGAGCTGCTATTGAATATACAATTTCATGGATGGGAAGGAAGGAAGGTCAACCTAACAAGCTCATAATATATCAGGGAAACACTACCACAGTGATTCTAAACCCTGATAAGCACATGAGAATCACCCTAGACAATAAAATGCTATGCAAATGTATAATTTTCTAAAATAACCTTGGTTATAATTACCTAATGAGCTTTTATTTCCCTTAAAAGCTAGACACTCTAAGTTAATAGAACTAACAGAACTTAATAGAACTAAGATATTTATTTTGTCTTATAATAGGAAGCCACTTCATCTGGGAATTTTTAAGCAATAAACACCATTACAATACCACACTATTTCTGTAGTTTGTTTTCTGTAATTATTTATTTTTTTCTTGTTATCCAATAACAGGATGTTAGTTTTAGAATCATTGTAAAGATTTTTTCCAAAAGAACAGATACATAAAAAATGTTATAGCTGAATACAAGGCAGATCAAAACTTTTTAAAAACAGAAAAATACCCAAAAGATGAACAGAAAAGATGTTTAAAATTGGCTTAATGTACCTTGTACCTTTGTCTCAGATAATAGTTGACTTTGGCAACAAGTCACACTAGGAACAACAGAGAATCTACCAGGGCTCTTCACATATTCTTATTTCTAGGATTCTCCAACTTAAATACACAATACACTTTCATAAGACTACATGACATGACAACTATGTTCAAGTTCAAACAGGCATTGTATTTTGAGAGGGAGCCTCTCTTTTTTCCATCCAAAGGGAAGGAAAGAAGATGCTGCTCATTGTCATTGTGCTGTCAATATTGAATGCGGCAGCTCAAAGGCAGAGAGTACCAGCAGAACAAGCCACTCAGTTGTCCTCATCTAGTCAAAGAACAGGTGCTCAATGTCTCCTTCTGTGCTCCTAGGATCATGACTTCCTGAGGTCTGTTAGAACCACCCAGAGAAGCAACCAACCTTTATGAAGAGGATGGCAAGAATTCTCTGTGGATGATAAACCCTACATCACCCCAATTTTTCCCAGCTTTTTAAAAATGATCATGTTTCAAGCAATAAAATATATGTAGACACTTAAAACGATAAAAGTGTTTTTTGCAGGACCCACTCTCTTTTACCCATATCCTTACACTGAGGGCTGATGATTACTTTATAACCAGAACGACAGACCCAAATTCAAAGAGTTGAGGAGAATGGGAATGTTCTTTGAGTGCCATGTGGTATGAATAAAAAAGGTAGAAAATATAAAATACTATGCTTCTATACCTTCTAGTCTACATAGGGAAGCCACCAACTATATGTCTTTGAGAATAAGGATGGACTTTCATATACCACATACATATAATGAAATATCAGTTTGTGTAGAGGCGACCAATTTACCCCACTAAATTGTTTGAGAGAACCTAATGGCAAAAATTACAGTACTTTCTGCTATAAAATTATCTTCTACATGGCATTTGATCTACGAAAGAAATTACAAGACAGACATGTGAAAAACTAAAATGCCAACATTTGAACACCTATAAATCTTTTATGTTATAGGTTATAGAACACTTCCAGTTTTAATTTTCTGTATTTTTTTTAACATCTGACCCTAGAATCATAGGGGAATGGTCAGCAGAGAGAAAGATACTACTGCCACTTGACCAATGTGAAGAGCAATCGGTTTTAAATTTAATGGAGGTCCATATTGGATGGCCTTTTCTTTCCCCTAGTGATGAATAAATACACAACCAAATAAGAATTTAGAAGTGATCTTGAGATAAAAGAATGGCATATATGCTTTTCTTAATTGCAGACCCACCTTATGCTGTGCAAGTTGTGTTTTTATCTTGTCTGGATCATTGGCAATTTCCAGATCAGAATCCAAAGACTTTTCTGATTCCTCTAGCCATTCCATAAGTTTACTCCATGCTTCATGAAACTGTAAAAGAAATGTACATTTCTGTCCAGAAAATTTTCTGGTGTGCTTACGATATATAGAAACTAATGAAAATGTTAAAATTAATTCAAATTTCCCCCAAAAAAGAAGAAAGCAGTGGCTTCATCGGATTACAAATGTCTTATTAACCCTTGACTTCTGTGATTGTGCCCCGCCCCACCATGGTCACTTTGTTGTAACTCATTCAAACACATAAACTTTAACAAAAATAGAAATGAGCTTAGAAACAGCGAACACCGGGAAGAACTTACCTCCCTTTCCTTTTGCTTAGTAATTAACATAAACTGTTTGTCAAGAGAATTTTATTTGTCCACTACCCTCACTGGCAGATTTGGGTCTACTTCTAAGGTGTTTCACTCCCATGTTAAGGAAAAGGAACAAAAAGGGAGGGACGAAAGATAAAGTTTATAAGTCGGTCCTAAAAAGTAACAAGAACAATAACAACAAAGGCCTTACAATTCCTACTTAATACAAGTATTTTTACTGCTGCTATCAGAATCCTCAAATTCATGCCTGTGCCTCATGTACTGGTTTATATGTAAGAGCACCCACGGTACGTGAATTCTAAGAAAACATATTTCTCTTTAGCATCTATGACCTTGCACTATTCTGGGGCTACGTATACTTGATTTCAGCCATGGTCTCTTTTCTGTTTATCACAGAGAACTAGTGAATACTATTTTGGGATACCAAATTGTGAGACTGGTTATAAGTAATTTCTCATAATGAACTTAAGTGGACAGATACATAACAAAAAACTGAAATCATCAAAATAAAGTCTGTTTTATATCAAAGCACATTAATAATGGAATAACAAAAAGAGACATAGCAATAAAGAAAAAGAGCACAGGATCACAAGGCTGGCAGGGCCCGATGAGGTCACCTCCCTGCAAACCTATCCCCCGACACATCCTTCCCACAACTCCGATCAACTTAAACATGAAAATACAGAGGCCAGAAGAGGCACAGAAACTGCCAAAGTCAGAGAACTATGATCCACATCTGAACCCAAACTAAGATGTTAGAATAATAAGAAATAAAGAAATAGTCACAGTGTTTGGTAGTCTTGTTATCACGGATGGCAAGTTTAATGGTACAAATGCACAGATTCTAAGGCTGGTCCTGCTTTAAAAACTATTTTTAAGCCACAGAAATAGAAGAAATGATATACTTTTGCACCCAAAAAGCAGCAGAAAAACCTTACAGACTAAACAAAATGAGAAAACAGAATTGACAGCATGGAGAAAGGACAAACACTTTTATAAACTAGATGTTTGTAAGTCAAGCAATGCCCCCATCACAGAGGATACTGCTATGTTGGTGGAGAGGAGGATGTCAGGCTTATCATTAATACTGTCTTAAAAAACACAGTAAGGCACTGATTCTATTCCAGACTCACTGATAACACTGAACACATCATATATCCCCCTCAAAAAGAAGCAATACAGCATGTAATCCTACAACAATGCCATTTGTCATTTCTAAAGCTTTTAACAAATTTGTGCTGAGAGCTTTAAACACTGAAACATGTGACTACCATGACATCTTCTATATCACCCGACGGAGCCTGGCTCCCCAGAAGAATGGAGTGAAATGTCAATTACAGAAAAATGCAACTAAATGGGGCAAAAAGAGTCATTAGAAAATTCAGCCTCAACATTATACTGAGTTTCTAGCAAAATTCAAAGATCTATGCCAACCAAGGCAGGCGCGTCTCTCTCTTCCCTGGAGCACAGAGATACGGAATTTTACCTCTTCTCTGTATTTAGTCTAGGAATGGAATATAATAACAGGTGAAGATAGGAAGGGGCATTCCTTGTGAGATTTTCCAGATTGTTTAGCTTAAACAAAAAAGGAAAAATGAAACAGCCCTAAAAGGTGAAGACAATTAATTTAAAAGCAGTGTGGAACTGCACCAAAATACTAGAGAAGAAATGATAGCCTGTCAATAAGGGTACAGATTCAGAGAGGTGAGGAGAACCCGCCAGCTCAGACATAGAATCTGCCCTTTCAGGAAGCTGCCTAGAGGGTCAAGTGTCCTCCTCTCGGCCCTGAGAGTCTGTGGACAAAGTCTGGCTGAGAAGCTAAACACAAGGTAGCAATTTAATAAAGTATAATGACTTAGTCCGGGTATGAGAGTAGAGATTGCAAGAACAAAGGGAAAAACCAACAAACCGAACTCATAGCAAAAAATCTGAGCCTCTTTTTGGACCTTAATGATAACAGTTAGTCTATGAAGCCAAGCTATAATCAGTCTTTTCAAGATCAGTCCTCAGGACCGGAAGGTGCTGCCAGGGCGAAGAGTGACATCACCATTGAAACTCAGGCCACAGCCCTTTTAGGAAATAAACACCTTGGCCTTGTGCCACGATTGTTACAACGAATACAGCTTGCAACAAAAGTACTTTTAACAACATGATATGTATTTCAACACCTAGAACTGATTGATTGCCAAGTTCAGAGAGTTTTACAAAAGCTTACCTGCTTGGCTCTCTTCCTTGCCTCATCCAAAGATCTTCCTCTTTCTACTAACCGTTGAACCACTTTTTCCCATCGACTCTGGACACTGATCAATAGATTCTTAATTAGGACAACATCTTGTTTCTGACTGAAATATTTCAGGTGGGTTCCAGTTTTGTCCAGCTCTATTATCTGCTCACGGTGAGAATTTACTTCATTGGCAAAGACCTTTACCAAAGGAAAAAAAAAAAGGGTAGAATTAGAAACAAATGAAAAAACTATTCTATCTTGGGGTGCCTGGGTGGCTCAGTGGGTTAAAGCCTCTGCCTTCGGCTCAGGTCATGATCCCGGGGTCTTGGGAATCGAGCTCCGAATCGGGCTCTCTGCCAGCGGGGAGCCGGCTTCCTCCTCTCTCTCTCTGCCTCCCTCTCTGCCTACTTGTGATCTCTCTCTGTCAAATAAATAAATAAAATCTTTAAAAAAACAAAACAAAACTGTTTTATCTTAAAAATGATTTTGGTGTCATGAGCTCAAACCATTTTAAAGGACAAAATAAAGTTTTCAAACCACCAAGTTCATGCTTCTGACATTAAAACAGTGTGTTGTCTAAAAAGGCCTGAAATGAGAATGCTAGCCATCTGAGTTACAACATACCTTGTGTTCATCGATTTGAAACAAGACTGTGTCCAAGATAAGACTTGGCCGAGAAGCTACATTTAGGGTCTGCTCTGCCTGGGTTAGCCAGTTGATGAAGTCTTGGAGAGAATTGTGGAACTCCATTGCCAAGTTGAGGGCCTCTTCCAGTTTAGTCTGCGAAGACAGATTATTTAGTATTTGGTGATACTTAATTCCCCCTCCCTTGCCCCAGTTTAACCACTCTCTGGCAGATTTCCTTCCCATCCATACTTTATTTGTACTTAATCTGTATTTCTTTATTACCTAAACAGTTTATGAATGTAATGGGCTTTCACTAAAATACTGGCAAAACAAACTCCCTTCAGTATAGTGAGAAGATCTCACTGCAGCTAAAAAAAAAAAAAAAAAAATCTAATACAAACTAAAATTGTGACTTGGGGGCAATTAACCACAGAATATCACAGAACATAATTACTAAACAGAATCTGCAGAAAGAAAACTTGACATTCACATGATTAATGTTGGGGGTCAAAGTACTAAGAAATATATGCACATTATGCTCTGTCAGTGAGGACACACAATCTAGTATTCCTAGCCTATCATTTCTCTGATAGCATTAAACACTGATAATTTTTATCCCTTTTCATGACTTTTGTTATGGAAGTGCTTATTATATATACGATCATCTCGCTCTCTTGCCCTCCTTTTTTCCCTCCCCACTACATACCTGAATAAGTGTGATTAGTATTATTTAACTATCCAGAATTAGTGTGGTTCACAAATTTAAAAATATACCTAGTAATGCTTGATATATGATCTGTTTGAATAGACTACTTTAACTCTGTTCTCCCATGTTAAAAGAGAATATTATTTCCAATTGACCCCATGAAACCTCCATATGTATACAAAGAAAATTTAAACACGGATCATTAAAAGTTCCACTGATAATTCTACTCAGAGATAAAGTAAAGCCCACAAAATAAAACAACTAAAATGATCATTCTAGGGCATTAATTAAAGCACATACTTTCCTTTCATTGAGCTTGGTTTCCACCGATTCCCATTTTTCTTTCAAGTTATTTAAGTCTTGGTCAATTGTCTCTGCAGATTTGGGGCATCTTGCAAGCATCTGCTGGCCTTTCTGCATCAGACTTTTGTATGTTTCTTCTTTAACATCAAAGGCAGCACAGATTTCCTAAATTGAGATATCCCCCCAAGTTATATCATTTTTAGGAGAATAAAATCCAAGAGTTCCTTTTTCGAGGTCATCAATCCCAAGCCCCTTATCCTATATTCACCTCTATCCAACCCAGAATAACCCTGACACATTCAAATTTTTCACTGTACTGAAACAACACCTAAACCTATAGACATAATCCTGTCTGCCAGAAAGCTCAGAAATGCTGCTATCATTATCAGTCCATTCCAGCATGCTAAAGTTTATGAAGTAATGTTTTAAATGTTTTCCAGAAAGGTTTCACTGCACTATAACCAATCAGGTCTGTGACCCTGAGTGGGTAATTTAACCTCTCTGGGCCTCAGTTTCCTCCTCTGTAAAATGGATTTTCTACGTCTCTCCTCAGACTGTGATACAATGGCTGTACTAATTTTTAGTATAAGTTAATTCTGTGCTCAGAAGACAAACAATGAATAGAAAATAGAGACCCAATATAAGAGATTTGAAGCTGATTATTTAGACTTTGGAATCATAAAAGACAAACTTGTGGTACTATGGATACTACTTTCATTTATAGAATTTTTAAAGCTTTCAACTGCAATGCAGTTGTGTTTCTTTTACAGAGAATATTAAAAAATTATGAAGGCAAATTCAGAATTTAGTATCAATAACACAAGAGTTACATTCATGTAAAAACCTAAGACCAGCTCTCTTTCGTTAGTTCAATTATAACATGGGTCAAATTACAGCTCCTATTAAAAAATACATTCTGTGTCTAATATTTTCAACTAACATAGTTCAATAATTTTTAAAGCTGATATAATTCATAAAATTCATATTTTAAAGTATACAATTCAGTGTTTTTTAATGTATTTACAAAGATGTGCAAGCATTACTACTAATTCCAGAACATTTTTATCTTCTCAAAACTTTGTAATTTCTTAAGCCCTAAAAAACCCAAAAAACTTTCTAAACATAGTTATAATATCACCTACCAAAAGCCTTTAATCCTAAAGCAAAACTTTTAAATACAGCTAAATCTCAGGAAACTGTAATATTCCAGGTTTTCTAGTTTCCTTCATTTCTAACACAACCAAATCAAAACAGCATTACTAAAATGATATTAACAAGTACCTGTAACTTTAGAATTCCTTAAATCATGGAATTTACAACTCTACTGGGTTAAGCAAACTCATTTTCAATACCTCACTCACACTAAATAAGTGGATATGTATAGTAATATTTTTCTAAAAGTAAAGTATTTCTAAGATAAGCTCTTTGCTTTCCAACCTTTTTACTATATTCTTCTAAATCAACATTTTAAAACTATTTGTTATTAGAGAATAATCCCAACTATGTTAGTTTAAGAAGTCATTAAACTTCTACTTAATGGACATTGTCCCTGATTAACTATGAAAGTAGTTCCAGGAAAGTAAGAAGTATCTGAAAGTCAGTTAGGTTTTATGGAAAAGGAAAACACAAGCACTGCCAAGTTACTAGTCAATTATTTTTTCAATGAAACAAATGGGTCCCTGTGGCACCAAAAAAATGACAGTAACAACAACAAAACCACATACACAGTAATTTTCTAGAACAATGAATATACATTAAAGGTTTCTAGGAAATTCTATACTGGATTGATAGAACTGATTTTAACTGCTCATAGCAACTGAATAAGATGCTACCTCTGTCGTATTTCTTCACAATACCTACAAGGACGGTTACTTCCTCTCCAAAGCACCAAATTCAAAATTATTTACAACCTAGTGCCTTTTCAATAAGCTCTTACAACAACACTCTACATCCAATAAAGACAACAGGCTTTAATGCATAATGGCCCATTTCTTATGCCCGATTCCTAAGTACCTGTACTTTTATTTCCCAAAATACTAATTATTAGTATTTGAATATTAAAAAATTTTTCTGATACGAATTCACAAGTACATAAAATGATTAGTTTTCAAAATCTGAAATAGACTCCTTTCTCTCAGAACTTCTAAAGCTGAGTTACAATGTAAATGAATAGGAAATGTCAATAAATTGAAGTCTAAATTTAATCTGTCAGTCCACATTTCTGTGAAAGAAAGCCAGAGTCTCGAGTTTCATTATTTTTTTCATCCTTATCTTTAAGAATTGACAGTGCCATAGAATCTGGGTGGGAACAGCCCATAGGTACAATGCTTCCAATTGGACAATTAACAGAAGCCTCCTGTTGGTCCATAGCTACTATAGGTGTGAAGTTGAAGATACAATGGGAACACCATTAAAACAAATAAATAACTCTTGAACAGAACAAGAACATACTTTCCAGCCTTCCAGACAACGAGATGGGAGTATAATGCTTACAGCAGTAACTTTAAAGTCAATTCTAATTACTTTAGGGATTCTTCTCTTCCGTCAAGATACAACAGTTTAGATTTACACTATGTTGTGTTACTATCCATACAAGCTCATCATTTTATGGGGAAAAGTTTGCTTCTAAAAAAATGTCTAGACTTCTAAAACCTTTCTTCATATACTGACGCACTAATCTCTGATATAAAGAATAGGTTCTGACTTGAAAATTTTAATCAATAAATGGTTTTTCTAGCACTTACACACAAAGATTTCTGCTATAAAACTGTATATCCTTTAAACCTTCTCCCACAATTTATTTAGCACCAGGGCCCACACCAACTGGTCAGGGTCTTAATCGGAGGCCACAGCTGTAGAAAATAATAGACTTACCATGTGGGCATTAAGCTGCTCCCTGGCTGTTTCCGGTAAACCTCCCAGCGGCTTGGATGCTAACAGATGACGCTCCGTGTCCGTTAGCCACTGCTGCAAATCCTCAATCTCACCATGGAACCCTTTGGCCTGGAGTGATAGAGAGTTTTAAGTCTGGGCCGTAAAAACATTGTCACTTTCTAGCAGAAAACAAGGTTTAAACAATCCCGGCCTGCTAAGCCTCTCCACGCATTCTTAAGAGCAGGCAGGTGCAAATGGATTTGTCTGCCTTTCCTCATGAGAGCCCTGGCAGATAAGACTATTACACTAAGAACCAGAGGGCTGTCTTCTCATCTGCTCTGTTCTTTATCCCACTTATTTTTACTCCTCTCCTTGAGGGATAAAAATCAAATAAGGGTCTACAAACCAATCAAAGAATTCCAGGCTACTTTTTTATAAAGACTTATTTATTTATTTTAAAGAGAGAGAGAGAGAGACAGAGAAAGAGAGCAAAATCATGGGGGGGGGCAAAGAGAGAGGGAGAGAGAGAATCTCAAGCAGACTCCCCACTGAATGCACAGCCTGATGCAGGGTTCCATTCCAAGACACTGAGATCAGAACCTGAGCCGAAATCAAGAGTTGGACGCTTAACTGACTGAGCCACCCAGGAGCCCCAGAATACCATGCTATTTTGGTCCTGCAGGACAATGAACGTTTGAGAATTTACTCTTACTCACCTGGCGCAAGGCACCATCCAGCTGCTGTTTCCTTTGTTCTGTTTTTTCCAAAACATTTTTCCAGCGTTGATTTAAAACCTCTAGCTTGTTCTGAAGGCTGCTTGCTTCTTCTCCTGCACTTGATTCAATTAGGTCATTTCCTGCTTTATTAACGGCTTCCACTGTGGACTGATGGGCTAATACATCATTTTGAAGCACCTGAAAATATTAAGATAACACTATGTTTACTAGCTCATCACAGGTTAACATCGCTTTTCATGCAACTTTAATTTGCTGAGTATAAAACATTCTGAAGCAAAAACATATGCAGAGAATTTTAATACAAGAAAGTGTTAAAATGGTGGCCTTCTTTTCCCTTAATTTTGCAGCTTTCCTGGATATACCCTTAGTCTACCAATAGCTCCTGAAATGATTATGTAAGAACATTCTATTAGTTCTTTGCATTAGGATAACCTTGCAAATTGAGGACATTAAATATCTGGAGATTATAATTAAAAGGTTCTATATGTTTTCATTTGATTCACAATCATTCTAATTGAACTTAGTTTTCATGCCTTAATAATTTTTAAAAAGGAGGGATCTTTATAAAAAGCATGTACTTTGATAGGTTAACAATACTAATCACTTTCAGAGGTAAGAGCTAAATATTCCTGTGGTCAAAGTATAAAGGTAGATCTATAAAATTCATTCTTCTGAATGGTCAAACTCCTGCTACATAAGGCAGAGCCTAAGCACCAGAGAAGCAAGAAGGAGAGGGATGATTTTAAGCCCTTTCATTTCTGACCTTTAAGAAATGGAAGGAGAAGGGAGAAGGAGACCTTTCTAACTCCTCACAGATAGATAAACAGAACTAAAAGATCCCTACTCATACCTTGCCAAAATAACTGCATCAGGGCCTGTCATGTCCCCACTGCTACTATATTCTAGAAAATTCCTGTCACCGATGTACGTTGTTTTTAACGACAACTGCTAAGTTTATGAAAATGTAAATCCTATATAAACGCACACCATGGGAATAAACATCTTTTCATGCAGGACAGTCTGACTAGTCATTACTGCTCTTAACAAAGGTTTAAGACAGACATTAAATAATAAAAAAAAATTAATGATTCAAAATAAGTCCTAACTGCCTAATCAGATATGGTTGGGCAATGACTATATATGACCATATAGACCGCATAGAGAGAAATGTTTTTTAAAGATTTATTTATTTTAGAGATATAGGAAGAGAGAGTGTGTGAGGGTAAGGGGCAGAGGCACAGGGAGACGCAGGCCCCCTGCTGAGCACAGAGCCCTGACACGGGGCGTGATCCAGGACCCTGGAACCATGACCTGAACTGAAACCGAGCCACCCAAGCACCCCAAGCAGGAGAGAAATTTTAATTAAAGTACAATTACTATAGGGAGATGTATTAAAGAAGGAACCAAGAATACTAAAAAACTGTTTAGCGTGACACTAAAGTGTCAAAAACCTTTCATTTTAATATAACAAACATGTAAAATTATTAAACATTTACTATTTGATAATCAAGGAAAACTTGCATATGGTCAGAATTTAGGACCTAACCTTAGGTAAGATGCTTCTATTCGTGTGAATGCGAAAGTTCTATGAAAGACTGTTGACTGTCAGGATAAACTCTACTGAGCATAACCTGTTATTCATTAAGCCTATTGACTTAAGAGATAGAAAAATTTTTTTTCTTCTTTTTTTTCTCTGAAAAAAAATTATGTATCTCACTTTTCCTGGGCAAGTCAATGGCTTTGGTCATTTGTACAAAGATTCTAACAACTGGGTTTCAGGATTTATTTTTCTAGACAAATGAACTTTATCATAATAAGGTAGAGGTCAGCTCTCAACCCCTGTGAGGTCTGCTCTGATGACCTAGGCTGGAGATCATCTAAAGCCCAAAAGATGCCTCCCGCTTTCAGTTCGGGGCCCACTGTCGTCAGCTCCATGCTTTCTTGTTCCCTAAACCCCTCGGGCTCTAAGGAGATAGGGAATTTTCTTTATTAAGAACTGTCAACCAAATGTCACAAAGATGATAATATAAAGTTGTTCTGAATGTATCTCAAGATTAAAATTTTTAATTTAAAGCTTCAAACAAGTGCAGACATATAAAGACCCTTGTAAACATAATAAATATTATTAAAGACTGATTCAGAAAGAAAAAGACTAAAGACACAGGAAGCCAGTGGGAATTAAGGGAGACACGAAGACTATGGAGCAAACTCTCACCTAGTGAGAGACATATAGGCGAACAGAAAAGATGTCCAACGTGCCAAACAAGCGGCAGGTGAGATACACGGAGATAAGGGTGACCAGAGGGAAAACACACACACAGCCTGCAGTGGAACATTTCGAGGCTATGACTTGTAGGCTTTCCCCAAAACCTTTAAAACTAGCCCATGTCAATCCAGTGACAAGGATAGTCAGGGATTTAAACAAATGTTTGCCATGCAGCCTTAAAACTTCCCCAGAAGTTTCCCACCCTTGCTGTTCTTGACGACTGCCTTGAACTACGGAGAAAAAATTTTGATCATGATCTTTTAAAAAGTGTGTTTTAAGTAGCTTAATCGTCAGTTACAAACATCAAATGTGGAACTGTGCTAAAATCATAAACTTGAAAAATCCATCAAGAGGAAACCTACCAGAAACAATCTGATGGCACTAAAAATGCATAGAGAAAAACGACACGCAGCTACATACGTGATGCTTGGCAAGTTCAATTTCAATGGCCTTAGGATCTCCTCCCACGGGTTTCTGTTCACTGAGCAGGCCCTCTGTGTGCGTCAGCCACGTCAACAGCTCATCCAGGGCGTGCTGGAACTGGCCCAGGGCTAACAAAGCCCCCTCCAGCTTATGCTACAAAGAAAGTCAAGAGGAAGAAAAGCCATATGAATTCGATATTATAAATGACATACCTTTATAAAAGTAACAAAGGCAAAAAAAATCAATTGTAAGCATATCCAATGAAGCCCAATCAAAATATCCAGTTTGAAATTCCTTGTGGTTAAAAAAGTCATGTGAGAAACAGGAAGAATTCTAATAAAATAAGACTTTAGGGGCTTTAAAAGTTTAGGTACTTAATTATCTAATTTCTTTTAATAATGATTTTACCTTAATATATGAACTTGAACTTTTCTAACTTCTTAATGAAAGTGTCAGGGTTTACCTGTCTGTTGATAATTCTTTCATCCAGACTATCCCATATCAATTTCAGCTCCATTAATGGGTCTTGAACAGTGTGTTTGTCACTCTCTTCTGTTACTTTCTTCAGCAAAAGCTCTGCTTGATGGTTCAGTCTCTCCATTTCTATCTGCTGTTGGTAGGCCTCGGACTTAAATTGCTATTTAAAAAAAAAAAAAAGAGAGAGATATGAAGGAAATTTGTTTTAAATCAAAACTTCAAACAAAAAAATTCTATGGATTCAATATTTATTCTAATTTGTACTTCTTATAGTCAGGGAGGTGAAAGAAATAAAAATGTAACACAAAAGAATTATAAATTGAAAAAGATGAGAGAAGCCTTTTTTCTTTATTCAATGTTTTATGATGGAAAGGTATTTCTATTTATAATTTTGATATTTCACACTTTTGTCCCCTACGGCAAAAAAAAAAAAGTAAGAAATTACAAGGTTAATCTTATTTCTAATGTCTACATATACTCAATATGTGAGCTTTGAAATTATAGAAAATAAAATAAAAAATAAAAACTCCCCCAAAATATCTCTAAGAAACCCAGGTTAACATTGCTTGCTCAAAAACATATATACATCTTGTATCCACTGAACATTTTATGTTTTCCATAGCTGCGCTGTGTTAATAGTTATTCCTACACCTCACCCACTGCTGACTCAGAATAACATTATTTTTTCTCCCAGCACTCACTAAACATGTATTTAATAATCTCAGCTTTGCCAACCAACACAGGTTACTAAATGGTTGCTTGTAGGAGACTGTCCTTTCATAAAATATTTATTTTTAATCTGTAATAGTAAATCATTAAATAGTAAAAGTCATTAATGGCTAAACAGTCCCTTAATTCTTTTCAAGCATAAAAATAATAATTAAAAAATACTAACTAAGGTATCGTGAATATGTGCTTTCTTTTCACCAAGCTGTAAAGAAAATAATTTTATTCTCAATTTAAGCTAAGGGCATAAAAGTGAGACCAGTTAGAGAACTGTCCCAAGGGTGTCTGGCTAAGCGGAAGCACTCGGATGTAATGTCAGACAATCTAATTTCAGAGAAAGCACTCTTTAGCAGCCTGCTGTATGAAAACTATTGAGATATATGTAAATATCCAAAAGTGTACACCTGTGAATGTACACAAAGTATATCATGTGTTTACTACATGATCACATATAGTTAAAGAAAAAAACTGCAATCTAACGATGGCAACCGTAATAATTTCTAAATGAAATATTCTAAATTTTACTCAGAGATGAAAATGCTATAATTTTAAACCCAGGTAATAACTATATAAAAAAATCTAGCAGAGTTCATTGAAAATGGTGTGATGTCTCTGTGGATGGAAACTTGAAATTAGGAAGGAAACAGCTGATCCCACTTGGATAAATCATCACCAGCACAGAAGAATTCAAAGAGGAAACAGTCCAGCCATTTTCACAGCTGGAGATCAAGAACCACAAAAGCAAAAATTACAGAGGAAAGCAGATGGAAAACAACAAACATTTTTACAAAACAAACATTTTGGGAAATACTATTAGACCACGGATGTTTCTTTAGCCTGTTAGACTAAATGGATTACTCTGACGCCCCAAGAAAACAAAAATGTTGCTATATGTGTACTGAGGGCAATGAAACACTCCTGAATAATGAAGTTATGAAAATCCCTATAGTCTGAGCTACATATGTATAAAACACACCCCCCACACCCTACCCGCACCTCACCCTCCTCACTGCATTCCCAACAGGAGGATATCTGAAAGGCTATAAATCAGATCTTAAGAGTAGTTGCCTCTGGGTACATAACATTTTGGGTGGCTTTTAAAAAGCCACTTTTTTTTTTCTCATTTGTATTTTCTGACTTTCTATAATGAACAGGGACTGATTTAATAATAAGACTGGTATTTTCTATCATTTAATGAGCATTTACATGCTGCTCATTTTGTACAAACACCTTATTAAACCAGTTTGACAATCAAAATGTTAACTAATTATGTAAAATAAATTTGCATAAAGAATCCTATGAATAAAGAACATAAAATGCAGTCTTTGAAATTAATGAAGTCCACACATACCTTTAGCTCCTCAATCTGCTGCTTGACAGTTTCAAGATCTGTTCCAATTGGTGACATTGAAGCTAATTTACCACCGGCAATATCTACCCAGTCAAACACGGCCTGAAAAACACATTAGTCCACGAGTTATCAATACATCTGAAATTGTTATAACATCCCAGGTGTTACAGAAAAGTACAATCATAAATCTATACAGGTATTAAGGAATGAGCCTATTTCACCAATTAAGATGGTTCACCTAAATAAAAGCAACAATATGCTGAAAATATACAGTAGACATATATATGTCTATACAGTATATATATACTGTATATATATAGTATATACAGTATATATATACAGTATATACAAATATACAGTAGACATAACCTCCAATTCTGCATCCAAGTTTGCAAAGGAAATTCTTTTCTGAATAGAATCTTAGAATACTAAGAACTTTCAAATACATGCATCTGAAAAAAAAGTTTTAGAAATTCCAACACATGAGACAGAATTCTCCATGCTTTCTTATGTCTAAGAGGCAGATGATGTAAAAATACTGAAAGAAAAAGACTCAAACCCATCTGCTTATTCAAATAAGCAAAAAGCTTATTGTTTAGCACTTGAGCAAAATAGCTGGCCCAACTAAAGCCTGACATGTTATTTAGATTAGCATTAAAATCCTGTACCTACAGAGATTAATATTATGACCATTACTCTGAATTACAGCACAGACTGCACAATCTATTTTTCCTGTTCTTGTTAGGTAATACAAACATTTCAGAAAGGCACAACTCACATTTCTTTCAGATACTGAACACACAAAATCATAATGGACTTTAACAAAGTTGCCAGACCATATAGAAGGAAACTATCTGGTATTTTTGGTTATCATTAATAAACCCAAGAACTTAAGCAGCAATCCAAGAAATAAAATTTATTTTACTTCACAATCAAACCCTGAAATGTCTAGAGCTTCTGGACCTTTAAGATCTAGCTCTAGCTAGCCCCAGGTATTTAATAAATCAAGTGGCCCTTCATTTCGCACAGGTGATGCTACTAACCTCCAGTGGGTCTTGTTTTTCTAGCAGGGGTAAGGACAGAGTATGAGTCCTGGTGCCTAGCCAGATCCCTCTGGCTAATGGCTCCCGAGGCCAACAGTCTGCAAATGGCAGCAGTGCCATCTCTTAGCTATGGAGAGGGCACAACTCAGTCACTTACCCGTAGTTCAGGATAATTATGACCTGGTCTCACAAACTGAGGGCTGGAGCCTGATTAGTTACTGGCCTTTGAAACCTAACCAATAAATTATCTCTCGGGTTAAAAAGTGGGGGAAGGAGTAAAGTTATATAAGATATTATTTGTAGTGAATTTTTTCATATATTTCCAAAGTTCAAAACACTTTCAGCTGGCATAAAGCCTGGCTTGTGATATTTATTTTTACAAATATAGAAATGAAATGGCACAATAAAAAGAAAAGATGTTCTCATCTGAGCTTTAAAAATAATATTCACTTGGTTATGGAAATACGCAGAAGGGCTTTTTCCGTACGGTAGGAGGGTTGACAGACTCAGTGTTGGCCAGCCTATTAGGAAATGGAATAAGGCTGAAGAAGGTAGGGAGAGAAACGCCCCTGAGCTGGCCTCATCTGACAAGGCGATTTTTCGTTAAAAAAAAAAGAAAAAAGAAAAAACTTAAAAAATGGTTAATAAACTGAAGGAGAGCCCTTACGGGATGTGAAAAACAACTATGAAAAGGAATTATGTATATGGAAAGGAAGAATAGCATTTTACATTTTACACAACAGATTATGAGCTAATAAAACAGAAATCTATTTTAGTTCACGGAGAACACTGGCTTCAAATCAAATTTCTTTACTTCTGACTTTAGTTAAACTTAGTGATATTTTTAGATAGTGTTTACTCCTTTCATCTTACTCCACTCAACTTCAGAACAGAACTCTGACGTGGTTCCATCTCACTGTCTGGTGCTAAACCATTACAATGTTTTAAACAGTAAAATTTTTCTTTTCAAAGCAAATTTCGCCATGTGTATAAACATGCTTAGATGTCTCTGTACATCTACACAGATCTCAAGAACTACCTTCTAGAAGGCAAACCACAAATGGCAGTAGACGAGGCAGTTGCCTGCACACTGGCAGCCCTAGGGCAGTGTCTATGTGGGCCTCTGCAGACCTCAGCCACAGGCCTCCTCCCCCCAGCAGCCCCGCCGTGACTCTCTTACCTGCAGTCCGTCCTGGTACTGGACGGCAGCCTGCATGGCCTCCTCGAGCTTGTCCACCCGGTCTTTCCAAGCCTTATTTAGAGAATCCCAGGCTGAATTTAACTACAACATAAATATTAGAACTCTTAGTATCATTTGTTAAGTTTCAACTACTTCTATCAAATATGCTTTAGTTATACAAGATCTCTTTAAAAATGCATTCTAGCAAGAGAAGGAAATATGCTAGTTGTACCTCATCTATACTCTTCTTGACAATGGGTTTATCGGGTTCCCCACATGCAGCAATGAGTTCAGAACCCAAGTTAATAACTATATCCAGCTCTTCCTGCAGTCCATCTATTTCTTCCTTTATGGCCTACAATAAAAAATAATTTTTTAAGCAAAAACACACTGGAACTAAAAAGATACACACAAAGACATTAATTAGACTTATTTCTAGGAGGTGAGGTTATGATCAATTTTCTTCTTTCTCTCTTCCAAGCTTCTGCAATAAATTTTTTCAATAAGAAGAAATATTTTAAAGAAAAAACAGTGTCCTTTGTAACAGACATCAAATGTTTGTTATGAAAACAACTTTTAAAGAATTAATTCTATGTAACAATTACCACAAACCAGCTCCTTTAAATATTAGTAACAATGAAAAGTATAGAAACATATTTTGTTTCTCAAACAGAGAAGTTTGGCAGTATTCATTTAACATGGAGGTTAAGTGATCAAAAAAAGAAAAATCTAAAAAAACCCTACCTCCTGCCCACACAGCAAAACCAAGCTTACAGATACAGAGAACAGATTGGTGGTTGCTGGAGTCAGGGGACAGGAGAAGGAGAAATTGGCGTAGGGGGTCAAAATGTACAAATTTCCAGTTTTTGAGAAAGAAGTCATGGAAATATAATGGTGATTGTAGTTAATACTACTGTGCTGTATACTTGAAAGTTGCGAAGAGTAAATCATAAAGAATAAAATAAAATCACAGAACAAAATAGATATAAGTAAAATATGAGTTTGAAAACTTCATACAAATTAACGTACTCATCAGTAGATTTAGGATACTCTAGCTCTGGATTAAATTTTACATCATTTCCCTAGGACTTGTAAGCTACAAAAAAAAAAAAAAGGAAAATGCAGTGTTTTACTTTTGCCTTCATTTTCTTGGTTAAATATATTTATTTGTTTGAGAAACACTTAAGAAGCATAAACAGGCCCTTAACTGGGCATTGCGTGTACAAATAAAAATGGATAGGGCCATTCCACTCAAGGAAACGAATATGCAAAGGTACAGAGACCAGAAGATGCACACCCCAGTGCTGGGGGAGCCCCTTTCTAATGAAGGAGCAGCAGGACAAAACGGCTTCGGAAACACAGGCTGGCCCACGCGAGGATGCGAGAGGCCAGTCCACTATTGCAGGAGGCCGCGGAGGCCTCTGAGGGTTTTGAAGCAGCAATCCTGTGAGAGTGGATCTGGAGAGAAGACTGATGGCAAGGCTGCAGGCCAGGCAAGGAAAGAGCTCTGCAGGTAGGGCCACCACTCTGGAGAACTTCAGAAGCCAAAGATGGAGCTAACAAGGCCCTGAAATAAGGCAGAGGCAGTGGGGATGAAGAGAAACTTTAAAAATATGTACTAAGTGAAATCTGTGGGTATAACCTATATTCTACTACATCACCAAGCATTCCACTTTCAGAATGAAATATAAATTTGAATAGAGCAATTCTGAATATTTATCAGAGGAATCCAGGTTTCATTACGCCACAACTTATTTTATTTTTAAAGGAGATCTTCTGCTTACCTCTGCTGCTTCTTGTTGCTGTTTAACTACTGAGGGATCAATTCCAGGATCCTCTAGATCCCGTATGAAATCTTGTGTATCTTTAGTGGTTACTACCAATGACATGTGATCGCACCAGAACTTTTCTGCTAATTCCATTACATCCAGTAGTTTGGCTTCCCTTTCTTCCACCAGTGTGTGTATGTTCTCCCAAATGAAAACCATTTGGTCAAGCTTATCCTGAACAGCTATAACAAAACATAGTATCAAAAAGGCAACATGTTAGTGCCATATAAGCAACAAAGTCGAATGTTTTAGTTCACATGGCAACAGTGATTCAATCTCCTAAGTATCCAAAACTGGATCCAATTTTGGTTGACCCCAGTCTATTGGGTAATGCTAGGCCCAACACAACATATTCTAGACAAATGCAAGACCTCAGGGTATCCTATCCCTCCCGAACCAAGGCTCTTTTTGACAAAACCAGATGCTCAAAGTCAAGTGAGCTCAGAGTAGACCAAAGTTTACCAAGTTTCAAGTTCACCAAGGCTGACCTTAATTCCAAAGAAAATGACATAACCATCTAAGCTCTCCAAATCAGGAATAACAATGTCTGTTCAATTCTAGGAATATAACAATGTAGGATATGTATTTGGGCTTGTTTCTAGAGGACTCTTATCATAAACTTCCACTAATCTATGTGTATGCCTTTCCTTCGACCCACCCAGCTCCTATCTTTAAGATGGCTGGCTAAGGTCGTGGTTGCCATTTCTGTGGCTATGGGACTACCCATTCTGGGGTACCCATTCTGTAAAGTAGTGTGTGATTAGTAATGAGGGAAAAAAAAACCCTAGATTTGGTGTTATTAGCACCATCCTTTAAACATCTGGTTTAAAAGTCCCAGAGAACACATAGCTTTTGCATAACGGTACGTTGTATCTGTAACTGATTTCACGAACACAGGCAAACACAAATGAGGGATTTATGTACACAGCCCTTCAACCCCACGGGTAATACCTTTTCTAAAATTATTACGCAATTTACTGTTAGTAAACAGCATGAACATTTAGATTTATTTTAAAAGTAAAGCTCAATTGTTTCCTTATTCTGAAATTATTACCTCTGGCAGATATGTCTTTGTCAGTGCCCTCAGATCTAGCGATCATTTCTTCTCCCCGCTTTTTAAGAGTTTCATACAATGGCTGTAGCTTCTCCATGTCCACTGACACATTCTTATTCTCACTGATCTGCTCCTTAATCTTCTCCACCTCAGCTGAGATCGAAGGTGGCTGCCTCAAACGCTCCACGATGCGTTCCAGGCTCTCAAGGATCTGGTCTATCTTGTCATGGAACTAGAAGTAAATCAAAGGGATCACTTATGGGGAAAAGACTTGTGATATAAAAAATGAAATTTAAATGGAAAAAAACCCCATCTATTTAATGTCTCAATCAAGAATTAGATCTTTGATCCTCTGTTAACATACCTACCCAGTTGAGTGTATTTGTTACCAAACAGGATGGGTTAATGTATAATTGGACAACCTGATATCAGTGTCTTACCCATCACTTCATTTTATCATATTCAAATGAATTTTAAAAATTAAGTCCAATAAACTGTGTGTTCTTCTATCAAAACTGTTTTGTTTTTTACTCATTACTTTGATATCCTAAAAAGTTATATTATTAAGTATAAGATTCATGAACATTTTTGATAAGAATAAAGGTATTTCTTAAGTTATAAATTTCCTGTATTGAAAAACGTTAAAAAATGAAACAGAAACAAAAGCCTCCCTGATACTATAACAGAAGTTTGAACTTCATTCATGTTCAAACACATGATCAAATTCATGAAAGCATTTTGAAGATCTGTCTGCGAAGGTACCACAGACAATAAAGCAAAGTTATACAAACTCACTCAGGTTCTACACTACCTTCACTGTTAAAGGAATCATCACTCAGGATTCCATAAAACAGACCACTCTAATGTTAGTGCATCTAACGATTAAAGCCCAACTCTGAAAATGGAAAATCTGTTGGTAATTTCAAATTCAACTTCTTGAAAAAAAGTATTTTCAAAAGGAAAAAATACCAATTTCCAATTTCATATTTTTTCTTTCTTACTCAGTCCACACAGTCTTTCTTCTTATTGCCTTCTTAGGAGTGTCTCGTTAATAATGATAATAACATTTTCTTTTAGCTCTCCCAGAGGCATCTATGGATGGACATCTGTGGATGGACACTTCTTTAAATATCTGGGCAGTGACGACAACCGTATGTTTCTTAAGTCACTGAGAATTATTTTGTATTGTATCTACAAGCAGGCAAAGAAATATAAGGACTGGACCAACCAAATAGCACCTTTGAGGAGCCAAAACATCCATACTCAGATTTAATGTAGTGAAATAATTTTGTTTGAACTTTAATCAGGAGATCCAAGAAAATGTGTTTCCATGCTCTTCTGTTTGGAAGAGCTCAATCATCTTTCTGGTGCAAATGATTACCTGAGTAGACTGAGAAATAGCTTCATCCAACGCCACGGCCCGCTTTTTGACATCCTCTTTAATTTGACTGTAAAGGGTGTCAGCTGCCACGTACTTCTCTTGGATAGAAAAGCCTTCGCCTGGGCTCAATTCCAGTAACTGTGGCCCAGTTTTGTTCATCTTATCTATATGAGGCTTGTGTTCGGCTATCAACTCTCGCAGTTGCTATAACAAACCAAACAGCTTCTCAGTATCTCAGGGTCACGCCTCCATATTACAGCTGTCTACATGCCCAATGCATCCAGCTGGCAAGAAACACCAAACACCCTCCCCATCACAAGGCATTTAACACAGGATGCCTCATACTGCTCTTGGCCAGCAAGAGATGCCCTGACAGAAAGAATAAACAACAGTCTGGTCATGTCAAAGTCTCTTTAAGGATAACATACAAAAATGCTGGTTGAATGAAATAATCGCAGTTCATTTTGCCTTTCCCATGAAGAGCAGTACACTTGGACAAGGGTCATATTACATAAAAGAATTATGAAATCACTATATCCCCAACCTATAGCGACTAAGCCATAATTCTTGGTAGTCCCTTTCTGTACACTCAGGATAAATGCAAAAATTTAAAGTGGAGGAAGGAAGGAAAAGGAAAGAAGTTCAGCAGAGGGTAGACACAATGCAGGGAGAAAAAAAACTATACATAAAGCTAAGTTAAGGGGATATAAGCCCACAAGGCATTGTAATTATATATATTTAAACTAATACAAGATGTACACATATGCATTACATTATATATACCTAAGTATAAATCTATTCTATGTACATATATGATATGTATGATATATATATATATATGAATGAATCTATCTGTATTTATTTTAAAATGTTAAAGGCTACAGGGTAATCAATCTATCAGCTACACAGCTATATAATGAGCATTATTTATAAAGCGCATTTAAAGAAAAATATATGGCATGTTTTGCATGATGTCATCTAATTAAGAGATACAATGATATTTACACTAGTGAGAGTGTGTAATCCAAGTGGAGCCCTCATTCCTTATAGGGAGACAAATAAATCTGGAATAAATATACTCCATAGAACTTGGAGCCTCCACTGAGTAGTTTCTCATGGGCCAAATCCAAAGCCACATCCATCTTTGCTTCCAGGTTTCCCTGTAGCACTGAGGAACCTTCCATTTGTACCACGTTAGTGATTGGGTTCCATAAGCAGAAATTCCTTACCCTCACCAGAAGGTGTATCTCCTTCTATTTTGCTACTCAGGCCCCACCAAAAATTTCTCTGAGAGAAATTATATTCAGGAGATAGCCTAGAGAAAACCTACCAATCTTTTCCTGCAAATAGTTTCATTTCTGATTCATCAAAAAGAGTCACCAAGATGGCCACATAACTCTAGATTTTTATTTAAAGTGCTCACTAAAATCAGTCCTATAAATTATTTTGAAAATCCCTATGGAAATTGGTACATTACATCATCAACAATCCCCGATACTATTTTTGAAGTTTTTCTGAAGGCCGTCTCGAAACTCTTGAAAAAGAGCTAAATAAACATAAATTCAATTAAAAAAAAAAGAACAGGGGTGGTCCAAATCTAACCTGCTGCCCATGAGAATGTGGGAGGGTCATGTCTGCGATCTAGCTCCCAAGGGGTCCAGGCTGAGATGTTCTTATTTTTGTTTTCTATTATTAGACCATCTAGTCATGCTGCCTTAAAGAATGGAGGTGGTAAGGGTAGTATCAGCTAATAGACAGTCCCACAAAAAAGGAATGCATACACATGTTCTGGTTTCAATACTCAGCAAGGCATTGTTGGAAAACCAGCTTACACTTGGAGTTATCAAGAGACTCTCGGGTAAAATGAGAGATCTCTGCTCATTTGAGATCTTTAATGAGAGATTTCCCGAGCTTCCCAGCATCTAGGGAGGTCTCATTTGTGCAGCACCACCAAAGGACACCTTAGTTTGGGACTTACTGAGATGACCCATTTTTAGGCCATTCCTCTTCTAGATGTGTAGTAGTACTAGATGTCTACCTGGGTGTACGCTTGGAGAAAGAGCCCAGTAGGAGATGTCTTTTGCCTCATATGTAACAAAATGATTCTTGGTAACATCGTTCCGTAACAGTCCAGTCATGTTCACTTTACACGCACTTAGTGTGACCTCAACACACCTACCATAGAGTAACTGACTCTTGGAGCCATTTTTTATTCCTGATTAGAATGAAGCTGAAGATGAAGCTGTGGAGCTACAGAAGAAATGCTGTTCTAGAAGGCGGTAAATATTAGGAATAATTTTGTTGAATAATTTAAAGACTTGGCTACAAAGTTTTGTGGTTCCTTTACAAAAGAAACTGTAAATTTGACAGCTGAAAGGTTATGCTAAAAAGGGAAAATAAATTCAATTTTGAAATTTAATAATAATTCAGTAATAACCTTTCCATTATCTGATATTACGCAGAAGCATAGCTACTCAAATCCCCCTTCAGAATAGAAGGAATCTGCAGAACATTTTATATTAGAAGTTATTCAGTGGATAGGCATCAGGATTTCTGCCACAAATAAACCTTTATATTAAAATTAAATTCAATTCTTCATAATTTTTAAGTCTTTCTCCTGCTGATGTGGATAGAACTCAGTAAAATTTCCATTTTGCATTAAAGTGTTGACTAAAGCTCTTGTAAACAAATACTTAGAGATATTCTTCAATGGCAGTAGATTAAAAAAGTCAATAAACAAAATTAATAAGAAGCGTGTCATGTCCTTCAAACAATGATGTAATATACCAAGTTAAACTTTCCGCACATGCATACACACACACACACACACACATACACACACACACGAACAGTCTCAGAGTACAATTTGTATAGATCTGGGAGACAGCAACTAGGTTCCTAAGTCCATAAACAGCAAGAACTCCAGATTTTTTCTGATAGTCTTGAGCCCTCTCTCAAACCCTTCCCAAATTTCAAGCAATGTTAATATTTAAGTAACTGCTGAAATGAGGGCTTCATAATGCCATTTTATTTATGTTTAAAACATGAGGCATTTATAGATGTAAATACACTCTCTAGTTTACTCATATATACTTATAGGAGCAAAAACCATCAAAATAGTGAGAAAAAAGGGGAAACAACTTATCTTCATATTTCAGCATTTTTCCTTTTCATTGAGCTAGCTTATACATTATTTGTGCTTTGACATATTGTTACATTGTTTATCTCCTCCAAGCTCAGTGGTCTAGTCTGTATGATGCTGCTTTGATATATTCCTACTCTTTGCTTATATTCTAGATGGCTCCAACCAATACATATGAAGTATAAAACTAAGTCAACATATGTAAGTTAAAAACAATTCAACATGCATAAATGGGAAGTACTTCAAAAGCATATTTCTCTAACATTTTAAAATGGGAAATTAGTTTGTACCAGGATGGTTTATACTTCATACCACTCACTCCAGGAAAGCTGTGATACAATTAATGACATACACAATGAGTCTCCTCACTGTAACCCTGGAAAACAACAGGTAAGCAACTCTGAGGAAAACAACAGTGCAGACCAGAATAGGATACTGCTAAAATCTCCATCGAACTGCATTAAAAATGACGATGACAGCTCTCCCTTTGGCAGCACATGTACTGAAAAACACCATCACAGTCACGATTCTCTTTTAATGGGGATTACAAAACAACAACCTTCTCTCTAATATCAAGCTTACCCGATGCTCTTCCTGCTGTTGTCTTAGAGTCTCATATTCAAGGGCTGGGGCAGGAAGTTGAGAGATGATTCTTTGTGTTTCTGTCAGCCATGGCCAAAGCTCTTCATAGGTTTCCCAGAACTGGTTAACCAGGGACTGTGCCCGTTCTAGCTGTAGATACCTCTCTGAGTTTACCTGGCAGATGGCATCATAGTTCTTCAACACTTTGTCCAGTTTTTTCTAGAAAATAAAGGAATGAAATGTGTTTAGCTGGCCAAGCAGGCCAAAGACCTCAGGAACTCCAGAATGCTTTTTCTAGCACTAAATGCCTAGTGCAAAGCAGGTACTCAATGTATGTTTAGTGAATAAATCATTAAAGCCTATTTAGATTGTAACTAGTTCTGTGTATAAAATTTCATTTTAATTAGAATTAAAAAGACCCTGGCTTAGTCAGTAAAGCATGTGACTCTTGATCTCAGGGTTGTAAGTTTGAGCCCCACGTTGAGTGCAGAGACGACTTAAAAATAAAACCTTAAAAAAAAAAAATCCTTCAGGTTCATCCATACTGTTGCACATGGCAGGATTTCCTTTCTTTTTAAGGTTGAATAATATTCTACTAAATGCTAATGTTGTGTTTTTGCCACAATTCAAAAAAATTTTCCCATATATATGTAAAAAATAGCAAAAATGTAGAAAACATCTTAAAATACAACAATTGGAGGGAGATTAAGCTAATAGATTATGGTATCTTCACACAATGGATTTTTATGTCATCATCAAAAATCATGGGATTTAATGACAGAGAACCACCCCCACCTCCAAATATTAGGTGACAAAACTCAAGATATAAACAAATAAATAGCCTCAAGTTTATGAATAAGACACTGAGCTTCCCAAACATAATAAACAAAATTCTTCAACTATCCTTCTAGGTCTTGTTGGTCCTTAAAGGTTGGAAAACAGGTCTCATATGAGTCTAGCAACATTAACATTACTTTGCAGCCAAAAATAAGAACTATCTTTCACAAATGAAATTATAAGAGGAACTACTAGTCAACATAATTAATTACATATATTAGAATCAGAGTAGAACATTATATTATACACTATGTTTTGTGGGCTGGTCACAGTGATCTAGATTATGACATAAATTCACATCATAAACCAAGAGCAGAAGACAGAGCACAATCGTAATCTAATAAACTCCAGAATGACACAGAAATTATTTCATCATGACCAGCATTTTTCATGTCAAGATCTTTGTAAAAATAATAAGGGAAAGGTTAAATTACAAATAAGCAAATTTCCAGAAGAAACAGAAGAGGAAGTACCAGTATACAGTTACATTCTATTTCTTTGCCTATGCTATACCTTAAAAGCAACACATACTCTGAAATGTGATTTTAGGCACAGACTTTTGAGTAATTTTTTTTTTTGCTGTGGGCTATTTTCCTACCAGAAGCATTCATATACATTAATTTCTTTAATCTGCTCAGATGTCTGAATTTGAATGGAACTAAACATTTTTACTTGTGGCTGGTTTTTCATCAATTTAAAAGATTATTAAAAATGCATAAAGTAGATGCTTTCTTAATTATTCAGCTCATTGTTTTTCCTATACAACTTACTGAATTATACAGAATGGATCTCAGCGTTAGAGAAAACGAGGTATTTTGAAGCATATGAACAAGAGCTGACATATCTAGTAACAGTTTATACTGATAGTAATGTAAGTAATACAGCCAACATTAATCGAATGTCTAATGTGTGCCAGTCATTCAAGGACACAAACCTTAATATCAGCACCTATTTTAAAAAAATCATCCCCATGGTGATTCCCTTAAGGAATATTCCTTTTACTGTCATTCTGTAAGCTTGAAAAATGCCTTATTTAAAACTAATGATTTAGCTGTCTAAATGGCAGCTATGGATAAAGGAAATGTGCTTCTCTAGGACTGAGAGCTTAACGCAGGCCATTTGCTCAAGAGTCTCACCACCAGTCACACAGACAAGATTATACCTTCATTGATTGCTTTTCCTCTTCACTGCATGTGGCCATGATTTTATGTCCAGATTTAACAAGTTCATCAATAATATCCTTGTGTCGTAAAATCTCCATGGTGAATGTCTGTGATTTACCAAAATAAAGATTAAAAAGAGAGAAAGTGTATGACTAAAATGAAAACAATCAGGCAAAGTCGTTAAAAATACCAAGTTACACTAGAGGGGTCTTGCAAAGTAAATCATACAAGCACATTGTCTAGACTTGGGGCTACACTAACAAATAATTCTGATATAATTGGAAATTCACCTTTTGAAGCTGCAGCTGAGCAGAGGTCTGCTCTTGCTCAAGCCTGATGTCACCCAGAGACATCAATTTCTTTTCAGTCTCAGCAATCCAGGATAACTCGGCATCAGCTGCCTGGTCAAACTAAACAAAAGATAAATACTTCGGTCAGTAAGTTCCTATAACTGGTGCCAGAAAAATACCTCTCTACATTTCTTTCAAATATCCTAATTCTGACACAAGCGGAAAATTTGAGCTTCTCTCTTCGTGGTATCCTGAAACAGTTTATGAGGACGACTGAAGTCATAAGGAAAGGAGAACTTCCAGCAGAGTAATTAAACACAAGCTCTTCAAAGGCACTGGATGCATAACACAGCGTTAATGATTTTAGGAGCGCTCTCTGTTGCCTTCTTTTTGGTAACCAGAAGTCTCTTCTCCTTAAGAGTGCTACCCAAATTGAACGGCTCCAGAAGTCAATAGCTGCATCAATCACGGCACCCATCACTTTAATCCACATGACACGCGGGCGGCATCCTGCTCTCCACATACAGGACTCCTAGCAAAACTCATGAAATATTCGCATGTATTTACCATATTATGTGTGCATAAATGTATGTGCAAAGTATGTTCCTTTATGTAGAGTAAACCCCCAAATATCTCATGTATAATTTTTTTTACATCTCATTTAAGAACAGCAAAAACCACTTCCAAGAGTATTCTTAAATTGTTTAAGAGGTTTCATTTTCCCGATCTTAACAATTCATGGCAGAAATTCATAAAGTACAGAAAAATATACAGAAGAAAATTAAAACCTGGAGTTAATATTGTTGGTATTTTAGTGACTTTTATTCCAAAAGTTGAAAAAGATTTATGAAAGTCCGGGATAAGACTGTATAAACAGTTTCATATCCTGCTCTTTCATTTATTATGAACACTTGCCATGTCATAGTCTTTTAAATATGAATTTTAAGTAATATCATTGTATTCTAGCATACTTGGATATTTTTATCTAGGCTCACTGTATTTTCTGCTATTACATAAACCTGTAATAAATAGAAATCTCCGACAGCATCTCCAATTAGTTCCTTAGGATAGATTCCTAGAAGTTGAGTACCAAGTCAGAGAGCATGAACATTTTCGATACCCTGCATCAGACAGAAGCCAATGCCTTCCAGGCAAGAAGTTATTGTAAATGAGCAAAGTGGGTGAGTGCCCCCACAAGCACCAGTGGGAAATGGTAACTAACAGTGGCCTCAGTTGGAGGATTTCATGGGAAACAGACATCGTGAGCTTTCAATTCTCTAATATTTCAAAAGAACCTGGAAATCTAGACGGGGGTAGGGGATAACTAAGTGAGGAGAGAAAAGGGTAGAGATAAGATACTAGACTGGAAAATAATCCATACTTTTAAAACACTCTGCGACACTATGCAGACTCCTGGGCAGATGGAGTAGATGTACTTTTCCCTGTTCCTTGTAAGTATACCTAAAAATCCTGGGCGTTACACACATGTGTACACTGCATATGAAACATACATGAGAAGACTGAAAGGAAAGAGAAGAGAGCAGAACTGCTGTGGACCTTGGTGCTCAAGGAACAACACAGTGGTTTAGTTCTCTGGGTTTTTTTCCTTACCTCACGTATCCTGCACTGGATACTGGAAAAAGCGCAACCCAGAAACACTGAGAGGCACAGACAAAAACCCCAAGAAAAGGCTGCTCTCTCAGCCAAATGACCAGGAAAGGGGCACCCCAGCAAGAGAACATTTAAACAATAGCCACTCTGTCTAAACACCACAGAACAGAAGCTGTGGTCCCACCCACACTCAAGCCAAGAAAGGCCTAGATTTTCACCCTCATGAGCCAACAGGACAAGCTGCTGACACTGCTTCACGGTGATGTCAAGAGAGGGCCAAGTAGGGAGCCAGAACTTTAGTTGCCACTGGCCACTGACAAGGTTCCTGCCCCCACTGTCCATAGAAAGCGTGTCGGGAGCCCTCCACGCAGTAATGAGTTGCCCCTCTCCGTCTCCTCTGGTGTGGTGTCAGGGAAGGCCCAGTGGAGAGTCAGGACTCTCACCACCACTTAGTGGTTAACGTAGTCACTCCCACTGAGGTGCAGGAAAGGCTGCTCAGAGAGCTGAAGCCCAACTCTCACTCCCAGCCAGCAGGGAAGAGGAACACCCCCATTAGGTATTCATGAGGGGCTGAGTGCGGAACCTGGAGCTCTTCCACCTGGTAGCACCCCTGCCTTCTTCTGCCAGAGTGGTGCCAGAGGAAGTCAGTCAAAACAGAAAGTTTAATTAAGACCCAAAATTCATGACTTCAAGCAAGAACTAAGAAGACCTCTAACGGAACTAGAGAGAGATAATCAATGGGCACCAGTAAAGAGAGGACAGAAATGTTAGCACTGTCTGACAACAATGTGAAAGCAGCCATGCTAAAAATGCCTCATTGAGCATTTTCAAACACAGCTGAAATGAATAAAAAATTAGAGAAGACCTTAACAACAAAACGGTCTCAGCAAAGAAAAGAGGCTATGTAAAGAACCAAATGGAAATTTTAGAACTTAAATTTATAATAACAAATAAGCTTGGTGGGTGAGATCAATGAAGGGCATGGAGGAAAGAGTCAGTGAAGCAGAAGACAGAACAGAAATTATCCAATCTGAGTAAGAGAAAATAGACTGGAGAAAGAAAAAAAAAATCAACAGAACCTCAGAGACATGTGGAACTACAATAAAGGATCTAACATTCCTGTCACTGGAGTCCCAGAAGGAGAGGAAAAAGAAGCTGTCCCAAAAAGTACTCAACCATTCTAGAAATGAAGTGTAGAAAGTCTGTGGTTGCCAGGAGTAAGGAGAGGGTAAAGGTGGGAGTCTATAAAAGAGCAGCATGAGGTAGTCCTGTGGTGATGAAATCTTTTGTATCTTGACTGCATCAATGTCAACATCCTGCTTGTGATCCTGTGCTATAATTTTGCAAAATACTACCCTTGAGGAAAATAGGTAAAGGATACAATGGGATCATCTCTATATTATTTCTTACAATTGCATGTGAATCTATAATTATCTTTTAAAAAGTTAATTAAAAACAACAACAACAACAATTCTTTGTAGCAAACCTCTCATCTGTGAGTTCTTATTCGCATTTTCTCTTTTAGATTTTATACTACACCAAACAGCCCTTCAGATGGGATGTGCCAATTTATAATCCCACAAGCAGAGTTTTGCTGTACCCTCATCACCATGGGGTATAATTTATTTTTTAATAATATTTGCCAAGCTTATCAGTGGACTTCCCTTCATTATAAGGAAATAACCCGCCAGCCATGACCTGGCACAAACATGAATAGCACTGATTAAGAGTGCTATTATGCTTTCAATCTTATAAGAAAAAATAACAAATTATACAAGTAAAGAATACATAATAAAAATATAAATTATTATTACAGTTTTTTTTCTATATGCCATGGACCCACTTGTTTTCACCTTTGCGACATGAGTTAAATAAATTTGCAAATAAGTAAATAAATACTGAAGCTATTTGTAGGTCAATTTCTTTTAGTCAACAGTTCAGAATAGAAAAAAATTTTAGATAACCATTTGAATAATGGGCCCAAGCCAGACATTTAATAGGGGTAAAAATAACAGTCTTACATTTACCTTAAAAACTCAACTGCATAAGGACATGAAAGGGAAAATAGGGCTTAACAGACCTTTGCCAAACAACCTCTACACAAGCTACCAGCACAAAATCTGAATATAAACCAACATCTCCCAAAAAAATGATGCAGAGTCAGGCTGTTTTAAGACAAATATAGTATCTGGGCAGAAGTCACACTATCATACCTGCTGATCAGAATTCTCCTTCAAGTGTCACACACTGAAGAGGATCACTGACACGCTAACGTTGTTCCAGATAGAAATTCAGAGTTTTAGCCCTCAGAGTGAGCTCCCTTAAAAGGGCAGTACTTCTGAAACGACTGTGTACATGTGTATATTCCAACAGAATTATTTATTTTCCCTGTATTTCCCATAATATTATACATTCTTTTTTTTAGCAAAGCCACATTTTCCATAAAACTTATTGAAGGGGCTCATGGTTTTGCAGACAGTAGTATTAAGATATGTTTTTTCATTGATTCATTGCTTTTTCTGCTACTGAGACAAATCAGAACAATGTGGATTCCAGAAAGAATCTTGAAAAACACATGAAAAATTCTATCTTGAATTTCTGAGGTGCTTCGGTGGCTGAGGTACTTCAGTGGCTCAGTTGGTTAAGTGTCGGACTCTTGATTTTGGCTCAGGTCACAATCTCAGGGATGCTGGGCATGGAGCCTGCTTAAGATTCTCTCTCCCTCTCCCTTTGTCTTTGCCCCACCTCTCCCTCTTTAAAAAATTCTATCTTCATCAATAATTTTTACAATGCTACTTAGTTTCAAATGGAACTATTCATTATTTAGCAATAATATATCAATGTGAAAAAGAAAAAAAATTCGGGGGGTACCTGCCTGGCTCTGTCAGTGGAGCACGTAACTCCTGGTCTCAAGGTTGTGAGTTCAAGCCCCACACTGAGGGTAGAGATTACTTAAAAAAAAAAAGAATAGGGGCACCTGGGTGGCTCAGTCAGTTAAGCAGCTGCCTTCGGCTCAGGTCATGATCCCAGCGTCCTGGGATCCAGCCCTGCATTGGGCTCCCTGCTCGGCAGAGAGCCTGCTTCTCCCTCTCCCTCATGTCCCACGAGGGACTCCGTGTCCCTCGCGCTCTCTATCTCTCTGTCAAATAAATAAATAAAATCTTAAAAAAAAAAGAAGAAGAAGAAGAAGAAAAATGTCCACTAATTTGGAAGCTTCAGATGTAGAAAAAGAAATCCTCATGAAAAACAAGTACAAGGGTCTTCTATGAATGGTTGACTAGCTTTCAAGCCATACACGATGAAACTTCAAAATAAAAGTTTATTATGTGATTCACTTAAAGAGTACAAAACTGAGCAAAATAGTCCAGGCCTTTGTACCTGAGTGCAAGTGCTGCAAGATAACCTGAATAAAATTTAACAGTAAGGAGTTTTTTTCTCTACTGGCCCCTAAAATATAAAGTGACATACCACCCTGCTTGTTTGTAATCAGGCTATTTTTAGCACTTAAACGACAGTCCTAAGAAATAAAGTCAGGCTGTTAGTGTCAATATTAGTTTAAATCTATTTTTTTCTCTCTCTCCTTAAAAAAAGGGGGATCCAGTGAAAAACAGTGTGATGATACACTCTAAGTTGCCAAAATGGAAAGCTGAAACTCAAACACTGTTTCTTCGACCAAGGCAAATATTTGCTCTGCTAAAAGAAAACAAGACTTCAAGCAGAGATTTCCCTTCTGTCTTTTGAGAAATTTTTTCATTAAATTAGCAAATATTTATTGTCCAGCAACAAACAGAACAGCCACAGGGTCTTCACGAAGCAATCTGCAGTAAAGCAAGGCATTTTATTTAGGCCTATGAATCTTTCAAATGACTCTCTGTGTGCTTTTCTAATAGACTATAAAAGCTGTTTATTTTACAATGTGAGCAATATGGAGAGCAAGTTTACTAGACCAAATTTTAATAAATTTGTTCACAGCTTACTCAAATAGCAAAAATTAACTTCAAATACATTGTAGATAATCTTACCATCCATAATTGCATTCTGGGAAATATTTTATTAGGTATTATTAGTGGAGTCTAACCACTGACCTCCTCTAACTCTTATTACAGTAGAACCAGTAGTTCAGGAATTTCCAACAAGATAATGAAAAACAATTTTTAAGAGATTTTTATTTTTTAAGTAATCTCTATATCCATTGTGGGGCTTGAACGCACAACCCCAAGATCAAGAGCTGGATGTACCCCTCACTGAGCCAGTCAGGCGCCCTGATAGTAAGAGATATTTTAATTGGCTATCTCTAAATATTCCTGAAAAACAGTCTAAAACAATAATAGCCAGCATTTTACAGAACACGCTAAGTGCTTCACACTCAATATCCTCTTTAATCCTGACAACAATGGCATAAGCTGGGCATTACCATTAACCCCATCCACAGTTGAGAAAACTGAGGCAGAGAGAAGTTATCTGACTTTCCAGAGATTACCCAACTAGTTAATGTTGGATCTGGGACTCAAAGCAAGGTGGCCTGACCCCAGGGACTACGCTTCTAGTTGCCATGTTATGTATCACTTGTGCTTGTCTACAGTCTGGGCTTCATGAACTCAAAATATTCATGTGATTTCACCAAAAATGGCCCAAATACCCTAAGTCAATAGTATGTTTTAACTTCTTCTTTAAATATTTCTCCAATCTCTGACAAACTGCTTTTGTATTTATCTATAAACTTTCTCTAAAGTGGGAAGAGGTTTAAGAAAGGCAAATGATAAGTGAACCTTAACTCCAAGGACATCTTTTACTCCCTTCCCCTGGCTGAGGATCTTATCACTTTCTTTTCATTAGCATTTCCTTCCATTTTGCTCTGCATTATTCATAACACAGCCCATATTTTCCCATCCCCAACACCTGGAGGGTCGAAACAAATCTCACTTCCGTGGGGGAGGTTTCCTTCTAGTTCTTTAGAAGAAATAAACAGGTGTTATTTTTCTCAAGGCTGATTCCTAATAAACCAATGACGTGCTTATTTTAACTGCCCCCAAATCACAAACCTACGTGTCTTTAATATAAAGGGGTCATTGCGGCCACTAAAATAAGACAAGCAATCAGAACTGTTGAAGAATGCCTGGGATTCCCAGACCTGGTGAAACGCACCCATTTTAGCAACTTCTGACAACTGTGCATATTGATAAGAGGCAAAGGACAATGAACTGCTCTGAGGTTTAAACAATGACAAGGGTCTGACTTCAGGCTACAAGTCTGTACATCTTTTAAATGAAAGTGCCTTCCCCCTTTTCCACCTCGCTCATTTGGTTCAGTTTGCAATTAGAGAAAAAAAGCAACAAAAATATGTTACTATGCACAGGTTTAACATGCAAAACCACGTACAGGTGCTAACTCAGTTGACCTTATGTATTATGAGAAGGATGCAGATGTTCTGCTTTGTTTATAAAGCTCACGACCACTATTCACTAAGCTGCCTCGTTCTGCTCAGACTTTTCCTAAAAGTAATGAATGGGCCTAATTCTTATAAAAAAAGAATACTCTCGGGGTGCCTGGGTGGCTCTGTCGGTTGGGCATCTGACCCTTGGTTTCCCTTCAGGTCGAGATCTCAGGGTCTCAGGGTCGTGAGATGGAGCCCTGCATTGGGCTCCATGCTCAGCAGGGAGTCTGCCTCTCTCTCTGTTCCTCCCTCCCCACCCATTTGCATACTCTCTCTCTCAAACAAATAAATGAAATTGTAAAAAAAAAAAAAGACTTCTCTTCAGAAGGTCAATGTCTGCCAATCTGTAGAGTCAGATGCATACAGTCCTTGCTCCTTAGCCCATAATTGAGGCAGTTTGATTATTTCTCAAATAGCAATAAATACTACTCACATTTACACAGAGTTCTACTATCAGGCTCTACGATTTCAAAATTCAGTGACAAATGTTTTCAAAACTTACCATGATACAGGAGTAACATTAAAAAAAAAACTAACCACAACAAATCAGAACTTTTCTTAAAAACTATATTAATAGAGGGCTGTTACAAAGTCATGCTAATTAGCAGGTATCTGTATGCATCCTTCCCTTTCCTTTTCAAGCTAATTCTTTCCATGTTTTCCTGGACATCTTTCTTGTGGGTGTCTGGAAGTCAATATACTCTATAATAGTGGCCTGACACCTCACAAACTCCTCATATTTCTGCTGAATTCCAAAAAGCAGGTGATAATATTATAAAGGAGGTAGATCTGTACTTAAACAGCCTCAATGCCTGGCAGAGGGTGAAACACCTTAAGAGAAATTTGCCTGGAAACAAAACATTCAGTTATTTAAGATCTAGTTAATCTAGCCAGCTTATTATGAAGCAAAGCATTAAATATATACATTTAAAAATGAACAAGTCATGTTCAAGACACATATCCTTACCCCATTAACCTGTGGGTGTGGGTATGTTGAGGGTAGGGACATAGAAAGGATTAGCTGTTACTAAAACCAATTGTATGTGACTACGGGTATGTTCGAAAAGATCATGTCCAGGGTTTCAGAGGGAGGAAGAAACACAGAACAGTACATGATTTGTTTATACGCCATAAAACAGTACAAAATATGTGGCTAACATCCAGGTCTCAAGATGTTTTTGCATCATCTCTTATATTGCATGGATGTATTATCATTGCGTAAACAGAAAACAAATATTTTAGTATCAACTGTACTCTGGTCCTAATTCCAAACATTTATAAATGGGCAAAGTCACGAAATAACTTCAGTGATTTATTAGTTCCTTTATAAACTTGAAAATTCTAAGTTTAGAAACCATTCTTTTGGGTACAAAACTAAATCTTTGCCAAACCAGAAAAACAGGTACCAAATTTGTTTTTAAATTCTCCCAGAGAATGGTAATTTCATATCCTGTCAGCACTGCACTGTCCTGGCTCACAGTCCTTGTAGGTGGAGATGCTCTCATTGCATACTTCCATTTTGCTGTGATAATGGCACCTTTCTTCAGATTATTGGAGGAGGTTAGAAAAAAATTACACCACCCCTCAGGATTTCTCCTCTCTACATAATTTGTAAGGAGGCACCACAGTGAGTAGAATGAGATCTGGATTAAATCTGGGTCCAACTCCAGCATGTACCAGCTTTTGGGATCAGAGGCAAGTCCTTTCACTGCACATGTTCTTCCCACTCAAAAAGTGTGTCTCTTCAGCATAGCGGGAGGATTTCAAAAAAATTTTTTTTGATGGCTTAAGTACATTTTACAGATTTTCTTTACTGCTGGAGGTATTCCATTGGACAGACTTGCAGGCATTTCAAAGGAATGCACATATGAATACAGAATAAATACGTGTGAACAATGAGAAAACAGCATTAACTTTAGCTGTGTGACCCACCTTACTACTATACACATTCTCTCTCTCTCAGAAGGAAGACTAGAAAGCTAGTGATCATATTATTTACACACATTCTTCCTTCCAAGAGTTTTCTGTATTCTTTCAGAAATTTTTAAATTTTTCTATAGCAAATGATTTTATCAGAAAAAGAAAAAAAAAAGTAACTGTTATTTTCCCAAAGGATATATGTTTGGGACATATACTGACCTGGTTACTTCAGAAAATACCTGCTAACCTTGAAAAGAATTGAACTACAGTTGATGACATTGGCACGTCACCAAGACTACTAACCAATAAAGCTCCACCTGCCATCTTGCCCTCATTATGGTCTTACTTCAATGAACTGACCAGCCATAGTCAACTTCTCAAGAAAAATCATACTCCAGGTGTACAGAATATTTGTCTTGCTATTTAGGAAATCTTCAGTGCCAATTCTGAAATACTGATATCAGTTGTGGTGAAAAAAAATTCAGTATTTTCCTATAGCTGAATAACTTCACAAATAAATGCATTTATTTTCCTGTCATAAGGAGGCACAGAAACTGTGCCAAACTTGGAAAACAGAAGTCATGCAGATACATTCCTCAGGCATGAATGTTCTCCCTCACAAAAACTTTTTTAGGCAGGCCTTTTGCTGTCATGGTTTTTCATCAGCTTTTGCGACTCCAGAGCATGGCACAGACAGGAGGAGGGAAGCATTGTGCCACATAAATTATGATATATAACAATATATAGGTTACACCTTTACAGCAACCTTCAGAAATTAATTCCGGACGCTCCCACACAATCTGCATGATTTGCGTTTCTTGCTTCTGGCACGCATTAGGAGAAGTTTAGTTACGGACCTTCCACAGCTCTGCTCTACAGTACACTGTGAGAGTGCACTAACCCTGCCACAGCAAGTCTGCAGTGAGATTCTGATGACTTAATGTAAACAGTCTGGATACTCCATAGAAGTTCATCAAAACATGTCTTCTAAACTTCTGTCTCCAGGACCCCACTCATTGCCCACAGGTTTCTGAGGGAGCTGGGGAGAGGGCCGGGTGCCCATAAAACTCTCCAGAACTACAGACTCTGCATGAGTCACACACAGGTCAGAAACTTTTTGTTTTCCCCCTCCAGTCATCTCCAGAAAAAACACATCACCAACACACCACTGCTTCCTTTGCAGAAAGAATATAGCCTTTCTCTGCCATAGCTGTATGGAAATGAGCAGCTAATACTGACTTAGATGAAAACTCAAAATATTTACTCACAGACAGATCAGACTTAGTCAAGGCATAAAATTAGCATTAGCAATTCACATACATGGAGGCAAAAAGCACTCTGTTTGGAAAGCGGGGCTGGTCTTCCCAGTGAGTGATTTGGTAAAGGCTAAGTCTGGGCTACAGTGAGGCAGATGGCTGTTAACAATGTACAGATTAGCAGTGCCCTGCCTGGCACTCACATGTCCAAGGCACCCGAATTCTTTTCAAACCCCTCCTTTCATTTTTGAAGCGTAACAAATGAGTGGGAACACTGTGAACGGTAATCTTTGTTCAGGTAAAGGCTCGGAGAACAACTAGGGAGAATTTATTGCCGGGACAACAAACCATGCGTCCCTACCTGCTGGGATCTCAGAATGGCAGCATCGATCTCCTCCACCTTTTGAGTGATGGTGTCGCTCACTAATCGGTAGCGCTCATTGTCCTCAGCCACCATTTTTTCAAGTCCTTCCCTTGCCCTCCATGGTACCAGCTCTAGTAAAGCACTGCTCACTTCGTTAAGGGAGTCCAACAAGGCTTTGCTGTTCTTTGCTTCCTTTTTCAGTTCCTGAAAACAGAATTAAGAAAACATACAAATCTGGGGGTAATGCTCAAGAGTGAACAGGCTTTTCCTTTCCCTGTCATTGGCCCTAAAGTCCTTTGCAGGCCGATAGTGCCAGGCCCTGGTTGCTGAGTTTCAGTTAAGTTCTAGAAACCTTTGTTATTTAAAGCTATTCTGTAAAAAGGAAAGTGTTTCCTGAGGAGTTCCAAAGAACAATTCACTGGTCAACATGGCAAAGATTTTATCTTTGAACTTTAATGTAAATGTTTAAAATTTGGGAAACAAAACCAAGCAAGATGGCGTGTATTATTCTTTGCCTTCTGGTAACTTCTCAGTAATCAGGTACCAGAAAAGAAAAATAAAGAGGAAAGTCCAAGCCAGAACTGAAGTGACCCTCAAGATGAGAACATACTGGCTTTACGTCATCCCAGCTGAATCATGACAGGCTCTATGAGCCTGACCTCCCCAACTCCCTTTCACCCCACGTGATCACACTTCCTTTATCAACTTCAGGGTTGATAAAAAGAGGTTCTCTCTGAAGAGAAGAACCATGACCATGACAGAACACCACCTCCGCAGTATAAGGAGAAAAGCTACCTCATGTTATGCATCTATCTTAGAAAAATGTGGTTACTCTAAGCAATTACGTGTATCTCTAAAACAATCAAAAACAATCATTTTCCTTCTTTTTTTTCTTCCTCTCTGTTTTCATCATTCTGTCTCTTGTGTAATAAACTATACTCCCAACCATAAGACTTGAAACAAATTACGATGCACTGTGATCATCTCTGGGTTCCTGAAAGTTCTAAACCATTGATTTGCGGCCAGTTTCTCTTGGGTCCTCACCCATGGAGGCATCCTCCAGTCTGTTAGGAATGACCCGAGACTATCTCCCCAAAAGAGAACCCACAGATCAAAACGCATAGATCAGAGCGTACTTTCTGCCTCACTTGTGCTTGGCTTGCTGCGTCTCCCGTCAGGACCTGTGTCTCATAGGAAAGTAATTCCACCTCCACTCTGTCCAGCCAGGAGCAGAGCTCCTCACGCGTAGAGTGAAGCCGCCTTGCAAGCTGCAGGGCCTGTTCCAGAGTCTTGGCTACATCCGTGCTCAATTTCGTAATATCTTTGTACCTCACTTTAATGGCTTCCAATTTATCTTGAATTATTAAAACTTCATCACCTAAAATTACAAAGGCATGTTAGATCTCCAGAAAGAAAAGGTAGAGAGAGGGTTTCTTCGATTTATTATTGTACACTGATGAGATTTTTCTAGGGAGGGGAAAAAAAAAAGGCGGGACATTTTCCCAAAGATGATCTGACCCAAGAGAAACCTTTTTCCAGGTTTTAATCTTTTTCCCAGGACTTTTGGCAAATCTCAACAGCTCTGAAAACACAACTATAAAGTTAGAAAGGGCTACAGTGCCTCAGTTACATAAAGGCATCATCTTTGCATCTAACTACATGGCATTTTCAGTTTTCAAGCAGAGGGGCTAAACACTGCTTGGGTTCAAACACTGGCTCTGTGGCTTGTTACCATGTGTAAGAACCTCTCTGTTCCCTTGGTTATACATCATTACATAGGGGTAAGAACAGAATCCACCTCATAAGGTCATGATAAAAATTCAATGAGTTTATTTGCAAAGTGTTTAGAATGGTGCCTGGACTATGTATACGTATGCATGCACATGTGTGTGTATGTGGGACGTATGTGTGGTGTGTGCATGTTTATACATGTTAAAAATAATAAACTCATCTGCATTGTTTCAGTAGGTCCTCACTCAACTCTACTTCATGTTCAGATAGAGAAATTGTGTCCTGGACTTCAGACTCCTAGTCCAAGATCCTAGATCCTAGAATACTGGTCTAGATACTAGATACTAGAATAATCTAGATAGATTCTAGATACTATATTGAATCCTCCAACTCATAGTGAGTGATACTTGCCCATACTACAGTACAGATGCTCAGCGACATGGGTACAGTAGAACTTTCCTATGGCCAAAGGAATGACCAACACAAGTCAGTCTGTATCTGTTTTGTTTTGTTTTTTTAGTGGGTTTAAGGATGAGAAACAAAGCCTGGGGGTAGCCACAGTGTGTGTGTGTGTGTGTGTGTGTGTGTGTGTGTGTGTATCATGGAATGCAAACTAGCTTAACACTGGAAAAATGTGTCTACCACCTATGCACTCATGTAGTACAAACCACCTCCCACAAGTGGAAAACCCACGTAACTCTGCTTCCCAGACCATCCCCTATGCCATAGTGCTTTGTGTGAGTAATATGCACAACTTCCATTAAGAACGCAAATGAGATCATGAGAAAAAAAGTGAGATCATATTCCAAAACCCCCTTGGGTTTCAGCCTTCAAAAGAATTCTGCAGAATGAAGTCTTGGAGTGGCCCCAAAATTACAAAATATTGTTTTTCCCCCTCTCCCTAAAATATTTAGAAAGCAATGCAAAAATGCTAACTGCATGATGAGTTGATTTGAAAGATTCTCACCTGTTGTTTGTTTTAGTAGTTCTAAGCCATTTAGTAATGCCTGATCTACATTTTGTTTTCTGAGTAGGATGTCCTCTTGCAGAACCTAAAAACACAGGTACCATTTTTATGTGGGGGGGGAATTTAAATAACAATTAGCTTTGGTTAATCTTAGAGAACTCTGTGTTTCATAGAGATTTAACTATACGCCTCCCATTTTCTACTAGTCATTCCTGTTCCCCTGTCTCCCCCTCCTCTCTAAACCATCCTGGCCCAGGTCTCATGTTCAGCTACCCTAATTCACACATTCTCCGTTTCAGAAAACGGCTTCCATGAAAATACTGGACTACTAGTTAATTACGGGTCTTTGTATACAACCCTAAAACAACAAAAGAAAAGTGAAAAATCTGGCTAGTGGATAAATTCAATCTTTTCTGAAAGTGACTTCATCAGAAGTAATCTGTATACACAGGCAAAGTCTTTTTGGGGTATAGCAATTCACCTAAATCATAAGAACATAAAATAATACAGAAATAAGGAAGACTGAGAAAACAATGACAACTGAAATGAAAAAAAACATAAATAAAAATACCCGAAGTTCAGACTGCTGCTTCCAAAGCCCCTCAGTGCTGTAATCCTGGACTGAGAGTTTGCTGAGTTTGTCATGCACTTCGTTCAGCCAAGTCATCAGCTCAACTTCATCTTCCCCAAAAATCTTAGCATTACATAAGGCCTGCTGGAGGAGCTCAGACCTGCTGTGACTTTTCTCTTGAATCTCAATGTACCACACTTGAGAGGAGTCTAATTTATTTTGCACCATATCTTTATCCTCCCTGGAGCTCAAAACCTTTAAGGATTGGCCAATGCTAACAGCCTGGTGTAAATGTTTATTGTGATGGATGATGTCATCTTCTAAGGCCTAAAATAAAGTTTAAAAAAAAAGAGAGAGAGAAACAAAAAGGATGGGCAAATAAAAATGAAAACATAAATAGAATGAAAGACTGACACCTGAAATGGGCTGCTTGCGATCATGCGTAACACAACAGTATATAACTCAAATTTATGACATAAAACCACAAAGGAGATGGAAAACGGAATCTTACTAATGTGCAATGGGTATCTTACTTTGTGCTGTGCAATTTGTTCCTCAAGTTTTGACGCTTGGGTTCCTATGGGCTCACAATTCGCCAGCCTCTTTTCTATGGTTGTAAGCCACTCATTCAATGGTTCTAGGGTTTCATGAAATTGCTGTGCTACCACCGAGATACCTTCCAACTGACGATTCCTACACAAGTGCCAAGATAAAGGTCACTTAGGGATGAAGAATGTGTGAAATATTCAACAAAAGCCTTTACTCATGCTCTTGCATTCGAAACATTTTTTGTGGAAAACATCTTAAGGTTAAAGTTAAGATCTCTCACATTTAAAGGACATGCTAAAATAGTTCTCCTACTAAATAAAATTAAAAGTGAACCACAGACCAATCCCAAGTACCTAAATCTTAAGAAACTCTGAAGAGATTTGGTTATAATACTTACAATAATAATAGCTGGATAATAATAAGAGCAAATGTTTTAATAACAGCAGCAGCAATAATGACAGTAAAAATAACAATTTACTGAACACATAGTCTGCACCAAACCCTGTTCTAAGTGTTTTATATATTAATTAACTTCGATCAGAGCACTAGTTACTGCAATTGCCTTAATCAACTGGTCAAAATTGGATTCACATGTTGAAGACCACCTATCGATACCCCCGCATGGAATGAATAGGGATTCCTACTAGAGTAGTGTGTCAGGTGTATTCTCCACCCCCCACCCCAAGTACTGCGTCAGGTATATTTCCCAAAAGCAACAGTTAATATTTATGGATTAAAATACCACGAAAGAAGAGAAATATTCTTCAGACTTTGACTTATTTGAAATACACTTTTATATAATTTGAAATGCTTCTAGAAAACATATTGTTTCCTCAGTGTAAAAAGTACCATGGAAGTGAAAACCCACTTCCCCCATCCTCAGTTTTCACCTAGGGCCAGAGACTGTGCTGGTCTCTATACTGAGAACCTGATTCAGTATCAAATCCTGGGACCAAGGGTTGTTGTCATAACTTTTTGTCCTGTTTGATTCTCAGGGAATCATGTGATTTAAGAAATTCACTTCCTACAGAGACCAAAGGATTTCTAGAAAATTGGCACATGCTACTGAACATAATTTCTGTATCATTTTATCACAAACTACATATTCCTATATGTCTTAAAACTTTCAGATGAAATATATTTGATCTTTAAAAAATGAATAAAATGACAAAACTATTTTTGACTTCTGACTTATCACTAAATTCAAATATCCAATCATCTAGAATCAGTGAAAATAAATTATTTTGTGACTAAGTTCAGTTTACTATGACTTAAATTGTGAGTGGCTTTATTAAACTGTGTAGGAATCATAATATGACCAGTACCCTTCCACTTAATACCATTGTGAGGAAGGTTTAGGACAAGAAAGCTATATGGTAGCAAAGCAAGGACCTAGACATTCACTAATTTATTTTTTAAAAAGTACTGAGAGTATCCCCATGGCAGCCAGGGCACAATGTCCTGGGCATTACACAGAAGGAATGATCTCCTGAAACATATTAAAGGTCATGAAGCTTTTAGCCTCCTTAGGAGCATCGTATTCTATGGTCCTACAACTATAATTAATTCTACCTCGATATTCAAGATGAGACAAATCCTTCTCTTCACCATTGTCGTTCCAAAGGGAGCAATTTATGGAAATAATCATTCTGTTCAGGGGTTCGTCTATTTTCAACCAGTCTATGTGGCTATGGTTATACTTCAGTGCGGCTACTACTCAGCATTGGTCAATGTGATGCCAACATGGACAATGAAAACATACAACTAAAAAACAGGTTGACTGCGTGCCCAGCATACCATGTTCCAGACCTCTTAGCCTTCATAAATGTCACTGCATCCTACCATCTGCTTTGTGTCTCAGCTAACCCTACTCCTTTAAAAACATAACTGTCATTTCCCTGCCCCCAGGCTCCATTCTTCCTATTATAAGTTCCCACAAAACCCTATGTTTTTGCTCTGAAACATTACATTTGTCATTACTTTCCACTGGCTATGAAACTCTACTAGACTGTTCCCTGGGGAGAGCTCACCTCTACAACCCAAGGCCTCGCTCTGTGCCTGACACCCAGCAGGCAGGCAGTCAGCAGGCCATAAATATAAATAACTTACTACTAAGGGAATTATTTCTCTTAAAATAAAGAGTTGAAATTATTTGGTGACTCTAAGATCTTACCATTAGAGGAACGAAGAGAGAGGCCCCACAGCCCTTGCTCCCTGTTCACGTACACGGTAAACACAGGAAAATGACGATTTGAAGAAAAGCATTATCAACACACAAACTATCAGTATGAAAGCCTCCGCTACTCTTCCAAAAGACTGGAAGTATTTAAGTTACCTCGTTTCAGCTTTATTAAGCAATGCCTCCCATCTACTATCCAAGAGACTCAGCTGTTTCAAAATCTTCACTTTATCTGCAGGCTCTGCTGTTGCAGCAATTTTTTCTCCTTCTCGTTTGATTACCTCCACTGTAGATTTGCGGTCATCCAACAATCTTTGGAGAAGCTTGAGACGGAACATTAAATACCAAGAGCAAAAGGGGTGGGGTGGGGTAAAGGAATAATTGTAATTGTAATTTGTATGGAGTCACATAAAAAAGAGGTAGGATTTTAAAAATAACTCATTTTGTTTGGTGATTCATTGCTATTGTGTCAGACACTGTAACTGGGGCTTTTCATAGCAGATAAAACTAATATCGATAAGGCTAGCCCATTCATTATTAATTTTTTAATATAAAATAATGGGGTAGAGGGACGCCTGGGTGGCTCAGTTGGTTGGGCGGCTGCCTTCGGCTCAGGTCATGATCCCGGCGTCCTGGGATCGAGTCCCACATCGGGCTCCTTGCTCGGCGGGGAGCCTGCTTCTCCCTCTGCGTCTGCCTGTGCTTGCTCTCTCTCTCTAACAAATAAATAAATTTAAAAAAATTTAAAAAAAAAAAAATAATGGGGTAGAAGGTGCTGCTGAAGGGTAACTCCACGGCACTGAAAGCACAAAATCCCCATTATTGTAACGAAATGGGAATACCATACACCTTCAACAATCACCTGTTTTTCTGAGACAAGATAATTATAAATCACTGTCTTCAACACCTTTCCCCATGTTAAGCAAACCATTCTAGACAGGGAAACAAGCTAGTGAGGCTAAAACTGGAGGCTCCCGCCTCTCTTTACTAGGAGGAACTAGCCCCTAAAATCCCTTCATGAGGCTAGAAACTAAAAAAGGGCCTCTAAATATCATTTCCAAAAGGAACAGAGGATGGAATAAGTCAGAAATCCCCAAAGCTGGCTAAATAAGACTAGCATTTCAGGATTTAGCAGCAGAATAAAATCCAGTTTAATTCTAAGCAAACATTTCAAAAAGCCTGGGATGGAATGTTTGACAGATGTAGCCAGAACTCAGGATTACCTTGCTCTAATCTAATCAGAACGATTATTTCATGAGCAAGTGCTAAGCATTGGGACTGCGTTAACAAAAGTGAGGAAGGCACAGGTATAAGAAAAGCTAAATAAATACTTCTTCACTGCTTCCTTAATCTGATCCTGACTGATAGTTAAGGATTAAATAAATGCACAGTTACCTCTAGGTAAGAAGCTAAAAGAGTATCCTCTCACTTTCACTTTGGGATCACCAAATCAGGCAGTAAGAAGAACACGTTTAAAAAAAGAAGGGAGAGACATGCAAACTCTCTTGATACAGGGTACAGTCATTATAAAATCAAGGTACAACAGGTGGTTAGGCAGTAAAGAGAAGTAATTAAATGGATTACTTCTGATAAACTTTAATAGCAAAGCCTCTAGCAATTAAGAAAGCAAAATCAACAAATATATTTTGTTGGCTAAACATAGTTCATTGATTTTGGGAGCGCAAGGTTTAATTAAATACTGAATGGTAGCAATTATTGTATACAACATCATATTATACTTATTAAATATTAATAAGTATTTAACATTAAATATTAACATTATTACATATTATATATTACATATATATTGTTTAAAAATCATGCAAATGTAATGTGTTTCCTATTATGTTTCTGTAATCCTTATCTCTAAATCTATTTCTAATAGGTTATTTATCTAATCTATTAGATAAATAATTTATCTAATCTATTTCTAATAGGTTAATTCCCAATACACTAGAGTCTTCAAAGAATTTTTAGAGATAGTATTAAATGTCAAAACTAAATTAAACCTCTTTATCCATTCTCATCTTTTTAAAGTTCCACATAGGAAAAAAATCTTACCAACATGCTGTGTGCTAGGCCCCTCCCATATGCAATTGCAAGTCATGGCTAACAAATTGTCTGAAAATGCACTAAATGCTTTCTAACTGACCACCACCCTCGGGAGCACAACATTTTTTTTGCATGTTATCATCCCTTTAACAAGTGTGTCTTTCTTTCCAACTTGGTCTTGTACTGGTAGTGTCAAAAGACACAACCACATATTCCTTAGCATATACAAATCAAATATTTGCTTCCTTAGCACACTGGGAATACTGCCAGTAATTAAATACTGCCTGTATTTAATCTATAAATAAGGAGTGAGAAATACCGGCTTCCAGTGATGGAGTGAACAAGTCATGAGGATGAAAGGCACAGCATAGGGAATATACTCGATAGTATTGTAATAGTGCCATAGGGTGACCGATGGGAGTTACACTTGTGGGGAACGTAGCATAACATGTAGACTTGTTGAATCACGCTATATTGTACATCTGAAACTAATGGAACTTTGGATGTCAACTATACTTAAAAAAAAAAGCCTATTTCAAATAGATTGATCTAATATACAAGGGAATGGTATTTCTGCCAAAGTCACCTTCTCAGTGAGTGAGGTTTACCTTAACTACCCTATTGGAAACCACACACACACAATCCCAACTCCACCCCAGCACTTCCTTGCTCTGGCATTTCCTAATTCTTAAAGCAAGTGCTTTATCACTTGCTAACTTATCACAATTTACTTACTTTTACTGTCTCTCCCTCTTCCTCCCCGCCCACTAAACCTTCAACTCAATGAGGAGCTTTCCTCTCCAGCACCTGAAACAATGTCAGACCCATGCCAGATATTCAGTTAATCCCTGTTGAATGACTGAAAACTAACGTTTAGAGCACCAATAACCAGTCAACTAGAACATTCCATTAATACAAAGAGAGTCACGAAGAAATTTTTTACTCTCCTTATGACATGACATGACACAACAGTATCCCTGACTTACCTTCTGCTCTTGTATCTGGGCCTTCACCACCTTGAACTCGGCTGACGGGGGCTTCTGATTGGCCACCAGCTCCTCGGTGTCCAGCATCCAGCTGAGCAGGGACTCCAGGGCGTCCTGGAACCGCCCACAGTGCAGCAGGGCCTCCTGCAGCTGGGCTGCTCGCTGAGCCACCTGCAAAGTTGCCGTTGAATCAACTTGTTTCCATGAAAAATGAAATTGGCCCACCAGCCACCACTTTTCATGCTCATCTTCCCATCTGGTCACAGATTTTCTTTTTCTTGTCACTTAAAATCTGCCCAAAGCCTTGACAGTGGGCAGGACTGTGGTGGAAAGGAGTCAAAGTCTAGCAAGCCAAGCCAAGAAGAAAAGGTTTCCATTCCAAACAATAATGTAAAAGATGAAATCTTTGAGATTTTGGAGACACCAAACATAGTTATGATTAGCCATGAATAATTCGAGTACTATAAGGTTACTGAAACAATGCCTAATTCATTTTTATCAGTATATTTCTGATTCATTTTTTTATTTCCCACTTTTAGCTTTAGACAAAGCTAAAAAAATTTTTTGATAGTAGAGAGAAACAGATTTCCATTTTGCTAGGCAAAATACCTGTAAAGTATCTGATTAAATTCTGCCAACTCCAAGTCCTAGAGTCCTTTTTTTGACAAACCAGGGCCTTTGTATTCTAGTAAATGGAGTCTCTGTGTCCTACAGAGAGATATCCCATTGCCCTTCTCACAGATCTTTTCCTTCAGGACTGAAAAAGTAGTTGGCAAGATATTTCAAGTACCATGGAATACATTTACACCTGACACTACATTCCAATTGTGTTTGAAGGGCACTACAATACGAGTCAGGCTTTAAAGGATGATAAATGTACTTCTGAGATCAGGCAACAATTGCTTAAGATTTCAGAGCAGAGAAAACAGCAAGAACAAAAACCACCAGCACCAGACAAGCATGGCCATCCACAGCAATGTTCTGGTCATTTACATCATGTGAAGGGCTGCCATTGTGTCTCAGCATTATCTCCTTAAGGTATCAGTGCATTATTTTCCAGGGTTTTCCCTCATGGATATTTAGAAAGAGGTGGGATCTACATCTCGTAAATAAAATAATATTTAGAGTTAAGAGTCTACAGTGAGGGTGGCAAACCCTTTAGTCCAAGGCTGACAGAGAGACAGAGCTGCTTTTACCTGCACAGTGTGACTTATTATACAGTGGGAAGTTAGTTGCCAACATCTGAAAAAAGGAGAGATTTCCAGGTTTCTTTGAAAGAAAGTAGACCATATGACAACAGTAAACCTAGGTCCGTACACGGAATGATTTCCTGGAGGCTAAGAACCGACTGTACCTTTGAAGGTGTGTGCGCTCCCTCAACACGAGCTCATGGATCATGGGCCCCCTGCCATCACACGGGCACGACAGGATCTCTGTCGAAGTCGAGAATGGCCGGAGGAGGCCCAGTTTCACCCAGCTGGCTTCTTTCATTTATGCTGCCCACAGACCACCTGCGAGCATCTGAGTTTGGGCCATTCAGTTTACAGCAATATAAAAAGGCGGGCATGTGTAGGGAAGCTTAGCTACTAAAAATATGATTAGTCGTCACAACAAATGCTAGAAAATAATAGTCAACAGAAACCACAACGAAAAAGATGAAGAAATTACCTTCTTATTGAGAGTCTTCCAGCGGGCATTGACATCGTCCAGGTCATGCTCCAAACCCTGTGTGCTGGTGCTTTTAGCCGCACTCTGAATAAGGCCTTGACCTAACCAGTTTACATCTTGCTGTTTAACCTGCAAAGGTTCAATCTCTTCTTTTTGGAATACCTGCGGTCAGAAGAGCGATCATTTATACAAATTATCTAACAACCACCAAATACATCATTTGCTCAATTATCAGCTTTTCAGTATTAAAGGTAAAAATTGTTTTTGTCACTCCTCCTACGTCACAGCTACCTTATGAGTAATGGTAAGAAACTAAACTAAGTACAAATTCATAATATTATCAAAACCACTCAGAAATTTTAAAGAATGATATTCTAAGTACCTTTAATCAGATTACCTCTAAAACCAAGAAAAGAGTTTATCTGTCCTCTTTCTATTGCTTCATTAGCATAACACTAGATAGTTTCTATCATTTTAGTTTAGGTCTTATAGAAAAAAGTATGGAAAATGCAAAGAAGGGAAATGGTAAGATGGGCCCCAAAAGAGCCTTACTGGGCTTTATGAGCTCCTCCAGGGATACCCACTGCTAGCTGGCAACTGCAGAAGTTTGAGACTCAAATTGGAAGTGAAGGTAAAGAACAAGGTGCTGAGGGGAGCCAAGAGGCTAATCTATAGTTTGCCAGAGGGGCGCCAAAATACAGAGCTAGGAAAAGAGAAGGGATGTTGGTAGGCATGGTAATAGAATGGGTCCCTCCCCGCCCAGCCCCCTCCCCACCTGTCAAGGTGCCGACGACCTTGCAAGAGCATGGAGCCCTCACCCCGCGGATGTGCTCACACATGTTTCCGGCACAGCAAGTCTGGTTACTCTCTGGTCACTTCATGCAACGCCAGCCATTTGCCAGAACTCTCCCCCCAACTCTCAGTCCCATCCAATTTATGGTCCCTGAATGCCTATAACTGGCAAAAAAATCTCATGTGCTAGAGTAAAATGCCAGTTCCACAAAAAGCAGAAATTTCTGTTTTCCTTAAGTGGTTCTACGTCCTGGAGCTACCACAGTACCTAGCATGTAATATGTACCACATAATTATCTGCCAATGAGTATCAGTCCAGAAAAATTATATTTACATCTTGGCGTGGACGACATTAACCTCGCAAAGGGATTATACTGATAATACATCAACTCTTTTATAGAGATACAAATGTTTTAAATATAGGGCCTAAGGGATGCCATAACAAAAATTAATGTAACCAAAGAAGGAAAGTTTCGCTAGATAGTCAGACAAGACGAGGTTTGGGGTTTGAGTCATTATACTACAGGGCACTATATATCAATAGTCCAAGTAAATGAACAATTAACAGACTATATGAAAACATTAAAAAGGAAAATAAATTAGGACTTAAAAAATTATAGACATCTTATGGAAAGTAATTTTTAAAGATGTAGAGGCTACAAGAGAAACTCTTCAAACTCTGGCCTGGGACAACAAGGCACTCAAGATAGTTCTGTGTTACTGCATGAATGAGTAAATTTAGAAATAGCAAACAAATAAATGATCATTTCCCTTAAAAGTCTCCTCTCAGCTAAAAGCTCAAGTTTTCTTCTTCTACATAAAATCCTTACAGACAATTTCCACACTGGCTCATTGTTTCTATATAACAGTACAAAATATAAACAGCCAATTACACATAACCAAAGAAATAAGAACTCAAATCACTGAGAAAAAAATAAGCTTTCATAATTTTTTAAAAGGTTATTAAGTTACCTAATTAGTCAATACAAAGTTGCAGCAAGGTGGTGAAAATAGAAGTTGTTACTACCATTCTACCTCTTTTCCTTAAGATTTCTAGGAACTAACTGCTATGGATATGTTTTACTACTTACAGAAAAGAAGGGGGACTGGTAAGAAAACTGTTCCTTCATAATTCCAGGAATGTGCCAGGGAAAAATTCTACTCTCCCTTCTCAGATAACATTCAGGACAAAAAAATTTAATATAATGTTCTAGTAAATTGCCTTCCCCTCTGATCTTGGTTTTAAAGAAATTAATTTTAGGGTTGCACATCAGAGTAGGTCTGGGTGAATCTGGTAATTTTCTAAAGTGCTACCAAAAAAAAAAAAAAAAAGGGCTACGGGCTAGAAAAGAGAACTATATATTCCTAAGAGCTTAATTACTTTCTACAAATAAAGTGCAAAACCCCTTACATAAAAAAGTACTTTTAAAGCTTTTAACCTAGTATGCCATTTAACATGTGCCCAAGGAAAAGGTAACGCTGATGGGAGCAATTATTTTGTAGGCTGGGAAGAGGACCTTTCCTGATACTGTCTAAATTCCTTATCTCTCAGTGGCAACAAATACCTAGGAGAGAGACTTTCCCCCTAATCTAACCCATAAGCACATAGACGCAAAGTTTAAAATAAAATAAAATTACCTCTGAGGCAAAGTTTACCAGAAGAGCTTAGTAAAAATACCAAAATAGCTGAACTTCAATCTGAGTGGGAAGAAAATAATCACAGGCTTGACAAACAACCCCTACTTAGGACAAGGCTGCACCCTTTACTTTCTTACCTCATTCACTGCTCACAACAAGTTAGGAGCTTCTAATGACTGCAAAACACAGCACAACTTCTCTACTTCCACATTCAGAGCAACTGAGAGAAGATTTTCAGCACGTTTAAAATGTCCTTAATTTGAGCAGACTACTTCACAGACCACAAAAATAAAATACTGTGTGTTTGTACCTTCGTGACGAGGCCTGTTCAACCTTAATAAATCCAAAATAACTCCCCTTAAATGGCAGTGTCTTAAACCACAATCTGTGGAAAAGCCTAAGAATGTTAACATAAACTCCCAGGGGTAGCATTCTAAATGCAGGGAACAGGTACTATGTCCACAATCAGCAGGACTCTAACCAGCTGGAAATAATTATTCTTCTAAAAAAAAAAGTCCTAATTAATTTGTTATGATAGATTTATCCCTACCTGGCATCTTGGAGGGTACTGGGCACATCCCTAAAATAAAAGACTGGATTTGAGCCTTATTAGAAACACTAGTGACCACTTTAAAACAGACCCACAAACTAGGGGTTGGCACTGCAGAATTTCACATTCCCATTAATTACCTGAACTGCCTGAAAGCCATTACAGACTGGGTCCAATAGTCCTGCCTGGGCCCTTGCTTTTCGGGGAGCTGCTTGCTTTCTTACTGGTATGAACTCTGGGGAACACTTCCTGTGGACCATCTCCGTCTCCTGGGCAGAAAGGGGTGCCTCCACTTCCTCTTTAGATGCTATGTTGGATTCTTCCAGATTGTATGGTGTCAACAGTGTCACATTTTTTACTAAACTTGTGCCACCACAACCTGTATCATTTCCCTCCAGATCTGTGAGAGAGAGACGTAAAACCTCAGAAGACTCTTCCACCAGTTCCCTACTTCGCGCTGTGACTGGAGATCCTCCTGGTCCGTATGTTTTCCCTTCCTCTCCAGGGTTAGAAATACACTGGCTTTCTCCATCTCTTGGTGTCATTAAGGGATCACACTTAACAGTGCCCTCTTTCAAATCATTCTGCAGGCAGCAATTTTCACCACGGATTTCCCTTTGTCCACTTACGCATTTTGTTTCCTCTAGTGGAGAAACATCATGTAAAATCAATCTGAAATTTTCATCAGGGTGGGCACTTCTACATGAAAGCAATGGGATTTTCTGTTCACTAATGGAATAAACAGAAAAGAATGGTCTGTATTGCTCTGCTATATGAATATCTTCAGCAGAAGACAAGCTTCTAATTCGTGACTGGTCTTCAGTTAAAATGCCCTGTTTTTCTTCCCTCTCTGCTGGAGGGCTACATAACCCAGAGTCATCCTCCTCCGACGTTAAAGAATTAGTACCCCACCTGCACTTGCTGTCCTTGGTAACGACATCTGACATATCAGTAGGTTCAACAAAAGAGCTTTCACTTTTGTTTGCATAATCCATAAAATTGGCCGGAACAAACATACGCCAGGACCTTCTATGTTCTTTCTTTTCTGCATGGGATTTGGCTTTGGGTAATCCTGTGGTTCGAATGATATCACTATTTAGTTTGAGCGCATCAAAGATCATCTTTTCATCTAGTTTGTTAGCTTCACGACCTCTCAGCTCAAATACACTGGAAGAAGCAAGGGCACCGTTAGAGCATAAAGAACTAACATCCAGTGTTCTGTGACTGTAGGGTAAAGTCCGATCTGTAAAATGCCTGGAAGACAGGCTACCCTTTGAACCAGAGTCTATCTGTTCATTTAGTCTGACAGTGTCATAGATTGACCGCTGTGGGACGTAACAGTCTTCAATATTTAGATCCTCTTCTTCTTCACCTTTCCCTACACATGGGGGATTCTGACGTAAACAGTCTGGTCTGCTGAGTGGCTTCCCCATTTTGTAGATAGTTAAAACAAATATTGCAGCTCTTGACACAGAGAATAAGAAAGAAGGTAAAGCATCTTTCAAAAAAGTGTACTTCCGACCAGAGTTATAAAGTGTCCTCAGCATAAAGACATATGCTCAAATAATAACAGCTTGTGATCTATGAGGTGTTAAGGTCATCATCAGTGCATCACTCTAAATGCAACTATCCTTTTACCTGGTTCTTTTTGAAATGAGTCTAAAAAATAAAGTGCATCAAGAACACAGAACAGAAATCTCCTTCCTCCCCCTTTCCCAGTTCCCCAAGTTCCCTAACACACACTCCAAAACACAGAAAACAAAACAAAACAAAACAAAACAAACACACACTTAACAGTGGCTCAATCAAAACATTCCATTATCAGTCCGTTTCCCTTTTTCGTCTAATTTTGCATCTGAGATTTCCAGGTTAAAATTTCCAAATGAGCAAGCATTTTTAACAGGCTGAATGTTATTATCCGCAGAAGTCTGTTTAACTGTAATCCACTTAAGGATGGCTTGCAAAACTTCATCTCCTTTATAAATAAACCATGCCTCAGAAACTTAAAAGACAAACACAGGGGCCATGTATTTTTCAGATCAAGGCACAAAACAAATCTTCAGAGAAAAATAAGTTGTCTAATGCTGTTACGAAAGTTAAAATCTTCTTTTACTTTTTTTGGGTGTAGCTATAAATAATCTTGATTCAAAAGGCAGTTTTTCTTCCCATATTAAGCTTCTTCGAGGCTACCCAAAAGAAAAAAAAAAATAGACTTTTGGACAGCCAAGCCAGGACAATCCAACAACCGTTTAAAGTAAACAGAAAGCACGGTGTACTATAAACTCCCCTTTAAAAAAAAAAAAGCCATTTCCAAAAAGTCTTATCTGATCTTCCTTAAGGCTTATTCCACCTGAGGAAACTGCAGCAGAGAAGAGCTCCGGGTTTCCTCTAAGGCACAAGCAGCGAAATTCACATTCAGCTGAAAACCGAGACTACTCTAGCCTTTGAAACTGACCCACTGTGGCCGCGGTTTGGCTTTCATTTTAGCTACAGCTGGAGAGAGGCAGAGGTGGCCGGTGGGGGAGGCAGACAAGGAACTCCAGCAGGGACGTCCTGCGCTGTCCCCAGCTCCTCCGGGCAGTGCGGTCCCCGGCACGCATCCTCCCGAGCCAGGGCGCCGCCAGCAACGCCCTCTCTCTTCCGGCAGCAGCTGCTCGTCCCTTCGCCGAGCCGCGCTCCCGGCCGGCAGCTCCAGCCCTTCGCTGCTACGCCCTCCCGCGACTTAACTTCGCAGTCATCTTTTTCTTTGACTCCTGGCCTCCTCTCGGGAGCCGGCGAGCTGTTTCAGGGGGAGGTACCTAGAGGCCGGGAAGCTGCAGTGTAACAGCTTGGTGGTGACATCAGCGCCCATCAGACCCGCTCCTGGCACTGGGGAGAGGGGCAGCTCGGGTTCAGAGATCCCCGAAATCCCACCAACTACGTGGTTCAACTTGGGGAGGGATCCGAAGGGCTTGCAGAGGTAGAGCCTGACTCCAGGGACTCCCTGAGGATAGCCTTTTGTGAACGCCCGTAGCCATGCTTATTTGAATATTAAATGGAGGGGGAAAGGGCTACGCAGGTCCCTACCCTCCAGATGAAACCACACCCTCAAACCACACCTCAGGCGCCGCTGTTGCAGACTCTGTTTCAGTAGCATTTGCCATGCAAAGTGCGATCACTTTGAGTCCGGTGGTGAATCATTGCTTTTAAAAGCTCAAGTTCAAGTCTGACCGTTCTCCAGAGTAAATTATTCCTGTGGGCACAGCCCTGAGCGCTGCTGACACGAATATCGGTAGTTACTAATAACCGCAGAGGCCCCTGGAGCTTAATACAAGGCCCAGGCAAAGATCAAGGGCAGCCAGTGACTCTGGATATTTAATAAACAAAATCACATCCACAGATGGTTATCGATGGAACACTCTTTAAAAACACTGAAAATAAATTCAGCAAGACAAACCTTAACCTTTGCGGGAAAAATTAATAATTTTGTTTAGATAAATAAAATCTATCCATTTTTTATTTTATGAAATAAGCAACACTATCAGAGCAGCAGACAGACCTACAAATTAAGGCGTATTGTTTTTTTCTCAATCTCACAAAATAATCATTTGAACGTAAATAAAACTGTGTTGACCTGAAGAAGGCAGTTATGGTAAAAAATTATTATTATTATTATTATAACCTTATATACATTCTCTGGTAATTTTACAGAAAAGATGTGGCCAGGAACTTTTGTACTTTTAATGAGAAAACATTATTCCAAAATTATTTTTATAAACTTAAGAACTGAACCTTAAAAAAAAAAACCTTATCTCTAACCAGAACTCTATAGGTAATAACACCCACTCAACAATTATTTGATGCAATTCAGTATGTGGCCACCATTAAGTTGGGAAAAGAAAAATACATACATATATAGCCATCTATAAGGAAAAATGTGTATAAAAGTACCTATTAATATCACAGTATCAATGCCTGTTTTTCATAGTTAAGTAGTGAAATATTTCAGTAAGCCCTTGATCCTCTGGTGCTTGAGCGCAGAGGTTGTTCTGGGTAGTAATAGTAAGAAAAAGAAAAAAGTGCACACAGTTACCATGTTTGAATAGTAGACTGGGCACTAGACTGAGAATTATGAGAGACCAAGGGTTTTACTTCCAACTGCCCCTATCCTATTATGTTTAAGATTGAAAAGTACTTATTCATGGTAATATTAATATTCAAGTTTCCGTGAATATGGATGAGTACCTTTCCCTAAACATCCTGAGATTCTCATAGAACTTTTCATAAAAATGGCCCTTATTCTCCTTAGAATCTTACTATGAATCATTATCACAATATTATTTGGGCTTTATGCAAACCTAAGAAGAGCAACGTGTAACTTTCACATTTGAGGTGGATAGTGTATTTTTAAAATTAAATTTTTTAAAAATATTTTATTTATTTATTTGACAGAGATCACAAGTAGGCAGAGAGTCAGGCAGAGAGAGAGAGAGAGAGAGAGAGAGGAGGAAGCAGGCTCCCTGTGGAGCGGAGAGCCGGATGTGGGGCTCAATCCCAGGACTCTGGGATCATGACCTGAGCCGAAGGCAGAGGCTTTAACCCGCTGAGCCACCCAGGCGCCCCTAAAATTAAATTTTTAAACTACATATATAATTCACATATAAATTCAAGCATTCATTAAAAAAAAAAAAAAAGTACTATCTACCAAACACTACAGTAAGCACTGGCAAAAAACTGGTGCAAAGAGATTCAGTACCACTGTCCTTATAGAACTTAGAGTACAGACAGAGAATATGGGTGAGAAAATGGGCACAATACACAGTTTGGAACTAAGGAGTGTTAAGGAAAAATGCCCTCAATGCCCTCTGGTGATTATGTTTAAGTATATGCCATTTATTTAATAACTGAATTCCTATTTTATTAAACTAATTTCAACTAAGTCTACAAATGATAATCCTAATAATTCTGATTCAAGTTAAAATCTGAGCTATTGATATTATATTAGTATTTATGATAATTATAGTGTGTGTATTAATGTATGTATGTATACACGATGCATGTATGTATATATCTTTGTTACTTAAAATCACATTCTAGGGGTGCCTGCATGGCTTAGTCGGTTAAGCATGCAACTCTTAATTTCAGTTCAGGTCATGGTCTCAGAGTTGTGACTTTGAGTCCAGTGTCTGGCTCTGTGCTGAATGTGGAGCCTAAGATTCTCTCTCTCCCTCTCCCTCTCCCTCTGCCCCTCCCCACCCACAAAACAAAAAACAAAAAACAAAAAACAAAAAACAAAAACACCTCACACTCCACTTTGCTCTAAAAATGTATGAGTTCTTTAGTTATCCAGATACACACTTTGTGTGTATCCAGATACACACAAAGTGTGTATCTGGATAACTAAAGAACTCATACATTTTTAGAGCAAAGCTAGACCGGTTTATCTTTCCTTCCCAAATTTTATTTACACAGCTACTTTAAATGTTATAGTCTCTAATGTTAATAAAATTAAGATATATTATATAATACATAATAAAGATATGTTAAACTGTTAAATATTAATCATTATATCTAGACCTCTCACATTTTCATAATACACAATGAATAAAATGAGCAGAGTTCTTCTGAAAAATAGTCCAACCCTATTATTTCATAAATACAGAAATCATAAGGTTAAATGTTCCCAAAATGTGACTTTGCTTACTTGATGTTGCCTACTAGGTATTCGTAAGCTAAAGTATCTCCTAAAGGCAGTTGATTTTGGAAAAGTACACAAATTCTAACTGCATAATAGCAAACTAGTACTACTTTCTCATTTTCTATTTCTAAGGTGAAATTAAGTCATTGAAAAATAAAGCTCTTCAAAAGTCTTACCACCAAGTGCAACAAACCATTTCATAGAAAAGCTAAAGGCTAATTTTACCAACTAAAACATGCAGTTCTAGGGCTGAAGGATTGGTAATATCGAGAAAGTCAATGTGCAGTAAGCAGAGAATGTGTATTATCCACGAAAACTGACAAGAATATTTTCCTGGCCCAATAGCTAGCTACTGAAATCTGGATCAGAAGCCAAACAAGAGATACATGATTTGTTGGGGGAGGGGAGAATATGGTTTGCTATGACACAAAAATAAGCCTTTGGAGCAACAATTTCTGTTTTTCTCTAAAACATAAACACTACTAGATAATGAAAACTGAAAGAATCCCATGTTTTTAGTTTCAAAAATAATAAACATCTTCACATAAATAACTAAAGGATTTTCAAGGACACTTATCAGATGAATATGCAATAGCTATTTATTTTAATAGAAATAGTTTATATTCAAAAAAAAGTAGGATATGATAACACACCACAAAAGCAAACAACTTCAAAAACACTTAACAGACTTACTGTCTAATCTTGATGGGAATTTATCTTGATGTGAATGCTAGGTTAATAGTTTTAATAGGCACTTGCTATTTTTCCTGTAAGTAACTACAATATTATTTTTCCTCTATCTTCAATGTGGTTTTCAGATGACAGCGGATAAAAAATACTCTGTGTAACAGAAAGTGATTCTATATATAACACTGCTAATTGAAATATAGGCATATGTGCATATATAACTTCTGAAAGTTAAAGTTTTTTTAAAAAACTTCTAAAAGTTAAAAAAGTTTCTGCAAGTTAAGGAAAAACCAGTGTCTCAATGTTCAACTTCCTCAGAAAACCAAAAACCAAACAAAACCTGAAAACACTTTTCATACTAAGACACTACTAAAAGAAATAAAGTAGTCTTGAAATTAAGGCAATTAATAAGTGAGCAACAGGATATGTGAGTACAGACATTTTCTCAGGGTATCCTGGTTCCTGGACAGCTCCAAAAGCTTTTCAGTTAACTTTATAACCACAGCATTGACCTCCCTGAGACATTACTTAATGAATGATTACAGTTCTAGGCAACCACTTAAAAAACATTTACAGGTCAAATTTTCTTAACAAGAGACCAATGTATAATTCCATAACCACAAACCAAATTCTCTCTCTCACACACACACAGACACACCCACACCTTTAAGCAACCTTCCACATTAATAAATTATGTAGACCACCTTTTATCTAAGGGAGGTCTATATGATAATGACAACAGATGCGATAATCTGGCACTGCGGGAGGGGGGAAAATCCCTTTAAAATGGTGATATAGTTTTATCCCATTAACAACAAAATCAAAAAATAAAAAATAAAAGAGAGAGAGAGAAGAAAAAAAAAAATCCCTCCCCCCACACCTGGCACATAAAATCTCTGGCTAAAACTGCCCTCTGAACAACCTACTTTAATTCTCAATCTTAAGGCAACAGAAGAGAGAACCATGCAGCATAGAGAGTGACAGTGTTACTTAGCAAAAACAGAAAGAGAACGCACGTTGCCAAGTTCCCTTCAGAGGACCCTTCCAGGGTAGTAGATCCTTGTGTTTGACGTAGGAGAGAGGGCACCCATGTTCTGCTGGTTTTTGAGTGAGAATTACGAGGTATTACTGACACCACACAGCAGATCAGTGTCAGCTCTCAGTAGCTTGGCGTCCTGGTCTCTGCTTGGGTGGGACTTCTCTCTTGCGCAGCATGTATGACATTTTTTCTTAAAAAATCTTAAGTGCCACACTGATGCTAGCTGATTAAATGATGTGACCTTTCCATAAAGCCCATGCATCAAGTTGTGGTTTCTACAGTGAAAATATTTTCATCTTTTAAAAATACCAGAGGAAGATATCGTGCAACTGCCTTGCTAATAAAGTCCCGTGAACAGAAATCCAGTCAAGTAAGTAAGAATTTTTTTCCCTAAGGAAAACCTCTTCTACAACAGCTTTATTTCATGTCCTCCTGTTCTCAACTAAAATGGGGAACAATTCGCCACAGGCCTCTATATAACAATATGGGCACACTTAAAACCCACTATGTTAAAGCATTCTCTGGAAAGTTCAATTTTATCTTTAAAAATATGGTGACATCACAGAGGTTGTTTTAGGATCATATCATAAATACCTTAGGAAAGTATTTGGAAAGTGATTTATTTCAGCAATACTATTTACAAATAGGGCTCCAACTGCCTGGTTTCTGCAGCCTCAAGATACCTGGCATTTTAGCTGACCACTATTCAAATGAAGACACCTGGGTTAAACAATGCCTTCACATGGACCAGAGAACATGTATCCCAGTGTATGAGGCAGGTGTTCTGGTCTCTGTCTATGGTTTTGGTTTGGCTTAAACATTTTCTGCTCTATGTAATTCTATTTCAATTTTGAAAATAAAACCAAATCAGTTTAGAGAGACTTTGTACTGGAGATACATTGTTTGTGGGGACAAACTGAATTACAACTTGGGGCAGCAACAGAGTGGCTAGAAATAAACAGTAAAGCGGTTCTGAGGTAAGCCTTTTTACCATGGCCTCTTTAGAGGTGGGAAGGGTACATGTTTAGCCAGGATATGACTGTATATGTTCATTAAAACATCAGGTTTCTTTGATCTTCATTGAAATTAAATCAATTCAATATGGTGATAGTGATTACTTCATGATGATCAGAAGAAGATCTGACTGGCTGTTGATGACATCACAGGAACTGCTGGGACATGATCCTTGTATACAGTTGGTTACATGTGTCTTTGATAAATAAAAATGTGGAAATATTAATATTACTTAATAATGTAGTTTGGATTTGAAGATAATGTTACACTAAGAATCTTTAGCAGGAGGCAGGGATGGGGGAACACCAAAGGGAATTTTTCTTTTCTGCCTAGGAATTTATGATGATGCACATAGAATTTAATGTAATATAGACAATTTAAGTAGAAAAATGATACTTTAAATTATCAACAGTAAGAGAAAACACCTCACGTTTCATACATTTTAGTCCAGCGACTAATATTTAGAAGTCAGAAAACATATGGTAAACCGAACTCACGCAAATAATTTAAAAACTTTAAGCTAACATAAAAGGTAATACCAATCTATTTTCAAAAATTTGGAATAGCTTTTACAGACAGTGAATTAGGACATTTGGTTCAGAATAGCATAGGTATTTAATCATTATGTTTAGGTTGGTATCTTAAACATGAATTAATTTTGAACTTTCAAGGATATTAACTGCTATTTCTTAGGTTAATTTTTAGAAAAAAAATGGAAGCAGAGAAGTCTTACCTAATTTAAATAATCCATTACCCTCCCAGTGACTACAAGGCACCCTCTACTGAGTAGCTAGGTAATAGCTAAGTTTCAGTCCTACTCTGAATTTTATATTATGAAAAATGGTTATAAGATTCTACCCATGATATTAGGTTAAACTAAAGCTACCTGATAGAGTAATGTCAAACTGGATTACATTTCAAAGTCTAATAAAAAATAGACCCAGTACTTCAGTGCTCCTTCTGTTTTATATTTAGAAATTATAAAAATAGCTATTATTAGCAGACTATTATTATTATATTAATAATACAGATTATTCTACTTAATATTTTAGGAAGATTTAAAAATTTTTTTTATTAAAACCAAATGTCCAACAAAAGTCTGCCCAACAAAAACCAAATTAAGATCTGAGTGGTTCACAAATTGATCTGCCACTTGAATCAAGAAAGACAGTCTCACTTAGACAATGACACGTTTGGTCTATGTTGGCTGTAGAGGCAGTGGTAGTCAACACCATCACCATCAACATTACAGCATCTACACACACATTTATCTCATTTTTCTCATAGCAGCCAGTTTTATAGAACACTTAGGGTATTGCTAGTCTTTGGATTCAAATGAACAATGGCTTGTTAATTAGGCCACCCAAATTTGGCTAGAGCAGATTTTTTTTTTAAGATTATTTATTTATTTATTTGACAGACAAGAGATCACAAGTTGGCAGAGAGGCAGGCAGAGAGAGCAGGCTCCCCGCCGAGCAAAGAGCCCGATGCGGGGCTCGATCCCAGGATCCCGGGATCATGACCTGAGCCGAAGGCAGAGGCTTTAACCCACTGAGCCACCCAGGGGCCCCTAGAGCAGAGATGTTTTAAAATTTCCCAGAGAAGGGACGCCTGGGTGGCTCAGTTGGTTAAGCAGCTGCCTTCGGCTCAGGTCATGATCCCAGCGTCCTGGGATGGAGTCCCACATCGGGCTCCTTGCTCGGCAGGGAGCCTGCTTCTCCCTCTGCTTGCCACTCTGTCTGCTTGTGCTCACTCTCGCTCCTCTCTCTCTCTCTCTGACAAATAAATAAATAAATCTTTTTAAAAAATAAATAAATAAATAAATAAAATAAAATAAAATTTCCCAGAGAAAATACCAGATGTGCATCATGACAAATCAGGTTGACACAAAACGCTGTATTATTTCCACCAAAACATCCAAGCTGGGACACGCACTACCTGTGTGACCTTGGGCAAGTCACCTACCTAACTCCTAGCTCTCAGCTTCCTTACACTAAGATGGGGATAATAATAGCATCCATGTCTCAGGACTGTTAACAGGATTAAAGACAGAGTTTAGAATAATGCTTGATAGGTAGTAGTAAGCCCTCAATAAATATTAATTGTTGTAATTGCTTTTTTTAGAACATACACACACACACACACACACACACACAAAAATAAATAGAATTAGTGATTGTCTACACTACCATCTTTATTTACCATAATAACATTCTTGTTATTTTTCCCCCTCTGGTCCTGGAATATATTAAATGTAGACAACTTGTCCACTTGGAAACTTTTATTTTAGTCACTGGGTCTCAAGACACTGAAGTTATGTCAAGATGTTCTTTATTACTAAATTTCATTAAAATCAATCAACTCCTTCCAAAGTAATCAGAAGAGAGACAACACAGCATGATAAGTGGTTTATTTTAGAAGAAATGACCACTTTATTTCTCTTCACAATCAAATAAAACAATCTCTGCAGCCATTAATGGTAATGATGCCTTAGTGCTTTAGAGTTTACAAAACACTTTCAATGCAATGGTGAGAGAGTTTCTCCTACCTTTGCTTTTTCTTACTTTCAAAAGAACTTTCTCTAGAGAGAGCCATATTTTTCAATGTACTCATTACTGGGAACACAGAGAGGGAGGCATCTACAAGCAGCAGCACCAATATTATTACTTTGGCCCATTTTCTTACAAGTAGTTGAAGTAGTTTTTTGGTTTTTTTTTTCCTACACAAATTCACGGAAAATCCAGAGAAATGATAATGTTTCACAAAGGCACTGGACATGCTTCAATTTCACTAGGAAGAAGGCAACTTGATTACTGTCGTTCAAGCACTCAAAATTTGTCAGGGTTCTACAGAAAACTCCAGAGACTCACTCATCAAGCTCTCTCCCCAAGTCTCTGAGGCAGCCATTGCCACAGAACTTTGTTTTTCTAATAGCAAATACTCTCATGTGAAATCTCAACTTTGCAAACCAAAAACAGGAAAGTCTGACAGACCAATTAAGGAAGTAAAATCAACAGTATGATAGCCTTCCCTTAATTAATTAAGGGAAACCTCCCTAAAATGGGGCTGGGAAGTTCAGGAGGGGGAGCTCTCATTGCCTACCACTCAGTCCTCAACTGAAATCCAACAGGAAGAGACAGAGCTTGCGAGTGGACACTAATACTTCATTGCTGCACAGACAGGAGGAAGAAAGGTTTACTTCCTCCTCCCTAAGGCCCACAACAGTCCAGCCAAGGAGAGACGGTCACAACTCAGGCAGTGAGAAGCCACTATCCTTTCAAATCCCAGTTTACTCCAATGGACATTTTGTTTATAACAGCCTTCCCAAATTCTAGCTTTCCTCTATCAAAGAATGTTCCTCTCCTTTGTTCTCCAGACTTGTCTATGGTTCTGCCCCAGCTTGCTTGTCCCACCCTGCAATTCTCTAATAAATCAATCTTTTGCTGGTAAAATAATTGGCAGTTTTACTTTTTAAGGTTAACACTTTCTTCACCTTCAAAAATCAGTGTCTATATAGATTCACAGATTTTTAAGCCCTGAAGGAACTGGGCCTTAAAGGCATCTTATAAACCACAAATAACCATAATAGTAATAAGAAAAAGAAGTTATTTTTTCAAAACACAGTCCCCTAAATAATGTTATTAAAGCTGAACAAAAGAAATACTATGTCAAATATAACAGCACAGAATTTGATAGCACATCTGATTCTTATTCATTTCTCATGGTAAACAATTCATAGTTTTGCAAATGCTACTTTTATTTGGTCTTATTTTATCCTTTATGTGCAAATGGTGGGACTAATTGTCATACCGGTCTTCACCGCAAAGTAAAATATACCTCATGAATAGAACAAGACCCCTGCTCACCCCAAAGATTCATATTGGTCCCATGCAGCAAATTCTCGATATGTAGGACCCCCTCTGTACAGGGTTGAACCTGTCTTTGTCCATTGTGGAGATGCAATTTCTGCCCTTACTATCACAAATGAGGTCAAATCCAGTGACAATGCACATGGTCCACCATTTTAATCTAATGTTCCATTTATTAAGCTCACTCTAAGCTATCAAGTGGCAGACATTTCTAGCACTGAGGAACTTGCTGTTCATCAAAAATATTTTATTCCTAATCCTCTGGAGCATGAGCCCAAGATTTGTTTTTATAAAACCAGGATTACGACATGGAACTCCACTCTGCCTTTCAAAATACGAACTTTTGGAAGAAAAAGTTTACAAATGAAATTAAATTTAAAAGGATAAGAAGACTATAAAAAAGAAAGGAGGTGGAAAAGACTATAATTCACCATTTAAAGAAAATGCTGGGAGACAAACATGAAGAGAACAAGCTTTTTACGTTATAGTTGGGCCTCTGCAGGAGAGTTTAAAACGTGGCTCTGGTCACTCCAGATGTCGGTTGTGAATGACATCAGAAACAGACCCCACAATGTTAGTTTCAGGCTCACCTGAAACTTTTCAAGCACCCTTTGACCTCTTGATATTATCTCAGGTCTAACCCTACAAGGGCCCAAATCCCTAGAAGGCTTGGAAATCTCCACATGCCTGGATATTACCCCCACATGTGCTCATTCAGGCTCAAACACTGTATGATAGCTATATTAGAAGGCTCTACAAAAAAAAAAAAAAAAAAAAGAAGGCTCTACAAAACAGGCAATCTGGGGCGCCTGGGTGGCTCAGTGGGTTAAAGCCTCTGCCTTCGGCTCAGGTCATGATCCCAGGGTCCTAGGATGGAGTCCCACATCGGGCTCTCTACTCAGCAGGGAGCCTGCTTCCTCCTCTCTCTCTACCTGCTTCTCTGCCTACTTGTGATCTCTGTCTGTCAAATAAATATATAAAATCTTAAAAAAAAAAACAAAAACAAAACAGGCAATCTCCTTTCTGTACCAGTTACAAATTTCTTTTAAAAATAAAAAAGAAATTGTTTTTCTAATAAAATACAATGAAAATATGAAATAAAAATATTCTTTAAATTTTTTTAAAAAACAGTAAAAATGAAGAATTCCTACCTTGAACACATCAAGCTGTTGGTTAATTGTCTCTGTTTCCATACCAACAGGGCCTTGAGACTCTTCATGTTCTTCAGCCTTCTGAAGCAGAGTAGAAAATTCCTTCAATTTGCTATAGAATTCTTCAAGACGTGCAATTGTTCCTTCAACCTGCTCTTCCCGGGCTTGGGCTCGATCCAGTAACTTGTTGCATTGTTTGCTTAAAGCTTCCAAGTCCCTTTTGATTCCAACAAGATCAGGCGAGGTCTCTTCCATGGCCAGCATCATCTTGCAGGTTTTATTAGCATTGTCGTTGCTGGCTATGAGGGCTTCTAGTTTCTTCAGAAAGGCTTTAATAGCCTCCTTCTGCTTTTGCAAGGTGTCTACATCTCTCCCCACTGGGGCCATGCTATCCAATTCATCATCGAACTCTGCAAACTGAGAAAACATCTCTCGGATGGTATTCTGGAAATGCCCAATGCCCTGAAGTTTGGTTTCCAAGAACGAACACCTTTCATCAACCTGCTGATTCAGTGCACTATGGTCTTGAGCTAAGGTTTCTGCTTGTAATAAAATATCAGAGGTTCCCTTTGAGTCTGAGGCTTCTACCACGAGGTCCTGGGCAAGTCCTTTGACCAAATCTACCTGATGCTTTACAGTCTGAAGTGCCTTCTGCTGGGTCTGCAACACGGTCAGGTACTTGTTACTGTAGGCCTGGGGTCCTAGGGAGTCATGGGCATCCAGCTGTTCCTTTGCACACTCAAGCTGCCTTTTAGCTTCTTTGGAAACTTCCTGAAATTCTTTCAACTTCTGGGCCATGCTTTCCAGAGAGAGTTTCTTAGTGTGAAGTTGTTCAGTGACCATCTCTACCTTCTGGATCAGTGATTTATTCTCATCTGTAACAACCTCTTTATCTACCTCACAGACACTGAGCAAGCTGTTGGCTGCGTTGTTGAGCAGTTCTACCATCCCCAAGTGTTGGTTCATTTCCTTCTGCAGAGACTTTAACTTGGCCATAGCATTCTCAGTTTCAGCAGGATCCAAGCAAAACTTTATTTCCTCCAGGTTATTCTGACATTCGTCTATCCATGGCCGAAGAGTCTCTACATGCTCTTTATACTTTCGGGCTTTTCCCAGTGAATCTTTTACCTTGTCTTCTCGTTCTTTCACCTGCTTATTAAATCCATCCCAATTGGTTTTAATTGTGTTAAGCTGTGACTGTAAGGCCGCCTTCTCAGACCCTTGTGTTTTTAATAAGAGATTTTCACCTTCTGCAATGGTTTTTTCATAAATATTAGATTGAGCAGACAGAGTTTTACTAAAGTCTTCCTGGTCTTTAATTAATGACTCCAAGACATCAAGTCTGGCTGATATTGGGGGAGAACGGTTTTGCTCCTCTTTCTTCGTATCCAGCCAAACCTGGAAATCTTGGGACATTTGCTGAAACTGGTGAGAGCTTGCACAGGCTGCCTGAAGGTGCTGAACATGATTCTCTAAAAATGAAATCACAGATATGTTTATTTTACATCAAAATGTAATCTAAGCTATGAAAAGCCAAGAGAAAAACCACCAAATAAGTGGACAGAACTGTCTAAAAGGGAAATGACTTGTCCACTGGTGCAGTTTTTACATATCATGAAGGCCCCACGCAGCAGCACAGAGGGACTGCGTGGGTCTGGGTTCCGGCTTAACCCCTCATGAGCTGTTAGACCCTAGGTCGATGATTAAACCTCTGAGCCTCATCTCCCCAAGTATAAACTGGCAAAATTAATAGAAGCTGCTGTGGCAATTAAATGATAATACATGTAAAGTTCTCAGCTTCATGCCTGCCATGGGAACGTGGTTGCAACAGTAATCATCTCATCATCATCATAGCTAACATCACCGTATCCCATCAAAATAAAGGAGTAGGTCTGAGACGGTTGCTACAATCAATTAATAAATCCAATCAATTAAAAAATATATAAACTGAGTATTTACTAGTTGCAAGGCACTTAGTGTTACTTTTCAATCAGAACATAGTAGCCAAATGTGCTCTCTTCAGCAACTCACTCCTGCTGCCTCTGAGCCCCATGGGCACATCTGTCACATAATCAGGGCCAAGGTACGTGAGAGAAGAACCTAGTGCCCAATGCTTCTCTTTCACACATTTCTCTAGAAAAGCTTTCTGTGACAGGACGGAACAGAGTCACCACAGGTAAGAAAAGGACGCAAAGCATTTTTAGTAGGTGTATTCACCTGTTCCTCTGGTGCAATGAAACTGTCATGCAGCAAAAACATTAATGGACATCTTTTAAAGAGCAGTTTGAAATACCCGACATTTCCACGGTTAAGTGACTTTTGCCCATTGTTTGTGCGTTACCCCCACAGCTGTGTCTGCGCTCAGCAGAGCGGCTCCTCCTTCCTCTGCGCTCTCAAGGAGGGCAGAGGCCCCTCAAGGTCCTAGATTTGGGGCCACCGCCTGGAAAGAGGCACGGCACTGATCTCTGTTTCCAGGAAATCCGTGTATTCAAAGATAGACAAACCTGCTTTTTGTTCAACATCCTTAAATAATTTTAAGATGCCTTCCAGTTGCCTACTAAGCTCTGCTTTCAAGTACTCTTCCTTCACCAGTGCTGACAAATCCTCGCAGAGGGCCTGGGCCACTTTTATCTGCTTCATTTCCTGCTCTAGTTCCTGCTTCATTTTTTGGGCTGCTTCCAACTGCTGGTTCATAGCCTCAGGGTATGTGCTCACAGCCACACTGCTGCTCACTTTATTATCCAAGTCACTCAGTTTATCAGAAAGGCTTCTCAGCAGGCTTTGATACTGCGTGCTTTTAACAATGGCTTGGTCAATCCAGCTGCATCTGTCGCTCAATTGTCCCATGAGGCTGTCCCACTTTTGGGTCACAGCTGCCAGTTGCTCTTTCACGATCCCGTGGAAAGAAGGGTGTTCACCAGGTCTGCTCAAGATGCCCCGGCCAGCGGCTGTTAGCTGTTCATACTGAGGCTTCCGAGTATCAAATTCTTGCAGCAGAATCTAAGGTGAAGAAGTAACGAGGGCAAATAAACACCCAAGTTATTGGATGATTGATTATGGAAAACGGAGCTTTACATTTCTAGACAGACAGAAATGGTATTTATCTATCTAGTTTTTGCTTTTGTTTTTTAGTTCCTGTTGTCCTAGTTTTTATTTCAAGGGCAGGGCAATGATGTTAAATTAATCCAAAGAGGAGTGGTCTCTATTATAAAAATTCTAGCCAATAAATCATGTTGCTCAGAATGTGCAGGCTCAGCACTGACTCTCATTATACAATGAGTGATCCAGAAATTTCCCTTTGTTAGTACAACACTGCATCTCTCTCAGGGAGACTACCAAGACTAGGGGCAATGATTTCTCCCCAGATAATTATATCCTTTGCTTCCATTCTCTTCAGATTAAGAACACACATGAGCTAGGACATGTTGACTCTCAATGACCAAGACTGCTTCGTATTTTCAATACACAGGACTGGCCACACGGCTCTGAGACCATACTCAGACGCAGGGAAATCCAACTAGCACCACAATGGAGCTTTTGCTTCTACCTCTGACTTATATCTCAGGGATTTTTTTTTCTTCTCCTCGTGGGTTCATCCACTTTATAATTAGACCAGTCTAACCCATGTGTGGTTCAAGGTTCCCTCTTTGTTTCTCTTCTTCTTTCTCCCCTTTTTATTCTGTCTCTCCACCCCCTCAGGGGCATACTGCGTCAGTTTTACAAGTTTCATTATCTTCTACCACAATCAAAATGAATAAAACCTCAAAGGAGTAATTTCTAAACAATAAAAAGCACATACCAGCTTCTCATAAAAATGTTATTACTTACATAATCACATTAATATTTCAAAGGCGGCCCTTTTTAACAGGATCTGCACAAACCACAAGATGACTGAAATGCTCAAGAGACTTGACCCACTCATGGGCTCAGGAGACTGTTCTGGGATGCCTCCTGGCTTTGGTACTCTGGGGGTTTCCCTCTAACCTCTAGGACGGTATCTTATGGGCATCTGAAGCATTACAAATACACTTCCAGGCAGTTTAAGCACAAACCCATCCAAAGCTAATGTATTTATAATGAAAATATTTGTTTTGTTAAGTCACATAACACTCACCTGCACCTGCTGCCTCTGTGTGTTCAGCATATTTGGGTCAATTGACAAGGGCCCAAGAACACTGACCATCAGTTCTTTTTCCACAAGCCACTGTTTTAACTGAGCTTCTACAGTCTGGAACTGGGTTAGATTATTAGAGGATTCTTCCAGTTTTTGTTGTCTATCAACTGTTAACTGATTGAGTTCTTGCCACTTAGAATCTAAAAGAAAAAGATAAAAGATGAAACTGATGTTTGGTTTTTATACATCTAACATGTGAATACCGCAGGATATGACTCAAAATGATACATAATGGCTATCATTCGGTCTTTGTAACTCTTCTTACACAGTTGATTAAAGCCTAATCTAAGAGTTAATTGCATTTAATGATACAGATTTTATGGTCCTGGAGCTGTGCGTCAACTGAAGTATAAGAAAAATGTGAATCTGACCTTAGAAGAGTATGTAGAATATGGAATATTCCTTAAGGCAAACAGGATCCAGAGATCCCGCATTTCTTCTAGAAGTCCTATAGAGTCTCTCTGTTCAACTGTAACTGACCTACTAGAACAAGGAACATTAATCCTTTCTTTGAATAGCAAATCTTCAATGATCAGTACTGGGCAAATGACTCCCACATTTGTATATCTACGCCAATTCTCTTTTATTCAAATCACACACAATGACAACTAGCTGCTTGGAAGTCACAACACTAGGAAATCTCATCAATCCTTTAAACACTAAAAAACAACTTTTTCTTCCTATCAAAACTGGTGGATTCTTGATTTTTAGAGTTCTTTGAAAGGTTATTCTCTCTTCTATATCACTGAAGTTCAATAATTCAGAATGTTCTTTCATGACTCTCTTAACTCCTGTCTTCTTGATCATAAAACCTTAAACCTATCCCTCACATTCCTAGTGCCCTAACTCCATTTTGGTCCTCCTCATGTTTTGCCTAGACTAGTGGTTCTCAAACTTCAGCTGCACTAGAATTACTCGGAGGGATTAACACAGGTTGCTGGGCCCCATCTCCCAAATTTCTGACTCAATAGGGCTGAAGTGGGGCCTGAAATTTTGGCATTTCTAGAAAGTTCCCAGGCAATACTGATGCTGTTGCTCCCCAGAGCACACCTTTGAGAACTATCATCCTAGACTACTAGTCTTCTCACTGGTTTCCTTGTAATTAATTAGTGGTTCTCAGTTGCAACCCATCTGGTTCTAAAATAACTTCCTTAAAACAATCACATAAATATGTCGCTTCTGTGATATCCTTTAATAACTAAGTTGTCACCACCTAGATGATAAAATATGAAGACTTCTGCCTCACATTCAAGACCTCCCACAAAACTGACCCTAGTCTAGTAATATTAGAGGGTCTGGATCCTGAGATGAAAACTCTTGAGTCCTACTGATGCTACAATTATCATCTAAACAGGCTTCTGCTTACACCAGCCCTTACCTAACACACTCTACTCCCTCTCTGTATATCCCAGCTCTATCCTTCTGTCACAATTCCACTAGACCTTATGCCTCTGCTAGGAATCCTTTCCTGCTGTTGCCACCCTTAAGACAGTTTGCTCCCTGAAGCCAAGAGTTACTGACCAGCATTTGAACGTATTAGTCACTCAATAAAGTCACTGATGGGCGTGATTAGTTGATCAGACAGATTTTTTTCATGTAGCACAATACAATAAATGGCTGCTCTTAATACAACTAATCTGTTAAAACGTACCTAATGACATCATTCTATATGGTATGTTCTAGTCAAACACAATCTAACACCAAAAATAATGCAATTCAAAAAGTGAACTGAGAAGGAGAAATACCAAAATCTTATCAGGAAGCTTTTTTGAAATACTCTTCACTCTCAACTCCTATTCTAAAATGTCTTGATAATACTGTCCCCCAAGTAATTCTGATTATCCCAGGTGAGAGCCACTGAATTGGGGACAAATAAATTATAATGCAACAGGAGTCTATGGTTGGATTAACTATATCTTTGAACATTAAGTTTCCTTACGATAACCTTTTTTCAAACTAAAACATACTTACTGATTTTTAAATTTATCATAGCATATCTGACTCTAATGGAAGGACAATATTTAGCTCAACATAATGGAACAATTGATAGTAAAATAACCTTATAATCATAGTGAACACGCAGCACCTATTATGTGCCAGGTACAGTCTGTCTGAGCTATACACACATTAACGCATTGAATTTTCCCAACAATATTATGAAGTAGGGAAAATTAGTACCATTGTCTTACATGCATTTCCCTTATCATAATAATGGGAAGGGGTGATAAACTAAAAGGACTTGTGAAGAGAATTCTGTGTTTATGAGAAACAATTTCTACAGGGACAGGATGGAGATGAGAGGATAACTCTGGATGAAGAATGGAAACTAGCAGACTTCTGTGGGAAGCTACTTTTTAACCCTTCCCCTGACTGGGGAAGAGAAGAACATAAAGCAGGGGCCAAATGAGTCCCCTGAAGGAAATCCAGGAGGAGAAGGGAGCTTACCTTTTCCAGACAAAAAAAAATACACATAAAAGGAATATTTAAACTAAACTATAATAAAGCATAAAAAATAGAAAAACCAAAAATCAAGTAAAAAAAAATGACAAAAACATGGTACTTGACGCACAGCATTTTATTCACTAGTATCTAAACTCTTCATAAAAATAAATTTTGTTACCGTGTTTAGCAAGATAAATACAGGATATGCCCAGTCCCAGCACACTATAATTTGAAATGACATTTTTAAATTTGCAACATCTTAAACATGAAACATTAAAGCAAATTCAAAAATAACTGAGGCTGGTGGATACACTTTTTTCTGATAAAGACTATGATTAAAAAATGATTGTGCTCCTCATTCACAGACTCTGGGATAAGTGACGTGACATACCAATTTCTGTCAGCATCTGTTTCCACTTGGGGGCCTCAGGAGTGTCTGGGTTCTCCTCCAAGAGCTCTGTCAATTTGTCTTTCAATTCCTGCACCTTGTTTACATTTTGCTTCAGTTCGGCCTCAAATGTCTAAACAAGGGGAAGAACACTCTGTTACAGTATGTCAACATCAGAAGACAAAAACACAATTGTAATAGATGAAAATATCCACTGTGAGTGCTGAAGTAGGTGAGGGACCAGAATTCAGCAGTTAACTATTCTCCTCTCCTTTTCTGAAGCAGTCTTCAACCATCTGATAAAGGAATCCAAAAGAGGAACACTACAGCCAGGGAGAAAATGACTCTAGTCCCCAGGAGCTAGGAAAAACTTCCTGTTATTCTTAAACAAATCCCTCTGGAAAAAAGGAAGATGACATCAGTAATATTGTAACTGATAAGAAAATCAGTCTTGAAAAAGGCTGCCAGCTTTGAGAATCTGCTAGTGAATCAACACCGTCCTCGGTAACATGCTATAGAATTCAAACATAGACATTTCTGCCATTGTTGTCACAGTGTAAAATCATTTCCCCAATCCTGACAGATGGAGAAAGAAATGCCACCTATTAAACAAAGGGAAAGTCTGAGCTATCCTATTTTATATTGGACAGAATAAATCCCTAATATACCTAAATAAATATTTTCCAATAGCTGACTGGTTAAAATCCAAGACTTAACCTGATTTAAAGGTGGCAGAGTTGGGACACCTGGCTGGCTCAGTTGGTGAAGCATGCAACTCTGGAACTCAGAGTTGTGGGTTCAAGCCCCACATCAGGTGTAGAGATTACTTAAAAATAAAACCGTTTAAAAAATAAAGATGGCAAAGGTGCTTATGCCCCAATAGTTCGCTCATTTTTATAATGTATGTGTAAAACAGGTGACTGTGATCATCACTTTCTACAGAAAGGCACATTAAACAAAACTGGCAAGTTATTTGCTGAAGGTTACAGAGCTGGGAATCAAAACATGGGTCCTGATGCCCAGGCCTCCAATCTGGATGCTGGTCTGTTCTCTTTCAGGTCTTCGGGAAATGTATCTGCAGGATGTACCTTATTCTGCTCCACCTGCGTCTTCACAGCCTCCGTGTCTGTCGGTGTCGGTGCCTGGTGCCACTTGGCTGCAGTCTTGTTCATCTTCTGGAGCCACTGCATCATGGCGCTAGATTCTTCCTGAGCCTTTTGCAATTTGGAGAGTTTACTATTCAGTTCAGCTATTTTGTCCTTAAGTAAAAGGCCAAGATCTTCATAACCATGGCTTATGTCAGTCATATCCTTTTTAATGGACGTCAATCCTTAAAGTAAAAAAATAAAATAAGATAAAATCAGACACATACATTTTCAGGACGTTTAGAGGAAAGTCTAGAAATAAAAAAGTTTGCTTTACATGATATTCCCTTCTATTTTGTCCATATTAAGCCTACTATGATAAAGTCATAGATTTTTTAGAACTAAAGGGTTAAAAACCCTAAAAGAATTTTTAGAACTACCTTATAATGCTATTTAATAACTAATGACTTAAGTAGATTGCATAATACAAGCAAAATGAAAAAGAGATTTTTCAATAAATGGGAAACCAAAGCCATGAAATGCTATGTATTAAGTCCTTAGGAATCAAACTCAAGAAAATACCTCAAAGAATGTTATTCCAAGTGACAATATATCTTAGATTATTTAACAAAAAAGAAAACACAACCAAATACCAAACCAAACTACCAGATTTCACTAACTTGAGATGAACAAAATTACATGGAATGTGATATAAATATATTTATGAGGAAATGCCTATGATATAAAATAGTATCATTTTAGGGGCCCCTGGGTGACTCAGTCAGTTAAGTGTCTGATTCTCAATTTCAGCTCAGGTCATGATCTCGGGGTCATGACAGGCTCCACACTTGGTGCAGACTCTGCCTGAGATTCTCTCCCTCTCCCTCTACCCCTTCCCCCAATCACACTTTCTCTCCTTCTCTTTAAAAATAAATATCATTTTAACTCAAAGTTGACATTTCAATGTAACTACTGTTCATCTCTAAAAAGATTTTCTCTCAAAAAAAAAAAAACAAAGCAAAACCAAAGTTACTGTAATCGTAAGCACTTAAGTTACTATTCACCTTTATTTGACAAAATATCTTGAGTATCTGTGGCTGTTCCTTCACCATTTAATATTACTCCACCTGTAAAAATAGTAAAACTGAAGTAGTCATAGATTTCTATAGTATTTCTACACATTAATAGTAAGTAGATGGCATTAAGTCAAACCCCATAAACAGTAATCATTTAAAAATGTTATTACTATTTGAAAATATAAAATATTGATTCAATGTCTAAATCAAATAAAGGTCCATTATTTATAGATCCTTTCTGGTATATAACATTCATCCTTTTTTTTTTTTTTTTTTTTTTTTTTACTTACTTCCCAGTTTAATACACTTATACACAGCACTGATACAATGTGGGACTGTGAAAAAACTTAATTTGAATATAATTATATAAAATGGCTAGATATGACTCATTTATATAGATTTTAGGCAGCAAATTTAGCATTATGCATTTAGTTCCATGAATACTTTTGAGGGTTTCCTCTATCTTAAGCACTCTGGCTATTACCACAGGGAATTCAAAGATGAAAAAAGAACCTAAGGGAAGTAACAGTCATTCTTAAAGTGGTAACATGATCACCTTAAATGTTAAGAGTTTAATAAGTTTAGATTATATACATTCATCATTAAGTATTAAACAATTTTGTGATAGCATTGTTTTATTGCTACTTTTAATAATAAAGTCCTTGAAGCTCAAAAGTTGCTCACTGTGTGTGTTGCATGAAGCATAAATGACTGACAAACCCTTACTTAAGGATTTGAAAATTGTCTGGTACAGTTACACAGTGTTATTATGGGTTTAATGGAAGCAGAAAGAGGTACAAAGACATGAAAAGTTAAAAGGAAAACAAACAAACCCTATTACTAAAACCCACATTCTGTCAACACAGAGAGAGAAGAGCACGGTGGTTAGGAATGCCTGGACTTTGGTCTATGACTCACCTGAATTTAAATCCCAGTCCCATTAATTACGAGCTGAGTGACTGGACAAATTAATCACCACCCCACCACACTGGTGGGGATAATAATACCTAACTTTTGAGGCCACTGTGGTGTATTAAAGACAGTTAACTGATTGCCTAGCAAATAGGAACTACTCAGTAAGTAGTAATTAGTACTTCTCTTTAATTATATAAACATCTAGCCTTGGCTCCTTTTTCATAAGCAGAATATTAAAATACTCAATTAGACTTTATCAGGCAAGTACGCATTGGCTGCCGATCTACAAAACACAAAGACATTTCCTAAAACTAGCCACAGGAGGACAAGTTTAAAACAGGAATATTTAAACATCTGAATCTTAATCTGAGTTTTGTCTCTTAAAAAAAAAAATCACAGACATTGGCATTTCAGTTGAAAGTGAAAATATCCTGAGTCAAGACTGATTCCTACTGTGCTTGGTAGTTACCAAGAGTAAGAGGAAAAACAGAAACAAAAACCTTACTTATTGCAAATATGGAGTGGACGTGAAGAACTAAAAACACAATAGAATTCCTTTTCTTTAAAAAACAAAACACTTGACATTTCAGGAAATCTTATTAGAAGAGAAAGGAGAGATCATCACGCCATATAAATATAAGTACGCCCTGAAATGGGGTTAATAGAGCAGAATAAATGGTCTCAAGAGGCCAGCTGCAACACCAGTCTCACAATAGGGGCAGCTGGGGGGCTGGGCGGAGCAGAAAAACCACAGAGGGTACACTCAGAGACTCTCAGAATAAAGATACGCGATCTGCCTCCATCTATTCTTGGGAAAACACAAACAAACAAACAAACAACCTGATATTAACAATATAAATGTTTTACTCTTAAAAACATATCCACATCTTAAATTAATTTTAAAGAATCATTACTAATTCCCCACTTCTGTTGAGTGGCTCAATCATGACTACAATTTAGATACGCTGGCTAACCAATTATATAATTTTCTTTGGGAACAGTGTAGAAAATAAGATAGATGGTGATTTTTCAAAATACAGAGATCTACTCTACAAAAAAGAGCTGCTTCCTTCCCTCACCTCTCTTTTCCCAGGAAACTGTACTCATTGATCAAATATTTCAAGTAGAATTTGAGTTATCTCCATTAATTAAAGTAGAAAACAAATTGGAATCTGATCTTTCCTCTTCCCCAATACAATCCTCCTTATTCTTACACATTAATCTGGCTACATTTTAACTGTAGTCTCTACGAAAATGAACCATAAGAGGGATTTGAAATTTGATTAGTACAGATACTATTCCACGCATGTATAGGTGCCATCTTTCTTGTCACTCTCCCTTTGTATTTCTGAGCTTATTTTACACATTCGTTTAAACATTAAGGGAAACAGAAGTAACATGGGTGGACCCAGTTCTTAGAGGGTCTGCCACGGATATAAACAAAACACATACCTGATTTCACGGCTGCTAATGCCTTCGCGGGGGTAGTCACAGCGCTGATTAGGTTACATAGTGAGATCCCACTGTTGTTTACTTTCTGAATCTCTGGTGTTTTTAAACTCCACTTTTCTTGTAATTTCTTGAGATATAAAAACACAGTATTTTTCAATCTTCATAATATTTTCAAAGTTACCCATTATAATTCAATTTCTTAAACATATCTTAAAGCAATGATGACTGTGGGTCCTGATTTGTGGGGGAGTGGATAGAAAAAAAGGCACCATGCCTAGGTGTTCTAACAGCCCAGGTGACTGTTAACACTGTTAGCGGTGAGAAGTAAGATATGGTCCATCCAACATTCTGCTCCTAGCCACAATGCAAGTCAGGCTATTTCTAGCTGCTATGGGTTCCAAACTAACTGTCAACTGTCAGTCTGAAAACTGCACTTGGTACCAGCCAAGTTACAAGAAGAAATGTGCCAGAAATGATTTAAAAACAAAAAAACAAAACAAAACAAAAACGGGAATTCAGAATTCTATTTAATAGTTGAGTTTTAATCCCCAAAACTTCAATGAATTTTTAACAGCATGCATCTCCACAAGGTTGGAGTGGGAGAACTACCATAACTGGTCATAAGTTTTATGATTTGGATCAGATGACAAAAGACTTGTGCAGTATCTGTACTAGAGATTGAAACAACTTCTACCTTCAAATACTGGTTCCAGGGATATATTGGAGCTAGAGTTAAATACTGACTTGAAGAGCAGGATCCTTTACATAACACTATGAGAAGCGGTATTAAAAAACTCGCTGAAAGTAAGTAGAGATTTGGTGGGGAAGAAAACTTGGGTACTAGAACAGTCAGCAACTCACTAATACATCTCTTTTAAAAAGCAGATTAACTCAAAATGTGTGCTCTTGGGGCACCTGGGTGGCTCAATGGGTTAAAGCCTCTGCCTTCAGCTCGGGTCATGATCTCAGGGTCCTGGGATCGAGCCCCGCATAGGGCTCTCTGCTCAGCAAGGAGCCTGCTTCCTCCTCTCTCTCTTTCTGCCTACTTGTGATCTCTATCTGTCAAATAAATAAATAAAAATCTTAAAAAAAAAAAAACCTCATTAAAAAAAAAAAGTGTGCTCTTCCTCCAAAGGATTATAGCGATGTCATGATTTCCAATTATAACCAAAATATATCGAAGATAAAATGGGGATCTAACTTGTTAGATAAAAGGAAAGAACTAATAGTCTTTTCACCTCCCATTACTCACACAGGCAAAGAAGAAATTAGTAGTAGATAACAATTCACCTTAGTTTCTTCTAAAGATTTTCCTAAATCCTCTGAACCAAAAGAAGGCTGCACAATGGGAACGCTTTCCGTTGTTTCTTTTATCCATGACTTCAGTGACTTAACAAGGACTTGGAAAGCATCCATCTGTTCTTGACAAGAAGATACAGCTTCTTTTCTAGATAACAAAAATTATTAAAGAATTTAAGCCACGGAAAGAAAATACTCCAAAGGAATAATTACTAGTAAATAAATTTATTATTCCTGTATCAGGCCCTACAATTAAGGGGAAAAAAACTTCCCCCACGCAAACTCTAACCCTGGATAAAAGGAGGAGATGTCTCATAGGTGCCAAGTGAAATCAACTACTTTATTCCTTAGGCACAATCCATAGACAAAGATAGGAGCAGTTAAGAAATCCATAACCCATACAGTAATGGCACTTTATAATGCCACATAAACTCTAAGGCTATATAAACAGTTTTAACATTATTTAGATTCAGCAAGCTTTGATCTGTCCACTTTACACGGTACTTAATGCCAGCAGGCACAGAACCAGCAGAGAAACATTTACAAATCACCAATCTGAGGAAACCATGCCGCCACCTAGTGGTTTCTACACGACACTACAGTCACCTTAGCAGATGGATAAACCAGGTGCTTCAGAGAGTCAATTGAACTCTTCAAACATGAGGTGAGACCAAGGGACTAAAGAATGTTAATGACTGCCTCTTCGACAGATACTCAGAAAACTCCACAGTGAACCATATGGATCTTTCTGCATATTAAGCACCATGGAGGGAGGGCTTATGCCCAGCACATGAACAGCTATGAGGACAGATCCATTTGGTATGTGGGTGGCATGTGAGTGGCATGTGGATGGCGTGTGCCCATGTGCATGTGTGTGGAATACTGGCACAGAAGGGTCCACTGCAGCTGGACTAATTACTGATGACTACGTGTTTTTAAAACTGGACCCTTCTGGAAAAAGAAACCACCTATAGAGTTCACCTCAGAAAACCAAGAATATACTTTCCATGTGGTGTGAGTTAAATATTATGTGACAAGATGAAAAACATAGCTCTGGAAATAGTAATAGAGAGTGCTCAAAAGTTTTAGGCAGAGCATTCTAAAGAAATAAAGAAGAGTTAAAAGATAACTATTTTCTATCTTTGTGGGGTCTATAGAAAAACCAGAGGTATACTCTACACTAATATGAGATCAGAAAAAGAGAAGTCTAGTTACAAGATTTATCCCTCTACAGCTTTTTAGCTCAACTTAGGTGCATTCTCTTGTTTCTTATCTTGTTGTTCACGGAGTCATTTCTTACCTACAATTCTTTAAAAATAAACTATTTTACCAAAAAAAGAAAAAAGCCATCAAAACCTATATTGAAATTGAGCAGTTTCTGAATTAAGCCCCAAAAGCAATGAACCATGAGCTATCTCTTAAGGTTATTTCTGCTTTTGCAAATAAAACTGTGGTATTTGCCAAAGGCTTCAGAGACCACATTGATTTTAAATTATTTTCAGTAATACACAACCACCACTATTTTCTACATAATGCTTTCTACTTTAAGGTTAGACTTACCAAATTCCCATCCTAAATAGTCTAACAAAAATGCACTCAATTTTAATAGGAAAATAATATCAATATAAAAGTACTTACAAAGTAGCCCTATGCTTATTCCCAAGTTTTGTCTCAGGTTTCTACATGAGCAAATAAAAATATTTCATTCTTTAAGTTTTAGGTAGATTAAAATCCAATATCTTAAGTGGTGCTTACTTTTCTTTGATGGTATCCTCCATTTCCTTGAACTTCTTTGACAAATTATTTGTTTTTTCAAAAACCAAAGCCTTATCACCTGGCAAGCCGTGACTAGATATCTCCTTCAAAACATTGTGTAAAACTTCAAGATCTTTCTTGTGTTCTAAGAATTCAGCAGTTGATTCCTACAAAGCATATGGATATTTAATCAATCTAAGATGTTGTTAGTTCTCTGGATGGCATTCTATCAAGAGGTACATATGGGACTGGAATGGCTCTACTCAGAATTTCACAGAATGATCCTGCCTATGGTCAGTACTCTAAATATAAATACACAGGCAGTTAGGCTGTCTGGAAGAGAACACAAGTAAATTTATTTAATTTAAAATGCATTCTTTATAGTCTGTCTCTTTGTGGGTTCTGGCATATGATACTTACATCATCTTTAATATGTGGGAAGTATATGTATGAGAAACAGTGTTCATTTCTAATCAATGAGCAAAGGCTTTAAGGAGAAGACAGGGTTTGGGATTTTTGAAGTAGGGAAGGACAGATCCTTACCAATCCATCAGCAATGAAAATGATAACTGCTAATTTCATGTTGCTAATATATGTGTGAGCTGATCTGAAGTGTTCACACGCTTATCAACCTCGTGAATCTTAAGGAAGACATACCTGCATATACTGAGACAATTCAGTAACATCTTTTCCTGGCACATCAGCCTCAGTGAGAGCCTGAGTTTTTGTTTCTAAAAATGTCTGGAGCTTTTCTGAGAGGTTCTCGAAGAGTTCTACTTTGGTTTTTAGCTCCTCCATTTTGGCAAGTTTTTCTTTCTGTTTACGACTTGCTTCTGAAAACCGGACAGACAAGTCCTTCATCTTGGCTTGCAGTGAGGAGGCAGTGGATGGATCTGTGGTTTCCATGAATTTCTTCAGTTTTTCATTCATGGCATTTATGCTGCTCTGACGACCTGCGATATCCTGTTCCAACATCTGAAGTGAACCAAATATTGCATATGTTTTATCATGATATTTACAAACAATGTCACAGAGTGTTAAAAAATGACCATACATAACCACATGAGCTTGAATAACCTGTGACTAAGGAAAGTTAAGTGTTGGGGCTGACTGACAAGTTTGATCTGTCCCTTGAGGAACACCATCCCAAATCTCTTCAGGACAGAGTGGCGAACAGCTGTCAAGTTGCCCAGGCAAGGCAGGAGACCGCTACTACTTGGCAACCCTTGGGATTTAACAGAGCCTAGGGATTATCCAGGGTCCTAATTTTTAAAAGGCTAGACAACACCAAGATTGATCTGATTAACCTCGTGTGCAGCTGGCTGAAGCTGTGATAAACAAGATAGGCCTCGGGTATGTGTAAGCCCCCTATAATGAGTTACATTTGTGAGAAAGTATACAAAGCTCTCTCTCTACTTCTTCAGAGAAAAAGTGTTTCACACATGTGTCTCAGAGCAAGCACTGCTTTTCACGGTTATACTCAGGAAACTTTCTTTTCTTTATCCTTAAGTTTTATCTTCAATTTACCCATCCTTGGGACTATTTAAGTGGGTTTTTTTTTTTTTAATCTAAGTTTTTTTTTTTTCTTGTCAAATGTCACTTACAATGTTTTTACTGATGACATCCTGGAGAGCAGCAGAGTTCAAGGGCACTTGACCTTGCTCTTTCAGAGAACTTTCCACACTTCCCATCCAGTCCAGCATTTCATCCAGGCCATCCTGCACACTCAGTGAGCGGGTCAAGGTTATCTGCAGTTTTTCATTTCGTTCGTTAACAGACTTGGATAGATCATCATATCTCCCAACAATGTCATCTAGCCCAGAAAGATCAGAAAGTGTTAACCACAAAGCTCTCTTTGCCCTATTCCTTTTCAAAAATACACTATGGTGGTTCACACAATTTCCACACCAAAACTGGAAAACGAAAAGAGGTTTAAATGATAAATTCAAAATGCGTAATCAGGGCACCATCTAAAACCTTAACAAAAGAAGAAAAAGATCTCAGTGAAACTATAAAAAAACTGAAGTATTTTTTTAAAAAATAGTTGATATACATGCCATCTGCATTCAAAAAGAGCTTTTGGGATGCACAAACATTTGAAGTGCCCCAGAAAAATGTTAACAGTCTAAACAGCCAATCTTTGCTTCTCAATCTGACATTTTCAAAATAGCCATACTATTAGATAACTACATGGAAAAAAGAAAAAGGTGACACTCATACACAGCTATTCTCAAGGACAATACATAGCTATAAAAAATTTATCAAGAATTAACCTTTACATATAAAAATTATCTCTCCCTTGTGCATAACATACATTCTCCCTTCCTCTCTCTCTCTCTCTCTCTCTCACACACACACACATACTTAAGCTTTTGTCAACCTTCACAGTCTAAGTAAAGTACTTGAAAGCACAGAAACTGACAGATGCACATAGGAGAAAACAGATATATACAATAAGAAAAGAGATCAGGAAAATCCACTGAAAATAAGAAAGGTTGAGATTACGATTCTAAAATATAAACAGAATTTATGTGAAAAGTTTAACAGCAGACCAAAGGGAAAAATAAATAAGGTTAATAGGTTGACCTATCTCAAATGAGCTTAACCTTATTTTCAATTCTGAAGACTTAAGATGTTAAACATGCTGTTCTAGCCTAGTTTTCACTCAAACACAAAGTTCTATACTTTGACATCCCACATTCTATACTGCAGACCTATGAGAATTTCAAAGAACAGTGATTTTTTTCATGTATTCATCTCTCTCTGGAATAAATCATCAATTTATTACTTATAGTCCAATAATTTGAAAAGCATTTTAATTATTTATGAATGCTTTAGTTGGATATATTGTATGTTCAGTTAGAAAACCCTTGACGGCAAAGACCTGGGAGTGAAAATATTTTACATGCTGTGTTTGGCCCATGGAACACAACCTATAGAAGCAATATTTCTCTTTGATTATTTTACTGTAACATGAAAAAACACTTTGACAAATTTTCACTGAATTGAGAGGTTAAGATAAGCTAATTTAAGGCGACAGTCAATGGTCCTGTCAGAGAACAGGATGAAGCCCGGGAGAGTGCAGAGCAGGACGGGGGGCGGGGGGTTTCAGGGGGATGCACTGAATATGCTATCAGCAGACAAAACAAGAAGTAAGTTCAAATATAAGCCCTTCTTTGGAAGTCACAGAGAAAATACTCTGAATGGTGGTGACGGATTAGCAGGTGAGCTGCCTCTCAGGTGGGCAATTCTGTGTGTCGGCAGGGTAAATCAGCAATCTAGTTAGCCTTGAGCAGTGCTTTTCCAAGCAAAGTCAGCTATTGTACTGAATGGGCACGTTTTGAGTGTTATTATTTTTGTATTTCTTAGTGATGAAATATTGTCACTGAAGTGAATTCTTGCTTTTATTAAGTAAATATTATTTTAGAAGAAAAAGGTACAAAATGAAATCTACTCTAAGACTCATGTTTTTAAGTGGTTGGTTTTCTTAGAGGTCAGATAGAGCTTAGAGAAATTCCTTTATATCTTAAATGTATTTTCACATAGTCCTAGAACGTATGCCAGATAGAAGTTTTAAAGTCTTAATGTATAACATGTGAATTTTTAAGCTAATAAAAACAAAACTATGTACCCTTAACAATGGGAAAAATGCCTCTTCAAATAACAGAAGCACATATATATAATAGTCTTTCTTTTCCTCCAAATCTCCATGCCCAAGTCCTTATAGCAGTGGTTGCCAATGTGGGATGACAAGATGGTGCTCTGAGATATAGGAACAAAATATTAGAACTTCCATTCATATTTTTATCCTATGCTTTTAAATTATATGTTCTTATATTTTATAATTATAACACACATAATGTGATAAGATAGTATATCTTATAAATACACATGTATCCATGGGGTATATGCTGAAATTTTTTTGACAGGGATGCATGCTCAAAAAAGTTAAGACATCTTTAAGAATGAAAAAAAAGTTTTCCTTCCATAGACTGGTTTTAGAAAAGGAAAGTTTCATCCTTCTCCTCATCTACAATTTCTGCTCAGATTTTAACTCACACATGCTTTGGTATGAAACACAGTTCCAATCATCTTACAAAACATTATGCTTTTTATTTCATGCATAGAAATATGGAATAACCTTGAGCTACACATTAGCAAATCAACACAGAAAATACAGTAAGGCAGCAAACATTTATTGATACCCCACTGTGCATTTAATCTAAATTCGATCACACAATAGCTCTTCTCTCAAGAGATACCAACTCTAACGTGAGAGGGCACAGAAGCGCCACTATGAATGGATACAAGTTTCTAGTATCACTGGAGAAAACTGGGGTAATCAGAGCCCTGTGAGACCACTCAAAGGCTTCCAGAAAATGGAGAAGTGGAAACACCGTTTTAAAGCACATCTCTTAATGCCAGCCATGTTTCTGTTTTAGGTTTAGAGTCTAACTCTGCCCAATGCCTTCCACCAAAAGAATCTCATGCCCTGCTTTCTGTGGTGAGTATTACATAAAGGAAGAGTTTTTGTTACATTTTCTAAATATAACAATAAACTTTGAACAAACTCTTCTCAAAATATACAACTCCCATTCCCAATATACCTGCCCCAAAAGGCACGCCTCCTCCAAGACGGGGAAGCGCCATTTCACAGGGAGAGGGCAAAAGCAACACCATATGCACCCATGACTGTGTTCTCCGTATCAGAACACCTTCATGGAGAATCTACCTGTGAGAAAGCAAGCAGGGAAATAAACACTTACCCAGTGTTTTCTGGATGTCATTCTTGGCTGGAAGCAGAGATCCTCTAGCATCTAAAAGCACTTCAGCTGTTTTTTTCAGTTTCTCTACAGCAACCTGCTGACTTGATATCTGTCCTTGCAGAGCCTAGAGGATTGAATGCTTCAGTTATACTCAATAGTACTAAATGATGTATTTCTAATAAAAAAAATTATTTCTAGTACAATAAAGTAATATTGGACATAGAAATCTTTTCATCATTATCAGCTTACTCCAGAGTCCTTAGAATAAGGCCAGTTATAAAGTGGTGTTAGCAAAGGCATCAACCAGTGAGGACAATATAAATTCAGTCTTGAAATAAACCACTGAGCATACATTCATGACTCGTGGCCTGATGCTTGATCTTGCAACCCTCTCCCCCTAACCTGAGGTCTCCTTTCATCCCCCTTTCAGGGTATCGTCCTGGACGAGACCCTCAGTAACCACCAGAAAACAAAAACAAAAACCAACCTAACGCCAAAAACAAAACAAAACCATCTGTAGGACTATTTCTGACTCCAGGTAAGGAAATAAGGATTTCCATTTCTATACAAAGTCATATTTATTTCTGTTTATTCAACAAAAGTTACTTAACATCTAGCAAATTCAAAAAAATCTTGCTGCATTTGTGAAAATACAAAACCAAACAGATACAAAGCTCACCCGTAGGGATCTTATAATCTATATCAGGAACTCGTTAAGTGCTACTGGAAGCTGAGAGGGGGCTAAGTGCAGAGGGAAATGAGGACCGTTCTCCATGCTTGTGGAACTGGGCTGGGTCCTGAGGAAAGTATGGAAGGAGGCAGGCAGAAGTAGGAAGGACATGTCCCTGCAGAGTGGACAAAGATGGGGACTGAAATATCACAGGACAGGGGAGGGTCCCAATCGGGTAGAGTATGTATCTGGGTGAATTAACAGCAATAGGACTGCCCAGCTAAAGAGGTTACATTTCATCCTGCAGCAATGGAAAGTCATTCAAGGATTCTGAATATGGGTTGACGTGCTCAGAGCTGTGTTAAGAGAAGGCTACATTAGTAGCACTGTGTGGGATATATGACATGAGTAAGAAATGAAGCAGAGACGCCAGTTGGAGCAATTTCAGCAGGAACAAAGGAGAGAGCCCCTTCTGGGCTGGGAAGACAAACCTGGTTACAAAGTTGGGGAGGGTCTCTTGATAACTGGTTATCTAAAGCTGTGCTTTGAGATATGGTAGCCACAAACTATATGGAACTTCCAAAATTTAAAATTAATTGAAATCTAATAAAATTCAAAATTCAATTCTTCAGTTGTCCTAGCCATATTTCAAGTCCTAAGTAGCCAAGGGTAATGAGTGGTTACCATGTTGGAGACATTATAGAGCATTTCCATGGTCACAGAATGTTCTATGGGATATCACTGCTTAAGGAGGCAGGAATAAGGAAAAAGAAGAGACAAGAGAAGCATCCAGTGTTTTTGAGCCTAGGCAATTAATGGAATTCATAAGCAAAAGTGGGAGCAAGTTTAGGAGCAAAGGAGAGTTTAGGAATTTATGACTTCAAAGAGCTCTTAGGACCTTCACAAAGAAAGAAAAAAAAAAACAGTGAAGCTGGAAGCGGAGGTGACTCTGAACACGGGCTAGAACTAGACATAAAGCTCTGGAAGCCAAGCCCCACAGCGAGACCGCCAGAGCTGCAGGCACTAGAGGAGGAGGCCAGGCAGAATCACGGACAGTTCTTAGACATACGTGCTGAGAAGGAAAAAAGAACAGATGTCATCAAGGAGGTGGAAATGGGACTGGAATAATTCTGTCCCCAGAGGTTATAGGAAGAGAGAAAATGGAAAAGGTTAAAAATGCTGTTTGCTTCAGAAAGGATACCGGAACCCTGGATTTGCTGAATTGAGGCCCCCACTTCTCTAAGTACATGTGGCTCAACAGTTGCAACAAAGGGACAAGAGGTAGAGGCAAGAACCACAGAGTCTTCCAGAAGTCTGGCCCTGCATTCCTAACACCTCTGACGTATCTGTGTCCAAACGGGCTGTCCACCCGGGCCCCATGCCTGGCTTTCACTTCACTAGAGCTACTCAAGCTCCTCTTCCAGTCTCACACTCAGATTTCAAATTCAAATTCCCATATGCCCAACTGTAGATGAACTCATCCCTGGCCATGGGCCCAGGTTTCCAACTGCCTCTTGATCATTTCCATCTGGGTGTAAACAGTCACCTCAAACTCAAAACACTGAATCTGAACTCATTATCTCACCCCCTACACCTGCACTCCTCCTGCTGTTGCATCTCACGACCCAAACAGTAACTCTGAGCTTCCTTCTGGACGCTCCCTCAACCCTCCTTTCCACATGCAAATCCACCACCCGGCCCTGACAATTTTACCTGCTTAATGTGTTTTTAAAAGCAGGCTGCTGCTCTGTATTTCTGGATCACTGCATTCAACTGAGAAAAGCATCCTACCAAGCCCCCTGCCTCCAATCTCTTCCCCAACATAGCTCCCCCCGGTGTGTTCTACTTACAATACATTCCTGGACCATATCACTCCCCTCTTTAAAATCTTTCAGTAGCTTCCCATTGCTGTTATAAAAGCGACAGACTTGAGCCTACAATGACATCGATTCCTTAATTCTACCTCTAATCTCATCTTCTTCCACCTCCTGTTCCAGAAATGTCCAAAAACACAGTTGTTTCATAACTATTTGCTCAAGCTAGACCCAACATTTAACATCTCTATATGTTAACCTTCTCACGCTACCTATCCCCCGATCATCCTGAGCCTGGCTCTTGTTCACCTATTAACAGTCAGCTGGGAAACCCCCTAACTTTCTCTTTACCCCTAGTTTGCAAGAACTCCCCCCAGGGGCTCCCATAAATACCCTGTGAATAATACTGGATTTGTCTCTTAAACTAACTTCTTTGAGAACAAGGAATTTATTCTATTCCACTTCCTTTTCACTGCCCAGCACAGTGCTTGGGACACTGAAAAAGTTTCTAAAAGAAGTAAATTTCTAAAAGTTTCTAAAAGAAGTAAATGAATGAAAAGTAAATAAGTAAAAACACCAGGTGTAAGATCCCAAAAGATCCTCTTCTATTTCTGCCTTCATTTCAGACTAAAACAAATGCCTACAGCCAATGGCAAATATTTCCTCAACTAATTTTCAGATTCAAGTAATTTAAACGATGTACGGGCAGCCCATATATGTCAAAAGATCCAGCAAGCTATGGGATTTGTGATCTGTGTACCAGATCCTAAAATTGTCCCAAGAGGCCAAAGACTCTGCATCAGAGTGAATCTGTCTAGGAAATCCTTTTACAGGTTTAGTTACAGGACAATTCCTCATGACAGGAACTTTACCTAGAACCCGGCAGAAGTCCAAGCCGCAGATACAGTTTGCCGGCACTGCATACTTATTTAAGAGATGAAATAAGGTTATGAATACCTCCAAAAAATTTTTTTTTAGAATGTGAGTTCTCCAAGGGGAGAGGCAGAGTTTTAACACCTTCACAAAGCCTAACAGTAGGCCTAGCACATAAATGTCTATAGGATAGATACATGTGAAAGTCAGCATAGTTCTACCAAATGTTCAGGATGAACATCGGGCCGACCAATCATCCTAAAACTTAGAAATGGATCACAAGAGAAGCACTTTTTTCTTCACCTCTTCTTTTCAAAACATCCCATGCCTTTTCTCTCCATAATTACATTCAAGTCAACAATTATTAATCCCTAACATGTGTCAGGTTATAATTTAATGAGGGCAGAGGTTTACAAGAGAGCTTCAGAATAAAATTGCAAATTGAAATATGTACCATATGTAGCTTTTAATGGATTTCAATGAAATCAAAACATAAAGAAGCATCTACGACAAGGGGCTACTGAGAGATTATGACCTTGGTCTCCTCACCTGGACCAGAAAAGTGTGAAACTTATAAAGGGCACTTGTCCAAGACTCAGGAGACACTTGGCTTACAACATCCCTGAGCTCAGTGCAAATGTTGACACTCAGTCAACACAACCTAGCTCCACGCCTAGTCCCGAACCCAGGCTTCTAAACTGGTCCCCAAATCCTGTCTTTCTGTGCCTGGTATGGAACCACAATGTTTTTTGTCCACGGATCTTTCTGGAAGCAGAGCTTAGAGTCATTACAGTTCAGTTCAGTGGTATCAGAGTGCTGACAACACAGCTACCAGTCCTTTGAATAATAATGCTAATAACAATGTGCTATTGGACAGAAATGTGTCAAATGAACCAACTTGGATACCCCCGAGTTACACTTATTATCCAACAGAATATGCTAGTATTGTAAGTGTAGAGAAAACTGAATTTTCTGTGGTAGTCTTATGTGTTTATATTACTGCTGAAGAAAAATAATTTTTAAATGTTAATTAAAATGAAAGAAATGGAAAGTGCCCAATCCTCCTAAAAATGTATCCTTGCTACACACTGAGATCATCTGTGAGGAAAATAAGAACATATGCCAAGAACAACTTTAATTGCACATTTAATTTTTAAAATTACGCTGTGGCTTAGTTAGAATTAATTCTCTTTTGAGACGTTGCTCTCCTCTTCAACGTTCCTTTGGCTGCCTGACGACTAGAAGAGTCTTCTTCCGCAGCCCATACCAAGAAAGTTTTCCTCTGTTTGACAATTAATCCAGGTATTGGTTTAACTTTAAAACTACAGCATCCTTTTGGGTTCTTCTTTTTCTTTTAGCTCTAGTTTTAGAAAAATTACTTTCATATGGGGTGGACTCAGTTTCCTGATAAAGACCTTAACTTAAAATGTGTTGTTTTTAGAGTATACACTTTCCTATATTAAAAATACCTGACTTCCTAACTAAATGTCATGTAGACAATCTTAATAATTATTTTAAGCTATTGGCAATTTCTACCAAAATATTGGCCTTTACGCCACAGTCTGTCCTCTGCCCCTACCACATACTCTATTCTTGGACACATGATCAAGTGGGACCAGGAAACTTAATTAAGACAGACTTGTTCTTGTGCTTGTGGAAAGAATAAACACAAACAAAAAGGCCCAGGACTGGTAACACACACCCAAAGGAAGGAAGCCACCCCCGGGAGGCCGCACCCCCACTGGGGTGCCCACCTACAGCAGGACCTCTCCCTGGAGCCTCAGGTGACACTGGGTAAATGCTGCAGCCCAGGAAAGAAGCAGTGCCCTCCGTCCTAGGCTACGACTTAGCTTTCTTCCAACCACAGGCAGCCAGTCTCAGGCAATACCTAATGTTAAGCTCCCTTGACAAGGCACCTGTTTTCCCTGTTAACAGAATGAGAATGGTTTCTGATTCTGTAACTCGCAGATGCAGCTGAATTCTGGAAGGCAGCTGTTTAACTGGCAATACTGTGATGACCTCCTAGCAATGGCAGCAATGACTGCTACCCACCTGCTAAAAGGAGACACAGAACTGATTTATGAAATGAAACTTCCAAACTCAAAATCATTGGTCATATGGAACAGGAGCAAAGTACTTCAAAAATGATCTCCCACCACATTAAGATTCTAAAATGTGCTTTAAATTAAGATAGAGAGACTCTCTCTGCCATTGTGGGTGTGCTGAGAGTTCCTCAATTATTCAAGTCTGACATCAAGCCTGCACTTCTGAAGGAGCGGGCAGACTTCCTGAGAACTGTGCCAGGCAATAACGGCAGTTTATGTCTCTAAGAATCATGGGGACCCTCAACAGGAACACCGGTAAGGTCCTCAGAATGGAACAATGACATCCCTTCCTCCTTTCCACCTGTTCGTTCTTGAACACACGCTTATTTAGTACCTCCTTTGGACCACGCACTCTTGTAGGTACTGGAGAGATAGCCAAGAACAAAAGAGAGAAAACGCCTGCCTTCATGGAACTTACTTCCAATGGAGGAGAAAGACAATGAACAAAATAAGTAAGTATAAAGATACTTATTCGGTCAGGGCAATACAGATTTTTCTTTAGGGAGGAGGGAGCAGTGGGATGCAAGCCATAACAGCAGTGTCAAACCCATTCACAACAGTGGAAAACACAGCCTCATTAGAAAGAGAAATTAATGGACTATGAATCAGAAAGAGAAGTATGTTTCCCATCCTCTGTTCCATTTCCAAAGTAAAATGATCACAAAAGTGTGGGGGAGCAGAATGCTTTCAAGACAACTGAAGGGCTGGATCGCTCACTTTTCTCTCTCTGTCTCTCCTTCTCTGTCTCTTTCTCTTACCTTGGTCTCCTCTAACTGCCTTTGCAGATTTTTAGGGTCCACAGCGATGGGTTCAGATAAGTGTTTGCTCGCTGTGACCTCACAGGCCTGGAGCCCAGAAAGGAGTCCACATGAAGCTTCTTCGTAGTGTTGATATTTATCCACCAGGTCTTTAAGGTTATTCCCAAGGACATTGCACTAAAAAACAATAAAAATGAAAACTCAGAAGAAATGAAGGGTGGGGGATTAAAATCCTACTGTATATGTGTTAAAAACCATAGGACCTATGAGTTAGGCAATTTGGAAAACACCAGAGGTCAACCAAAGTTAGGGAAAAATGACAGGACTAAGATATTTTTCTTCATGTGAAGAAGCATCTTCAAAAGGTAACCATAAAAATGAAGAGAGAGTCCTAGATTTATACCAGTGCAAAAACATGTTTACAGGGGCTGGGTCTCATCGCCGAATGGAGAATTCAGGTATCAATCACCAAGGGAACTAACCTACAAGACACATTCCAAGTTTTATATACCACATGGATAGCTATGTATTTGACAGGAAAGTTTTCAAAGTACTTTATAAATCACTTCTATGTCACCCAAGACTGAAGTTGCACAAGCAGGGCAAATAATCTAGAGCAGAATGGAGCAAAGGCCAATAACCAATGATGCTCCTCAAACCATTTGTGCGACTTGTTCAGCTTATACTGTGAGGAGGGAAATTTCTTCTTCGTTTTGTGGGTTTTTTTTTTTTTTTTTAACAAAAGCCTTCTGCTTGTGCACAAGGAGAAGCTAAAACACTCTGTTAGCCGGGAAGCATTACAATAACGCACTGATCAACCACACCTGCGAAACAAGTGTGACGGGAAAATGATCTGACGTGAAAGTTTGGTCCCAAACGCCATCTGGTGGTCAGATCAGATATTGGCGTTTTAGAGTTAAGGCCATCTGGAAGCCACTCGCAAAAAAAACTAAATCGGTATCTTGAGGCTTCTAACCTTCAAACACATTTGCTGAGGTAAAGCAGATGAGTAAGAAAGAGGGAATGAGGATGAAACCATCTCATGTCCTCTGCTTCAGTTCTTTGATTTCTCGCTTCTAATTCCAAAACCAAAGTGGAGAGGACAGAGTGAAACTATAGTCACAGGCTAATCTCCCCTTAAAAATAAAATTACCTTCGAGTAGAGAGACCTGAACCGATCGGTGGCATGATCCAGTTTGCCCTGGACCTCTCTGTGGGTTGCCGAAGTATCGATGCTTTCCTGGGCAGCCTTGCCGCTGCCGCTTCTCCTGCTGCAAGATTTGGCCGCTTCTAGCACTCTGTTTCCAGAAATTGTGATGTACCTCAAGTCCCCTTTGTGAGAAATGACATCCTCTGAGAAACTCTTCTGCCGCTTCAGCTTGGTCAGCAAGCCGCCGAGGTCGTCTGCACCTGCCTCCAGGTTTTCCAGCTCCTGCTCTGACTGCTGCAGCCAGTGCTCGAACTCGCTGTAGTCGGCGTCGAACTTCTCCAGTTCCTCCTGCAGAGAGTGAGTCAACTTCATCTTCTTCTCCGACTCGGCCAGCGCGGCTTCATAGTGTGCTTTCAGTTCCTTCATGTTCTTCTGCAGTTTCTCTTTCTCCTCGGGAGACAGATGGTGGCCCTGTGTATCGAGCAAGGCTTGTGCAGCCTGCGTGGCCACGAGGATGGCCTGGTGCTGAGAGGCAATCTTCTCGTGCCGGGCCTGCGTGAGAGCACATCAGCTGGGAGGTCAGAACTGTGACAGGGTTACACAGAGGAGGCTGCTGGGGTCCCCCCAGCCCCAGTCACCTCAGGATGGACAGACATAAATGAGCCACAGGCCGGTGACTGGATTCTCATTAACCTCATCAAGGTGCACAGTATTTCCCTCATGTGAGCGCATTTCAGAAGAGCAGACTTGACCATTCTAATTTCATTTTTATGGAAATTTTCTAATCTTCTCTAAAACAGCCCTTAGATAGTCACAGAAGACGTACTGATTTTGAGAAGTTTGGAAAAAATGTGATGAATTTCTCTTCCAATTGAAAGACAAGCACCTATAGTCTGATCTCATTCTATTCACTGCTTCCTGACAACCATCCCAAAGGGACTGCTCCTGTCTTAAGCTAATTACTAAGCAAAGAAATACAGCATTTTTATTAAGAAATGATCCTGAGAAGACACTTAAGACGGAAAAAGAGAATTTGTTAATTTGAAGGCTATAAAAACACTAGGACAACAACTTAGCAAGAACAATATACCTTTGGAGAAGCCCAGAGAGAGTTAGAGGAACATATACAATCAAAGGGAATACTGGAGCTACTGGGCTTCACTGGGCCTCAGCTTCCTACATGAGGAAAAGGGAGACAATGAGCCCTACACATCCTAGGTTTGCTGACACGAGTACATGAGATCATGTGTGCAGACTACTTCCTGGCAAGCCCAGCACATGCCAGGGATTAAAATCCACTCTGAAAGCAGAGAACTGGTGTGCAGAGCTACTGCGTCCTCAGCCTTCAGGGCAGCTGGGCGGATGTCAGGTAGCTGGAGTCTCTTTCTCTCCAGCCACAGCAGCTGCTTCCATTCACCCCAAAATCCATACAACTATGGCAAAAATAAGAATCCTTTTAGGTAATTTTCAAAACTTCTCATAATGGTTTACAGGGAGCCAAGGTAATGATAACATTACCTCAGAGCTCTCTGACTATTTGGTCCACCCCCCAATCCCACTCCAGGAACTCCAGTCTCTCAAACTACTATCTCCACCCCCACCTCGTGAGGCACATTAGGGGCTTTCTTCCCCAGGTCTTCTCATCTGGTAACAGCTCTTCCCTCAGGTATCTCTCGCACACTTCCTCTCTAAGTCTTCACACAAATCTCATCGTCTCAGGGAGACCTGCTCAGAGATGATCCTATTTAATGCTGATAAGTGGTCCCCGACCCCATGCTCACCCACCCATACCAACTCATTTCTTTTAGCATAAGATCATCACCTTCTAACATCCCATATTGTATAAAATTTAGTTATTAATAAATAACTATCATCCTCACTATCCTCACAGGCAAGCACCATGGGAGGGAATTTACTTTGCTCACTGGGGAATCCCAAGCACCTAGAACAGGTGGCTTAGAACAAAGGGCTGATAAGAATAACTATGCTATGAAATAAACAGGACTGAGAAGCACTGCTGTAGGAAAACTGTTCACTTTTAAGTCTGATCCCCATCAGTCAGCTGAGAACAGACTCATTAATATTTGTATTCTGTCTATAACAATGCCTGCCACATCATGGACACGTGATATTTTTGTCCAAAGAACTTTTCTCCCACAGACTGTCTTTGACATTTGAGCTATAACCATAGACTGTCCTCCAGTGGGTTCTCTGCACATGGGAAGTTAGACAGACATATGGAATACCCTATAAATGATCTGATCCATCCCCTTCCTTTTATAAATGAGGAAATCTGGGCTGAGGGAAGAAACCATGAGGCCTAGGACATGTGGCACAACTAGAAAGTGCTGGAAACAGAAGCCCTGGCCAGGCCCTTGGGCTATCTCTGAACTCCATCAGGACATTAGGAATCCCTAAAGCACTTTCAGAGACCCATATCCTTAGAAGCAAAAAGATGAGAAGACAAACATCATGCTGAGGCTAAAAACAAGAGCTTTCCTGCGAGGTCTCTCTATGTTTGAATCCACCCACTGGTATTTTCACTCATTGGGTCAAGTTACTAACCTTTCCTGACTTCTTTGTAACTGACGCATTCCTAAAGGAATTCATTAAATTTTTCATTTTAAGAGATAATTACAATAAGGTTCTGGAATAGCCCCCTGGAAACTACGAATACAATAAATACTTCCACACTCTTCTTCTGGTTTGACTTATATTTTCTGGACTATAAAAGCCTTCTATTCCAGGACTCCAAAGACAAAGACATGGAGGAAAACTCCCAAAACTGCAAAGGGGCCTCCAGTCCAGTCATCTGATTTTGTGACAACAAAAGCCACATGCTGAGATAAAATGATCAGTTATGGGACACTCTGAAAAAGGTTTTCAAAAGTTGCCTCTGCTCCGGCACTAGATGTGTACACTTGGACAAGCGACTTCACTTCTGTACGTTTCAGTTTCCCCATCTGTGAAATGAGAATGCAGCCTCTGGCCTCCGAGGGAGCGGGGGGCCAGGGGGACTCAGGGTGTTCAGATAGGGAGAGCTGAGAAAGGAGCCTGCAGGGTCCACCATAACTGTTATCTATTTGCTATTAATACCAGCTATCATTATTTCTATTAATTCCTCACAAATTTGCTTCAATTAGATGAATGCCACATCTCATGACTTAGTTCTCATTGTTTCTTGCTTAGTGTTCTTACAGCAACTTATATCTGACACAATGATGCACCTAGAAGGTGGGACTTTACTGTCAGTGATCATTAAGGTTTCAAGAGAGAACTCAGGTGCCCCATTTCCACAGACCTGAGAGACAGAATTTGACAATATCACTCTGTTTAAAACAACAAACCTTAACTTTCTGGTACTGCTGGTTTAGATTCTCCTCAGTGGTTCCAACTTGTCCATCAACATCAGTTTCCAACAGGTTACCATTAACTTCATCCTCCGCTCCCATCACCGACGTGCCATCGCCTTCTTGAAAATGAGTTCCGTTCTGTTCGATGACCTGTGTCTGTTTGACCCTTGCTCTGTCAGAGTCTTTGTCCACACTGGACAGCCAGTCCAGAAGGTTTTCTATTTTGGTTTTGCTCTCTTCCAGTTGCTTCGCAGCTGCCACCTGGAGAGAGGAAGTGCACAGGAGGTATTCTATATGCTGGCTGAGGCACTAGTTTTAAGACATTCCAAAAGTAAATATTTAAAATCATTTAAAATTAGAGTGGGGATACTAAAAATGGACACACACTGAAAACTGAACACAGTGAAATTAAACCTTAAAGTCACAGGTAGTTACTGGGCATTCTGAAATTTTAACTACAATTGATGTCCTTAAAAACACATCCTGAAATTTTAACTATAATTGAGTCTCATGCATTTCCCAAGTAGAAAGCCTGACAATCCCACTTAAAATTTTTTTTAAAGAAGTTAAAACGAGTTTTTCAAACTTTCTGTAATATTTGGCCAATTATATGACTGGAAACCCATCATTCTTGTCTCTGGTACTAATCATTGCTTACTGGCACCTGATACCACTTAAAACTTCAAGTAGCTGTTACATTAATCATCTTCAACAAAGCAACAGTGTACCACATATTGGAATGACGACCTTTTCAGTTTCTTCTTTGATTACTGTTGTCACAACTTTATCCAGCTCCTTTTTGGATTGGTCTGCCTTTAGATTAAGCTGTTCACACTTAAACTTGGCTTCATTGAGTTTTTGCTCAATCAAAGCTTTATCTTCTCGTGATAGCTTTTCACCGTTCTCTTTTAAGAATTTCTCCGTATTTTTCACTATTTCTGCCAAAGCCTGTGCACTTCCTCGCATATCTTTCTGTAATTCCTTATAACACAAAAGAAAAAAAAACTCTTATTAAATTATTATCTATTTAATTCTTCGAGAGCTGCAATTCTAAAACAGGGAGAGAGCAGAGAAGAATCGAATACTTATTTATAGGTTGAAAATGCATAGTCAATCTGAGTTGGTTTACTTAAATCACAATATTTAATTTAATGTGAAATCTCAAACAGCATTAAAGAAATTTATACATAAAAATTTATGTTTCAGAACATGAACTTAAGGAGCATGTAGGTGGCTCAATTGGTTAAGTGGCTGACTCTTGGTTTCAGCTTGGGTCACGATCTCAGGGTCCCAGGATCAAGCCCGGCATCAAACTCAGCAGGGAGTCTGCTTGAGGATTTCTCTCCCTCTCCCTCTGCCCCTCCTCCTGCTCTCTCTGTCTAAAATAAATAAATAAATCTTTAAAAAAAAAGAAAATAATGAATTTAATAATATAATCTATACAAATTTGCACACACCAGATATTATCATACTATATGAACACATTTATAGGAGCTTTTAAAGACATGACACTACTATTTATTCAGTTTCTAAACATTTATTTTTTAATATATATCTATTACTCAGGATAAAAACAAATTCTCCCAGTGAACTAAGATAACTTCTTCTGAACACCAAGGCTCTCTAACTTGCAATGTTTGCTTCTTTGCCACAGTTGCTAGGAAGCTCAAGATTAAGATCTCTCCTCAGCAGTTATAGCTTCCCTGCATCTAGATTTCTCTATGGAATTTTTCTCTTCTTTTCCTCCTTTATTTTGTGTTTTCATTCTCCAAATTATACTGTGTTTGAACTTTCACAATATTTTTCCGTATTTTTAATTTAAGCCTTATCAAATCATTCTAAGTATTTGAATGCAAAGAGATACTACTTATTGAGCCACTACTATGTGCCATTAACTGTGCTAGTCACTTAATTAACACACGGCATTTGCTTAACTCCTACAATCAGTGAGGTATGGCCAACGAAGAAACTAAGGCTTGAAGAGGTTCTTTATAAAGCTAACAGTGTGGAGTATCTTGGATGTGAACCAAGAGCTGTCTAGTTATCACGAGAATGTTCTTTCTCCTGACACCAAATCAGGCTATCTTTACCTCTTTTTATTGTTTGTTCATTTGATGAAGAGGGACAAATTGTGGAGAAAGATGAAAGAAATAGGAAGTTAAGAAAGAGAAAGAACCCAGACAAATGGCTATTGTACAACTGAGTGAGCTGGCCCTAAGGGGAGACAAGTTTTAACTCCTCACACAAGGTACTTCCATTAGCAACCTCCTTTATGGCCCCTTCCCTCAATATCTCACCAACACCAGTCAAGAAAATTATTGGTTTTCTTGAAGCTGGAAATGTAACTCTTAGTATCAAGTTGAAAGCTCACCTTGGCTCAGAATAGCTGACATGATTTGCTAATAATACTAATCAAACTTAGTACAGAAAGCTGCTGATGCAACACCAAATTTTACCTCCTGCTTGGACTGATACTTCTTTAACTCAGTTGTGCCATCTCCAATCACGAAGGCTTCCTGGTGACCAATGAGGCGGTTTTCAGTCTGGGTAAGGAGATCGCATATTCCTTGGAGTTTCTCTTTGTACTCCTGCTGACGTTCTGCCACAATCTAAACAGGGCAAAATCAAAGCACCTTAGATGTGTGGTGATAAACTCACTATTGTGATTCCTCCTTATGAGAACACATTTTGCAAGTTTTGCACATTTTACGAGTTCTAACTGCAAAATCAGAACATATCTTGCAAGTTTTTCTGTGTATGCTGTAAACATGATAGCAGTGGGGTACGTATGGAGCAAGGTGACACAGAAAGTAAGAGCATGTCCCGTATACAAAGAAGGAGCTCATGTTCGGATGAAACTGCTCAGGAGAATACTGGCCATGCATATGGGTAAGAGATGGAGCTTCTGACCCACAGGAAGGAACATTCCATGTTCTTAAGCTCTTGAAACCTGCGACACACACAATTAATTCTGCAAAAGGATATCAAAACAGAAGTTAGTTGTGGTTTGTCTGTTAACGTATCTGCTGTGTGTACTTAGGTTATCATGCAAAAGACAACGCCTAGGGGTTTTAAGAAATAATAAAAGGAGCACTGCATGCAATGTTTTTACTTAATCACTATGCCCAACCCTCTGCTCATTATTGCTATTAGATGTAGCACTCTAATATAATTCACTCTATTAAGAGATTAATTTGGTAAATCAGTACTAATACTTGGACCTTTCCTTTTCCTACTATTTATACACTAGTTATGCATCTTATAGCCACTGATCATGTTTCCTAGAAGCCTAACACATGCCAGGCAAGTAAAATACCATGTGTTTTACAGTCATTCTTTTATTAGTGCTCATAATACTACCAGGTAAGCACCGTTACTATTTCACATTTACCACTGAGAAAACCATGATTGAGCGATGTGCCCTAGGTCACACATGACTGAGGGTAGCTGGGAGGTGAGCTCAGCCAGTCTGACTCCAGAGCCCATGCTCCGTGCTGCTGTGCCCTCCTACTTCCCAGTGGGAAAAGATACCTTACCCTTCTTCGTCCATATGTTCATCACGTTATCGAAATTTCTGAGTGCATCCGTATTTCCTACTCCCCCGCAAAAAATCAAGACTCCCACTTGAAAACAGTGGTTTCAGGGAGTCATAAAAATTAAAATAAACTATAGCTTTCTTGTGGAAAACAATATTTTTATATATTCCAGCATCTCTCCATTATACCCTGTCCACTAACTGCCTTTCCGGATCCCGTGGTATCCACATAACAGGTTTCACACAAAAGAACTAAAAACAAAGAATTCCAGCTCCACAAAGAAAGGCAAACCTTCTGATCATCAAGATCTTGTTCTAGCTGTAACTGAGCCTCTAGGTGCTCTACCCGGGCATTTACTGATTCCTGCACATCAAGAAAACACTTCTGAGTGGTATTTAGGAGCCTCAGGAGTTGTTTGCTTTGGCTGGGAGACAGGTCTTGCGCACACTCAGAAATGAAGAACTGCACATCAAGGGCAGTGGCCTCCAGCTGCACTTTGGTATGTCCAAGGTCTTTTAACACGTTCTGTGAACAAAACAGTGCAAGTTATAAAATGGGAAGTAAGCCATAATATAAAACTTGCATTGACAATATTTAAAAATATGTTTCTTCTATCAGGGACTCAAGGTTTTACTGACATGTTTTCATGATTCGGTTACTCAAAAATCTATTCAGCACCTAGTAGTGGATGGTAATGATGAAATTATTTAAATACTATGGTACTTAATATTATATGGGAAGACAGTTTCTCTAAGAATTTTTTTTTAAATTTCTCTAACTTATTTTTTAGAGAGTGTGTGCAGGAGGAGGGACAGACGGAGAAGGAGAGCATCTCAAGCAGACTCCCTGCTGAGTGCAGGGCCCAAAGAGGGGCTCGATCTCACAACCCTGAGATCATGACCTGAGCCAAAATCAAGAGTTGGATTCTTGACCAACTGAGCCACCCAGGTGCCCCTCCTCTAAGAATATTTTAATCTTTTTATATTTTAATATTTTAATACTTTAATCTTGCCTCCATATCACATTTAAAATATAACTCTAACAAAAGATAAAAACCCAAACTTACATACATTTGGCATGTTAAAGGGGAAAATAAACATTAAAATATTACTTGTTAATATTTACAATATCATGTAATTGTGGTTTCACATAAATGAGCCAATGCAGAATCTGAAACATAAATTCAATGAACTACAATTTCAGTTTTCTGACTCAGGCCAGGAGCCTAAACATCATTCATGAGGCATGCTATTCAAGTTAAGAACTATGATGTACTTTTAAGACTAATTTAACAATTACATATTTATGTGACTAATACACACATGAATATAAATCTTAAGATGTCAGTGGTGGTAAGAGACTGATAAGGCAGTTGGGAAAGCAACAGAATGATAACCATAAGTTGTGATTATTTTATGGTTGTGTTAGTTATGAACAAACATCTCTTAGAGACAAGGAAGGAAATAATCCTTTCAGATTTAGCAGTCATGATTGTTCTTATAAACAATTGTTATATTAAACCTGGAGGTTTTTAAATGTACTTTATCTCATTTATTTTGATACTTGCCTTGAGAAATTCCAAACTTCTCTTCACATGTTCAACGTCTTGTACATTCACAATCTCAATATCCTTCACAGACTTGCTCTTCTCGGATATCCAATGTGAGAAAGACTCCAGTTTCTGCAGAAATTCTTCATGGGAAACTGCTAGTTTAGACTAGAAAATAAAATCATGTGTTCATTTCAATTAACAAATTTCAAATTCCTACAAAAACTGTTTCAAGGCCCTAAACTGAAACAAAAGACTTCATCTCATGACTAAATTTTCAAATAATCAAATTTTCTTCAAAACTCAAATTCTGACTTGGCATGAAATGCTTCGATGCCTACCATTTCGGAGTCAATCGCAAGCATGACATGTTTCATTCTTTCTGAAGACACACTGCTGAGGGAAGAGAAAGCAGCCTGCAAATTTTGGTGGCTAGTCCTCAATTCCTCCAGCTGTCCACTGGGGAAGTCACTGGGAAGAGACTCTAAAAACTCTTCTGCCAACTTCATGTCTTTTCTTAAAAGAACAGCAATTGGAGCCAATCCCAATTCAAATGTCTGCGAAAAACAGATACCCCAGAACCATTCAGTGAAAACACCAATCACAATCCATTCTAAATGTAAGAGTAAAGCCCAATGCTCATTTTTCCAAATTAACACCAGCTGACAACCATTTCTAACAGGCAGTGGACAGTTCTTACCTCTAACTGTTTAAGTTCGTTCCTCAAAGCTTCCAGATTATTATCCAGAGACTTCTGGCTGTCTAAAGAGGGCTTCATATCTTGAAGTAAAGCCAAATACTCATGCATTTTTGATGTGTGCTGTGAACACTGCTGTAATTCAGTGGAAAACTAAACACAAATTTGGACATTTTAATTCAATAGCCTTTACATTGTTTTTTAAAGCAAATAAAATATATGGGGTTATTCCCAAATGTGTCATGCAGCTACTGCCATATAAAAATGTAAAATCAACTTACTTGTTCCATTGAGCTATCTCCAGAGGTCATTCCTTTTGACCCTGAAATACTTTCCAAATGGTCTGGGGTATCACTGCATAGCTCCCCCAGCTTCTCATCACTTGGCAATGCTGATGTACACACAGTCGAACTTTCTAGTCTAATATTTTTTATATTTTGTGAACTAAGGGAACAGTGGTTTCCTTCTTTGCTTTTAAGATCAAGAATGTGTGACTTTTCATCCACCATCTCAGGAATAGTGGGTGATTTTTGATTCAAGTCACTGACCTGTTCTACTTTCTCTGAGTACATGTCAGCCAGCAGCTTGTAGAAAATATTTTCAAGTTGCAATGGAGCAACTTTAGAGGTTACACCTCTTTTCTCTAGCTCATACTCCATCTGGGTTAATTCTTTTATCAATTCAAATGCTCCAGTAATTTTCTGCCTATACTGATTTTGCTTAAGTATATCAAGGAGAAGCTCAGACTTCAGATTTGCAATACAGAACGGATCATCGCTGCTCTCTGCTTTCAGTTCTGGTGAGTTATTCATGGGGGAAACCCCAGAACAGTCACCGACTTCAAAGTCACTGGGCACACCAGATGCTTCATTTGCCAACTGTGATGTGCTAACTCTTTTAATTAAGTTTTGAAGTAAAGTTTTGGTGTCTGCACAGACTGAAGATTCTTCAACCTCTTGAGGATTCACAGGACCTTCTTCCAGTATACTTTTTAAGATATCCTTTACATCCTCAACAAATACCTGAGATAACTCAGGAAACTGAACCTCCTTTTCTTGGAGTCCTAGAGACAAGGCTTGTTCCTTTTGCTGCTGTTGCTCAATTATTTCCACCTTATTGTTAATTTCTGAGAATGAGCAGGCTGTGCTTAAAGGGCTCCTGGAGTTACCATTTCTTATTCCATTTGTGCAGAGTTCTGGTGGCACAACATTGTTATTTTCCCCCCGGTCTTCCACATTGCTAAGAGGTAAGATTGACAGTGTGCTTTCCTTCCTTTCTGGTGTGAACTGAGCAATTCCTGTTACCCCTTCTGAGGCACTTTCTTTAGTACAAGGACCACTCTGTCGGGCCATCTCATTTAGGCGTGAGATTTCCTGGGTAAGAGCTGGCTTCTCTTTTGCATCATTTACTCCGAACTGCACGTGCCCCTTCACAGCAGGGGAAGCTATTAGAACACAGCTTGGGATACCTTCACTGGGTTTCGAGACATCTTTTGCTTTTACATCTTTTGCACAATGTTTTAAATAAGTGAACAGGTCTGAGTCTTTCTCAGGCCCATCAGTGAATGAGTCTCTCTCAGTACTTGTATCCCCTTCGGACAACAGAATGTCTGAAGTCATGTCAGCACTGATTACTTTGGAAACTGAGGCGTCAAATATTTCTTCAAGATTCTCAAACTGAACAGGACTTTTGCATACCACTGTCTGTAGGTTCTCTGGTTCATCTCTAAGAGTTACAGTTACTTTTTTCAGGCCTCCTTTCTGATTATGTTCTTCACTGTCTGTGATTTGTGGAAATGGACACTGATCATTACCTAAATCAAGACTCCCCATTGTACTTTCATTAGACAAAAGTCCAAGATACCTGTTACCTTCTTGTAGACCTTCTCCTCGCACCTCTCCTTTACCTGAGCACACTTTATGAACTGATGTTTCATCTTCTATTAGTATACTGCTTTGGTTGCCTTTCTTTGCAATCAGACCTCTTTCATTTCCTTGATGTTCCTTGGCAGTTACAGAGGCTATGGATGACAAATGGCTTTCCTCAGCAGGCTTTCCTATTAAATTGGGCTCAGAACAAATGATAGTAGCATCAAAAGAGGAGCAGACTGGAAGGGTCACATTCTCAGAATATGGATCTCCACCTTTCACAGAGTCAGTACATTCTGGCCCTTCGATCAACTTAATCTTCAGGTTCATTAGATCGTTATCTACTTCAGAAGTTGAACAGGTATCAGTATTATGTAAAATAGCTACTGAGCCAAAGATGTCTTCTGATTCAGCGTCTTTAGTGATCGGCAACATTATATCCTTAAGGGCCAGTTCATGATTCAACAGATTTTCTGGGCTTTTTCCAACAACCTCAGTTGTATATTCTTGAAGGTTACTTCTTTCCATAACCAAGCTCCTTTTACTAGTTGATTCTAGCTGTAAAGCATTTACACATTGCTGGTTTTCTAAAGAACTGCAGTTGTGCATTCTATCCAGGAGAATTCTTTCATTAACACTCTGACTGTCCTGAGTGTTTTCCTTTTCACCTACTGCAGCGGCATGCAACTGGCTATCTGTATCTGCAGGCTTATCCTGGCACCAGGGCTCCTCACTGTCACCTTCTACTCCTTCTTCATCATCGCCATCATCATCGTCATCGTCATCATCACTGTCACATACATAACCCCCATAACTTTCTCCACTTTGCATAGAATCTAACTGCTCAGTCTCAGATGTAAATTCTTGTCCAGTTATATGTTCTTCTGTTCTCCCTCTCCAACACCCAGTGTCATCAAATTTTAACGAAGCACTAAAGCTCTCTTTTCTTTCTCCAATTTCATAATCAGTCAATGAGTCAGACTCATCACCTTCAAGGCTGTTCGAGTTTTCCCTTTCTGATACGGTTTCCAGCAATGGTCCGTTGCCCTCGTGTGAGCCAACTGAACCTGAATGGATTTTCTCACCAAGATGGAATCCAGCATTCTCGGTAGCCATGAGAACACCCTGGGGAGACTCTGGGCTTCCCTTCACACTTAGGCTGTCAACCAGTGCCCCCTGGGCTATCACAGAACTTCCATTCTCTCTGGAAACATCATAAAACCCATCCCCAGAGGAAGCAGCCCCATCAGTTTCCTCTTGCAGTGTGGCATAGTCCTCAGGCTGTAAACAATCACGATCGTCCCCTTCCAGAAGCAGAGAATCATGGTCGTCATCTTCAAACAAGGGAGTATCATAAAAATCATCTTCACTGTCAGTATCTGTTTCTGTCACACTTGGCTGATCATCCAGGAGTGATGTTTCATAGTCGCCAGCACCGATGGTTCCTTCAAGCAGCAGTGGACTGAAAACAGGAGATGTGCCCTGCGGGGTCATGGCACAGGCGTCCTCTTCCATTTTGGACCCAGATGGCTTGTCTTCAGGTTTCTGTGGAGAGGCAGCACACAATTTCTCCTCTTCGCCATAAGTTTCTGAAATACATTTATCATCGCGAGACTGGACCTGAGGAGGACTGTCACCTATATTTACAGGTTTCTGCTGACAGCGTTCTCCCTGTAAACTGATATTGATCGCTGCAATTCCCAGAAACTGCTCTTGAAAAGTCTCTCCCATTCGTTGACCTGACGGCTTGGTTTGGTCACTGAGGGGCCATGTGGAGTCTTCACATTTATTTCCATTGCTCTCTGGGGTAGGTACGTCATTAAGGCTTTCCTGGTCTTTCCTCAATTTATCATGACTTAGCAAGGCACTCAGCCTGGGAGAATAGTCAAAGATTGTCAAATCCCTGCTTATATTATCTTCATTCTCTTTTTCATTCAAGTCACAGATCCTACTAGTTTTTGATTTCATAATAGGATTTGTTATCGAATCACTTGCAAAGTTTTGAATATTTTTAGAATGACTACATTCACCGACATGTTCACTTGTTCCAACTTGACCTTGATTTTCACTGTTTTTAATTATGTCTTCAGAGTCTTGTCTAAGCATGCCAACTGCTACAAGTCCAGGCTGTGTTGAATGGGACGCAGAATTGGAAACACACAAACTGGATGAAGTCTTGACTATATGATCAGTTGCTATTCTATTTGCCAGGTTTTCTGACTCACAGAATTCACTACTGGTATTTTCCATTTCATTAAACTCTTCATCTATGGCATGCTTTCTATCTTCAGGGATTTCTTTATGCTTAGGTTCTCTACAATGACATGGACCAAAACTACTCGGCGAAGCTATACTGTCATTCTTTTCTTCACTTGGAGCATTATTCAGAAAAACACCTGGGAGTCTTAAGGTATCAAGACATTCTTTGATGGGTGTGCCCTCAAATTCTGTACTACAGCCTTCCAGCAGCATCCCAACAGCCTCATTCAAGTCTCCATCATACAGCAAGAGCCTCTGCCCTGTGTTTGCATCCATATAGCTATTTATCATCAAATAAGACAGAAATAATTTTTTAGTTTGTTCTGAGCTCTGAGTTGCCACCAGCTCTTCTCCATCAAAAACATCCTCTTCTTGCCTGTAATCATGGACTGTGGATGGTTGGAATTTACAGAAAGAGAGCCATCTTCTGGCATTTTTACAAGCTTCTAAACCTCCCAAATCTGGCATTTTGTCAGGCAGCATTATATTTTTCAAAATCGATGCTGTGTTATTATCTATAATTCCCAGCTGCTTAGCAACATCCAAACCAATGACTTGAGAAGTTTCTGGAATATAAAGAGCAGCTATTTTCTGCCTGCCATTCAGGATTTTGTATGCCAACTCATTTGTAATCAATTCTTGCTGCAAGGAAGACGATGTAGGAAATATTTCACCAGAGTGAGGCCAAATGAGTCCAACATAGCCTCGCTGAGCCTCTAGGACCAAAAGAGCACTGCTTGAAGTAATTAGATCACACTGGACCGCTTCGTCCACCGTCAAACGTTTAGGAGGGTCTGAGTGGATGATTCCACCTGTTTGAACCTGGTATGTGAGAATACTGTTAGCCATGTCTCTGTCAATCACCCCTTCTGCCACAGCTTCTTCAACGGTCATTCTCTGACCAGAGCTGCAACTGATGAGACCCCCGGAAAGAAGCTGTGCACCTAATAACCTAAACATTGTTTCACGGTCTATGAGACCTTCATGAGCTGCCCTTAAAATGCTTATGTTTCTTCCACATTTTAATGTTATTCTGCCTCCTTCTTGCGGTCTCACAGGTAGAAGCCGCAACCCAGTGTTTTCCTGTAAAATACTTCTTTGTATAATATCTGCTAAAGACACCTTCTCAGCGGTGCAGGGGTCAATAAGATCTTTACATGTGTTTTGCCTTTCCAGGACTTTAGAAAATAGTGCTGAGGAAACCAGGTTCTGTTGAAAAGCCTTCTGCAGGGTCAACTGTTCTCCTGTGGCTGGAGTGACTAGAAAACCTGTGGAAAGCAGTATCTCGAGAACTCTCATGGCCATGGATTCTGATATCATGCCTTGGGCCAAAGCTTCCAGCACTGGAATTGTGGGAGATGACACAGTAGAAATGATCTCCTTCACTTGATTTAGTTCTTTGAGTTGGCACAAAACTTGTTCATCAATAAGGCCCTGACTTGCAGCATCTTGGAGGTCAAAACATTTTCTTAATTCTGGTGAAATGAGACCGGAAATCATTAGCTGTGTCTCAAGCAACCTGATTCCTGTGTCATAGTCAAGAAGGCCTCTTAAAACGGCCTGAAAGACGGAAAGGACTTCTCCAGTTGTCTGATCAATGGTGCCTGCAATCACTTTATCCAGCTGAAAAGAGAACAGAAAATTCTCAGGTCAGTCGGTGACCCAAGGGTGGGCAGAATTTCATGAAACTTAGTTTGCATTCCTTTAAGAAATAAATACGCTTCAACATAAAAATCCTCTACTTACCAAGGCGCAGCAATGCTGTGAATGTTAGGCAGCTCAAATGCACAAGTGATCTATGTCAGTGATCTATTCAACAGCACAGGATGTGATAAAAGCTTTGAAAACAACATGCATCTGTGAATTGAAAACTTAATATTGTGTACATTAACAAGGTTAGTGAGGACACAACAGAGTAAATGATGATAGTGAGAAAACAGAACACATACCTAAGAAGGCAAATCATGCTCTCTGCAATTGTGTGAGATTAGTTGACTGACATGAAAGAGAGTACCAAACCCCATGCTATTGATGTTTACAGCATACAGACTTCTTTGCAGACAGTAAAAAACTAATGAACCAGAAAAACTGTTACATACCCCTAAAATGTGACAAATACTGTGTATAGTATTCCAGGGAGTAAGGGAATTGAATACAAAGATAACTTTTTCAACACCGAATATTATGTCGAATATTATGAATATGTATTGTCAAGTTTCAAAAGTTTAACGACTGGCCAAATTTTAAGTGATTCCTCTTACATTTTAAGAAGATGCTAGGGCATCCTCACTAGAACAAATGGCCCAGTATTTCTCCAGTAAATCTCATGGCTATCTCTGAAAATGAAACTAGTGCATAACACTCTAGTGTCATCTTTAAAGATGAGTCGAGGCTATTTTATAACATCATATTTATATAGTAAAATACCTAATACAGCAGTAGAAGAATGGCTTTTAAAGAGAAGAGTTAGAAAAATGAATGATTCTTTTCTTTTACCATGCAAGGCAGAGATTAAGATGTCACAGAAACTGATGACAGCAAGTGTAAGACTGCATTTAATAAACAACACTGAAATCTCTAAATACTTAGATAAACTCCATCCATGTTTTTTCCATGTACACGAATTTAAGGTCATTTATCACTGACATACATTTCTACAACCATGCGATAAAACTAAGACTCTTGAAACAGCTTCATGTTTTAAATATATTACCTTCTCCTCTACCTTTTTATCTCCTAAGGTTTGTGATTCTTGTAGTTGTTTCAGAGATTCACTGAAGAAAGAATTATAACTTTCTTGAAGAGATTTCACTTGTTTTTCCAATTCATTTCTTTCTTCATCTGTCATTCTAAAGTAACCAGAAAGCATGAAAAGAGGAATGAGAGTTTTCAAGTGATACAGACAACACATTAGGCTCAATGATTTTGTAAAGTAAAATCCTTTTCCAAACAAGCACATGATCATAAAGTAAAACAAATCTTCATTTACAGATTGCTCAAGTCTCAGAATGTGTATAAAATTTAAGGATGGCCCTTACACATCCAGGAACCCTTCCCTCGCCTGAGAAAGACAGAGAGAAGCCCGTAAACAAATACATGAGCACTTCTCTAGCATACACACACATTTCTAAAATAACAACACTGTTATCCAACAGAGGGAAATATTCTATTGTTAGCTCCAACATGGAAGTGGGACAGAATAATAGCATGACTCAAGATGAAACTTGTTCAAACTGAAGCATGAATAAAGATGAAATTAACAAGGAAATTAACCTGATTCTCTAAGGTACAATACAAAGTCATTGTGGCATAATCTTGGGGACAGCCCCAAAAAGGATTTAAGAAAAGGACAGATTTCTTCCCGCCTGAGGCACTGGCTGAAATACATGAAGTACCTTTTGGAAAAAGTAAGACCAAAATATGAGAAACCAGGTTATCATAAGTCTCAGCAAAGAAAATGAAGATATTCATACATATTTTCCAAAAAGTAAAGTCATAGAGAGTCACAGAAAATACTATTTAGAATTAAAACTTGGCTTCGAATCTTTACCACTCACTAGCTACCCACTCTTAATCTCTCGGAGCCTGTTTTTTTATCACTAATATATGTGTATAATAGGTACATTTTAGGATTTTGGTAAAGACTATAAGTGACTAAAAGTAACTGTTAAATTGCTAAGTTTATAGCTGTATATTAAATAAATTTCTGAGTTTGATTTTTAAAATCTCAATGAAAATTTACCAGCTTTTGCTCTGCTTAACATGAAGACAACTTCTCTACTTTGAATAAAAGAGCTAATGAAAACCAACATACTTGTCTCCATGTTTTGCCAAAAATAGCTGCATGGTTTGAAGTGCTTCAGATAATTGCTCCTTTTTGGTTGATATTTCTTCACTGGAAATCTGCAAGGTTAAGAAAACGTACTCAAACTCTCCCCTCATAAAGACTAAAAAATAGTAATTATTAAAAACTAATCAGGTTTTAATTAAGATCCAAGTGATGGGTCTACTTTCTGAGTGGCCCAAGTTAATAACCAATCAGTTATTATCAGTGTACAAGCCTGGATAAGAAGAGTACTTTATCTAGAATAAAGATTAAGAGAGGTCTCTCTCTAACCATAATGCCCCCGTTTCCATTAGGAAGTGATAATACAGCAGTACGTGGTCCTCACATTTGTCACAGCCCAACTGTGAATAAAGGTTGCCCTAACTATCCCACATGTCCAGAGGTTCTTCACTGGCCCAGTGTCATCCTTGTGTGGTGCAGCACTCAAAAACCCATGAACATGGTCCACTGCTCCATAAGAGTATCTGGCCTCCCCCAAGCTCCTGCATGCCCTGCTCCTTTTGAAAAAATTATGGTGAAAGCATGAATCTGTAGATCTGCAGATCAAGGTTAAATCATTTCTAAAATTTGCAAAATTCATCAGTGACATGGGAATGAAATTGATCTGAGGAAAAGCAAGAAGTTGTAACATTTTCTCCTAATGTCTCAACCTATCATTTCTGAATACTCTATTTCAGAAACTGACTGCCACCCTTTTAGAGGAGCAGAAATGAGAGGAAGTGATAGGCAAATGAAAAGGTATATTTTCCCTCAATGGACTTCATTCAGAACAGAGTGAACTTAAAGTCTGTTTTTCACGGTTATAGGTAATCACGAGGCCATACTGATTTTTAACACACATTATTCTATCAAAGTACCTTAAATTTCACTTAACAGAAAGACCATCAAGCATTTATTAGAGATTTATAATTTAAGTGATGATCTGCATTTTAAAAGTGTCTGTCTACTTTTAGGTCTCCTAGATCTAAAATGGATTTAGTAAAGTTTGGGGGGAATTTATAAAACTGCAGAATAAGAAAATATCAAGCTTTGTAATCTACATCTCTCAAAAAAAACTTGTTCTCCCAAGAAATCCTTGCTAAAGTTTGTATCCCTACTTTAGTTCTTGCCTTATCTGATGGGGTGGGGGTAAGACGGATAGGGTATTTTATTTTTATTTTTTTTTTTTAAAGATTTTATTTTATTTGACAGAGAGAGAGAGAGATCACAAGTAGGCAGAGAGGCAGGCAGAGAGAGAGAGGAGGAAGCAGGCTCCCCGCGGAGCGGAGAGCCCGATGCGGGGCTCGATCCCAGGACCCTGGGATCATGACCTGAGCCGAAGGCAGAGGCTTTAACCCACTGAGCCACCCAGGCGCCCCGGGATAGGGTATTTTAAACTAAATATTGGCACAAAGTTACTTTGAAGGTTTGGAGTTTAAAACACCAAATGTAATTGCTTTCCAACTTCTGATTTCTTCCACACTAATAGGAAATATAGTATGTAGGACTATGAGCTAATATGGCTTTATTTCAACTGAATACTAATTCAAGTATACACTCAGGTCTATAAACTTCTCCAATGGGGAGCCTAGATCAGTTACATCCGCCTGATATCATAGCCCAAATTAGACAAGACATTGAAGTTTCCCCCTATTTAATTATGTCAACAATGTCTGTTTCAACTGATGACAAGTGAACATTGATGCAGAGTGAGAAAAGGAAGCTAATGATGGCCCCATTATTTCCAAAAGGCAGGGCAGAGGCAAGGGGGGCAAGTATAGGAAAAGTATTTGAGGAAAAAAGCTGCTTAATTTAGTGGAACTTAATGTTTTTTAGTACAGCCTCAATTCCAGTGCTGTTACTGGTGAGCATCAACACTGGACCTTAGCTCAACAACGCCCAAAGAGCTTCACATGGTACTGTCCAACGGACATCACGGGGCACTAACATCTCACGAGCTGGCTACCCAACTGCGGCCAGGCAGCTGGGGAACAGAAGAGAGCCCACAGCGTGAAAGAATTCACTTAGGTAAGGGAAAGAATCTAGAATTTCCAGTGATTGCCTTTTTGTAAAAGACAAAGACCTAGGAAAGTACATGAAATCCTCAAAAATGTTAATACCCCCGTTTTGTATTTCTTTTGTTCTTTAACATTTTCGTTTACCTTTTTAAGAACGAGACCACATAGTTTTACTATAAAGAGTACGTGGGTTTACTCTGGGCACAAAACAGAATGACTCAGCGCCTTAGAAACTCTCTTCACTATAATCAAGAAGCAGATCTAACCACTAGGAGCAGCAACAGTAAGGCTAATAGAATTCAGGCTTTGTAAGCAGAGACACTTCCTTCTGCTACAAACTGTGATTCCTTGGACAGGTTACTTAACCTCTCTGACCCTCATTGTAACTGCCTACAATTTTTTTAGGTTGTGTCAATTCAGTAAATTCTACCCACTATTATTATTATTTAACCAGAACCTCAGTGAATACCTTTTGTTTAGAGAAGGTAGATTTTCCACCCTTCTCACCATCTTTCAATGTCTTGCTGATATTTGATACCCATTTCTGTAATTCTTTGGCTTTTTCAACATGTTCTTTCTTTTCTTCTTCCAGTGACCTCTGACAATTGTGAGTGGTTAAAAAAAAAAAAAAAAGATATATTCCAGTAAATGTTTCAGCTGTTAAATGGACCTTTCCACAGAAAATAAGAATGTAAAAATATGTTTTAATCACACACAGTATACTGAGCATTTTATTCATTCACTGAACCATGTTTATCACATCACATGGCAGATGTACTTCCACAATGTTTATGGTAGCAAAGAAAGCTGTGACACTCTAGAATGATCAGTCTAACCTCCCAGCTGGTCTATCAATATAGACAAATAAAAAAAACTCAATTTTATTCATGAAGCACTAAAAGATCTTTGAATTGCTGCCTTTGCATTAGCATTACAATCACAGTGGTCTAGACAGAAAAGTATCAAAATGGAAATCGGAAAGAACCATGAATATGTACACACACATGAAAAATATACAGAATGAAGAAATATCTCTCCCCTTCTTCTAACACACAATAATGCTACTTTTAATTATAGACTCTATGTGGAAATGGAAGATTGTGGCAAACATTTATTATGTAAAGGTTATAATGTAAGAAAAACTAGAAACTTTTTCCCTTTTCAAGGAGAAAAACACTGTAGCTTCATAGATGAGGTGGGCAAAGGGGACAAATTTACATCCTTCTCTTTGATTCCATGGTGCCCTCTGAAGTACTCTTTGAGCGAATGTAATGGATCATTTTAAAAATGAGTCCTAACGTCTGGCTGGATCTATTCTACAATGAAGAATTCTGAAGAAAGGATGCTATAAACTTGCTGGAGTTCATCAAGCTTACTCCATATTCTAGGTAAAATACCTTTATTTTAGTGTAGGCAAGATCAAGACAAAACCAAAACAAAACCACTAACCTAAAAGCTAAAGGAAACCACTTTGAAGAACAGTAAATAATTTGTTACTTTCAATTTAAAAATTACTCTCTCTCCTAAACAGTCAGCTATTTCCAGTCCTCAAGAAATTAACAGTGCTCTGAGTAGGTGACATAATCGCTAGGCTGTGTATTTAACTGATATTGTCATGCTCTGGACAGATCACATGAAGAGAGGGAGAGCATCACCCCTGCGCAAAGTTATTTAAACATGTCCTTTTATGAAGAATAGTAGAGGCTAGAAATCCCAGTCATCAAAGGTTCGGATACCTCTAAGAGTTTAAGACCTGTGTGGAAATCAAAATCAGCTTTCTCTAAAGCTTCTTTGTATGTCAACTTTCTTTTCGTTTGAGGGCATATTATATTTCTGACATAGGACTTCTGATCTTTGAGTTTCGTAGCAATGAAAACATCTATGATGCCCACTTGGAGAGCCTCTTCAATTGACAACCGGGAATGAACCTGTGGCTCCATCAAACCCCCTGTCAAGTACTGAAATTCCAAACATCTGATTCCCATTTCCTTACTTATGATATTTGCATTGACAGCCTCCACCACTGACATCACTTTGTTAGTGACAGGATGGCCAATCCCTGTGATTACCACCTCACACTGTCGCAGCTGCTGGGCAAACCCCTCGTCCACGAGGCCTCTATGCAAAGCTTCTGCCACCCGGTATTTTTTGCCAGTGAGAGGATCAATTATCCCCCCTGTGCTGACTTGGGCTTCAAGGCATCTGAGGGCAGTAATCCGGTCAACCAAATTCCTGCGGGAGGCCTTTAGGACAGAGATCCTTTCCCCACTGGTGGTCAGCCAGTAGCCGGCAATAGGACTGTGCAAATCTTTCTTGGGAACCAGCTGGCTCAGCAAGGAATCAGCGAGTTCTGTAAGTGTGATGAGCCCTTCCTGATACTTTCTGACCCAGGCTTTGTCCACAGTTCCCTGCTCTACAGCTTCATTAATATTGAACTGTAACCCCGTTTTAGTATCAGTCAGCATATGAGAAGGATGCCCGTAGGATTCAAAAAACGTGGCTTCCTTCCACTGATACTGTTGCCCTGAAAGCTCTAGGTAGGTACTTTTTTCAATTAGGTTTCTCTGGAAAGCCTCATATGCAGTCAGTTCTGCTCCCGTTTTAGTATCTACTACAGAAATCCTATGGGTTTTGCCTACATTGAGATTGGAAATGTTCCTCTCCCCAAAGGGAAACAGAAAGCACTGGCAATCTACATCAAATACACACATTCGCAGTAATTCGGAGTAATAGAGAGCTTGCTTGTTGTTGGGATTAGGAAAGACTCTTGAGTTGCTGGATGGCTCGTGTAAAAATTGTAGGATGGCATTGTTTAACAAGCCTTGCTGCACAGCAACTTCTGGAGGAATGCGGATGCCCCTCACAGGGTCAATGACTCCCCCACTGGCAATCTGGGCCTCCAACATGTGTTTACCTCTTTGCCTGTCAAGCATTCTATTTTCCATAGCTTGGAACACTGACAACGTCTTAGAAGAATATGAATATCCCAGGGCTGCCTTCTCTGCCTCAAGGAGCCTAATTTTGAATTCGGGGTCAATAACTCCATTCAGAATTGCATCTTCAACAGAGTATGTCTGACCTGAATTGGGGTCAATTATAAAACCTGTTGCAGCCTGAGCTTCTAAAAATGCTAAAGCCATCATTTTGTCTATTATGATTTTCTTGGCTGCTGAGGCAAAGGAAATCTTTTCTTTTGTGGATTCTAGGTAAAGGCCCGCAATGGAGGTGGCTTTTGTCAAAAACTTGCTAAGCGTTTTCTGAACTTCGTCAACAGTCTTGAGACCAAGTCGCAGCTGCTCAACTGTTTTTGCATCCAGAAGCTTGGCTTCAACCAACTGCCTACCAGTCACAGTGCGCCGGAGCCCCTGGAATTTAAATTCATCATCCCTAACTGAACACGTGTGATCGCCATCCACGTTCTGGAAGGTCTCTGGTTCTGAGCCTTTCTTAAGCAAATCTCTCTGGAGTCCACCAGGTGCTCTGCACCCTCCAAGCATCCATTCCTCGGCACTGGGGCCTGGGCTCTTCTCTTGTTTTAATGTGGTGACTTCTGTGTGCATATCATACTGCTTGTTCTGAGCTATCTGTAACAGGAATTTATGAGACGTTACAAATCATCTAAAGAACATTATGTCACTTTTACCCATCCTTAATCCAAATGTAATTCCTACAATAATGAAAGTTAAGTAGAGAGAGGAAAATTTTCAAACCAAAGAGGGGTCAGGGACAAGTAATGGTATTTTGAGAGTCTGAAGTTTACTTTAGATGACAATTAAGGTACTAAAATGGTACATTTAGGGGCGCTTGGGTGGCTCAGTGGGTAGGGCATGTGTAAATTAATCTCAGGGTTGTAAGTTCAAGCCCCACATTGGGTACAGGGATTACTTAAAAATAAAATCTTTTTTTTTTTTAAGGTACATTTTAAAAAGACTTGAGATGAAGTTTGTCCAAAGAAACTTTAGAAATTAAAGTGAACTGCTTAGCTTCTCTAGCTTTAAAAAAAAAATTCTTCAGAACATAATACCATAAATATAACTGTATCACCATTACATCTAGGTACTTAATCTCAGCCATTTAAAAACTAAAGAATGAGAACTTGTAGTAAAGATTCAAGCCAATCACTAGAAAACTACAGCATAATTTTCTGTCAGAACTACAAGGAGCCAATCTCTTAAACATTGTTAAAAAAGTTTTAGTCTAGCTGAGAAAGGAAATAAGAGAGGAAACTTGGCATGAGGTAGCTGATAAGGTCTCAGAATCCAGAGTATACCTCCAAGGGGGCCAAAAGCTTCGCCAGGTCCATTTCGCACTTGCCATCTTGATACCTAACTGGTGGTCTGGAACTGTACAGAGCTTGATCTCTTATCTTCTCAATTTCGGAGAGTTTTGTAATAGGGTTTGACTCATCAAAAGTTATCTGTAATTCGGTGCTTGTCTGAGAAAAATACTCAGAGTAACACTGCTGGCTTTTCTCTTTCTCAAGTGGACCCCCTGACGGCCAGAACTGGACTTCCTTTGGTATTTGCTCAACACCCCGATGCTGCCATTTTTCTTCCGATTGCTGTGGGTCTTGATTCCGTCTCAGCAGAGGAGACCGGGTCGCAGGGTGAAGCTGCCCTGTGGTCCTAGAGGGCACATCCATAGAGTGCTGGCACTCATTTACTGTCATCTCAAAATCTGGTTTGAAGGGACAGTCTTTGGCCGGATTCCTTTTTTGGATTTCACACTGGAGCAAAACTAATTGATGTTCGTGTTCCTTTATCTGTTGATCCATCTTTTGCTTCAGACGTTCAACTTCACGTTTCTGGGCTACCAGCTCGTCTTCAAGTTTCCGACATTTCTGGTAATGATTTGCTTCCACATTCTGCCCTTGTTGCATTTGCTCGCGATACTGCTGAAGCTGT